>NW_011888841.1:1159174-1163393 GCF_000151845.1 Pteropus vampyrus
TATACAGAATGATACCGTCAGACAGTTCGTTTTTCCTCAACTATATTGTTTTTAGTGAATAGCTTCATATGGCTGTACTAGTACAGAGGTCTGTCACATGGATGTCACCATGGAGTCATTCTGCTGCTGTTGGACGTTTAGGGTTTTTCTCAGGTTTCCACCACTATAAACATTCTTGTACATGTCTACGCTCATGTGCGAGTTTCTGGTGTACATACTAAAGTAAAATTAAGTCATAAACTATGTAGATCTTCAACTATTCTAGATAATGCAAAATTGCTCTTCCAATGATTGTCCCAATTAAACTCTCAAAAGCAATATACAGGAGTTCCTGTGGTCCACGTCCTTACTGACAGGTTTGATAATTTTACCAATTCAGTGGGTTTAAAACAATCCCGTCTATGGTTTATTTTGTATTTCCTTAATAACCAGTGAGGATAAACATCTTCTCATGTTACTGGCCTGTGAATTGCATGTTTTATATCCTTTGTCCGTTCTGTTGGGCTTTTTCTTCTGTTGCAAGAGCACTTTAATCTGGAGTCTGCGATTTTCTTGGTCTTGTGCATCACCAGAACTGGTGCCACACTTCTGGTTATCTTTTACTTTGTTGATAATGTCTCTTCTTGTTTAGAAGTTTTCACTTTTAATTCGAATTGATTAAACGTTCATAGTTTTTGTTTTTCATATCTTCTTTAATAAGTTTTTCCAGCCTTAAGATAGTCTTCTGTATTTTAAAATGTGCTTTGCATTTAGGTCTCAAGTACACCTGAAGTTTATTTTGGGTATGAGGTAGGAGTTTGCTATTACTTTATTCTTCCATAGGGCTAACAAAAATTATTCTAATATTCATAGTTATACCAAGGATATTTTTTATTTTCTATATACAAAGGATATTATAGTTCTATATTTTTATATATTTATGAGTGATATATAGAGAACATATTACACATATACATATATATGTACATATGCTTGTGTATATGTGAGTGATTGTGTGTGTATGGGCTCTATTTTGATAAATTGTTATTTTTTGTATACTCTTGTGCCAATATCACAGTCTTAGTTGGCTTTAAAATAAGTCAATATCTAGATGAGAGAAGTTCCCGTCTCCCTTCTTTTCAAAATCGTCTTAGCTAGTTTTGGTATTTTGCTTTTCCATATGACTTCTATTTTCATTTCTCCCTTTTAATTTTTTGAATAGTAACATTTACATGGTTCAAATTCAAAAGGTACAAAGGGTTATGTATAAAAAAGCTTCCTATCCTGTCCCCAGCCACCAAGGACTCAAACTTTATTCCCTGGAGACAAGCAGTATTATCAGTCTCATGTGTATTTTGCATATCCAAGTAAATAATGTACATGTTTATAAAATATTTCCCTACCTAATATACTCTACAACTTTTTTCACTTAAAACTTTTTGGTAATCTCTGTAATCAGTTGGTAATCTCTGTAATAAGAGCTTCATTGGATTTTCTTCCTCCTTGTATTAGTTGAAAATCATATACAGCCATTTTACAGCCCAATTCAGTGGCATTTACTGCATTCAGTGTCGTGCAACCATCACCTGTTAAAACTTACATCACCCCGGAACACCCACATCACTTCCCCCGCCCCCCGCCTCCCAGCCCCCGCTCCTCCCATTCCATAGCACCCGCTAATCTGTTTTCTGTCTCTGGATTTGCCTATTCTGGATAGTTCATATACATGGAATCCCACAATATGTGACACTTAGCATAATATTTTCAAGGTTAATCTAAGTTACAGCACATGTCATTGCTTTTCATGGCTGAATGATAATTCATTCTGTGGATACACCACAGTTTGTTTATTCATCTGTTTATGGACATTCGGGTGGTTTTCCATCTTTTGGCTAGTGTGAATATGTATTTGTTCCAATATCTGTTTTCAGGTCTTTTGGGTATATATACCTAGGAGTGGAATTGCTGGGTCAGATGATAATTCTATGTCTAAGTTCTTGAGGAGCAGCCAAACTCTTATCCACGGCGGCCATGCCATTTTACATTCCCACCAGCAGTGTATGAGGGTTCCTGTTTCTCCACAACCCCTCCAACACCTCTCATATTCTGACTTAGCGGGGGTGGGGGGGTAGTCATGGTGGATGTGAAGTGGTGCCCCACTGGTTTGGATTTGCATTTCCCTAATGATTAATGATGTTGAGCATTTTTTCATGTGCTTATTGGCTGTGTATCATCTTTAGAGAAATGTCTATTCAAGTCCTTTGCCCATTTTTAAATCGGATCGTTGTTTTTGTTGTTGAATCATATATTCTGGATATCAGTCCCTTAACAGATACATGATCTGTAAATATTTTCTCCCATTTTTGCGTGCTGGACAGATTGATTTTTGAAGGTGTTGATTTTTTGCCCAGCAGCAAGAGCAGGATTGCCGAGTCTAAGCAGGAAGTGTGAAGGGGGCCAGAGGGCGGAGCGTGGACAGCGCTACCCACACCCTCCCCCTGGGCTGCAGGGTCCCACTGAGAACTAGCTTCAGAGTCCAGGTCTGGTGAGGACAAGGGTTTGTCACGGCCAGTTGGCAATTACACTGAGGTGTGCATTCAGGAAGCGTCCCCTTTGTGGTCTCAAAAACATTTAGTTAACTCCTGGGGGCATCTGTCTGCCTTTTAAAGTCCTTTTCCCAGCAGTCTGTGAGGAGACTAAGGGATTCAGGCCTGTGTTGTTCCCCAGAGCGATTGTCAGGGACTCCTCAGAGTTCAGCCTTTTTAAATAAGGCACCAGCAATAGCCGGCAGCCTCAGTTGTCTTTGGAGCAGACACCTGTCCCCAGAAACTTCACTGCGAGCTGGTTGGAAGAGGTGCAGAATCTTTCAGGGAACATTCATTTCGCTCTTTAGTATAATTAAATCCCTTATGGAATTAAAAATCCTGTGGCAAACGCTGTCTTTATGTCTCATGAGTAGTTTCTCCCTAAGGGATCATATACCTCTGTAAGAGCCTTGGGGAAATCTTTACATAACACTGAGTACACATACAGCCAGCCAGTCCTGGGAGACGTGACATGAAAGTGAAGATTTTTATTTCTTCCAGCCCCCAGATGGGTGTACCACAGAGCCCATAATACTTTATGGCTTCAAGTACTAATTGCTAGTGTCTGAACGGGCCACCTCCCTCCTAGTTTCCCTGTCTTCCTGGGACAGCCCCTCCCACCCAGTCCCCAGTGTAGAGGACGAACACTGCCATCAGAGGTGAAGTTGACACGAGACTCAGCCACTCTGGGCTGGACTTGTGTTTCTGACCTGTGGACTGGGAGGATTGGACCAATTGAACCCGTCTAAGGTATTTTGCGACAGAATTTCTTCCCTCCTGGGCAGTTCTTTCATCCTTGGACTAGAAATCATTCCTGCTGGAACCCCTGCTACCAAGACCCCATCCTGGCCGGAAACAGCCGCAGATTCTGGAGACATTTTAAAGAATGAGTGGCTGGCTAAAGCAAGCTCCAGACTGACAGCTGTCCCGCAGGGTGGGGAGCCATGTCCCCAGTGGGGCATCTGCTGACAGGGTCCAGGCAGCGAGGGGCAGACCCTCCACGCTGAGCCCCCGAGGCTGTTAAAGCTGAGTCTGCAGCTGTCTAGTTCCTCTCCCTTTTAACAAGTATATTTAAAAAATAACTCCACACCTGCCTGATAGCATATAATCATTTGCAGCAGAGCCAAAACCAGATTAGGTCCTAGTCATCTTAACATGGAATTCTTTTCCCTGGTTTTCTCCATTTGTTGATATATATGCCTCAGTGGGATTGTACTATTTTACCTGTAAATACAGGACCATGACCCTTTTGCCAGTTAGCTTTTGTGGAACAGTTTCCTTCTATGATCCACATGTTTTATTGTTAAAACGGCTCTCGTGGAGCCACACCAGCTAACGAGGGACAAGACTGCTTCCTCCATAAAGGTTTGCAGGAGAAAAGCAAAACCCTCAACCCCGTTCAGACACTTGGCTGTTGGACAGTGCCCCTGCTCCCTCTCCAGGGTACTGGTCCAGGTCACTCGGCCGCAGGGCCACTTGGCTCCCTTCTGAGGCCTTGCATGACTCTTGCTCCCCACAACAACCACCTCAGGCCCGGTGCCCTGCGACCCCAACTCCAGCAGGTGAGGTCACCCCCTACCAATGGGTGAGAAGGCCCTAAATCTCTGCCCTGCATCCTTCTGGCTGCCCTTACTCCCCAGCCCTCCCCTCCCCTC
>NW_011888841.1:1163443-1165624 GCF_000151845.1 Pteropus vampyrus
ATGAGTGGCTGGCTAAAGCAAGCTCCAGACTGACAGCTGTCCCGCAGGGTGGGGAGCCATGTCCCCAGTGGGGCATCTGCTGACAGGGTCCAGGCAGCGAGGGGCAGACCCTCCACGCTGAGCCCCCGAGGCTGTTAAAGCTGAGTCTGCAGCTGTCTAGTTCCTCTCCCTTTTAACAAGTATATTTAAAAAATAACTCCACACCTGCCTGATAGCATATAATCATTTGCAGCAGAGCCAAAACCAGATTAGGTCCTAGTCATCTTAACATGGAATTCTTTTCCCTGGTTTTCTCCATTTGTTGATATATATGCCTCAGTGGGATTGTACTATTTTACCTGTAAATACAGGACCATGACCCCTTTTGCCAGTTAGCTTTTGTGGAACAGTTTCCTTCTATGATCCACATGTTTTATTGTTAAAACAGCTCTCGTGGAGCCACACCAGCTAACGAGGGACAAGACTGCTTCCTCCATAAAGGTTTGCAGGAGAAAAGCAAAACCCTCAACCCCGTTCAGACACTTGGCTGTTGGACAGTGCCCCTGCTCCCTCTCCAGGGTACTGGTCCAGGTCATTCGGCCGCAGGGCCACTTGGCTCCCTTCTGAGGCCTTGCATGACTCTTGCTCCCCACAACAACCACCTCCGGCCCGGTGCCCTGCGACCCCAACTCCAACAGGTGAGGTCACCCCCTACCAATGGGTGAGAAGGCCCTAAATCTCTGCCCTGCATCCTTCTGGCTGCCCTTACTCCCCAGCCCTCCCCTCCCCTCTCCTTCCCTCCACTGTCTCCTGAGTCCTCCCTACATTTAGGCGCTTTTCCTGGCATGGCCACCTCCCTTCAGCACGCAAGCATGCTCAAGTTTCCCCTTAAAAGGAAAGAAGCTCGTGTTCCCTGAGCCCAGCCCTCTATCCTCTGCCCAGTCTCCACTCTATCATATGCAAGCTACTCAGGAAAAAGCCAAGGCTCCTTGTCTCGGCTGTCTCAACACTAAGCTGGCTTCTGCCCCCACCAAAGGTCACCAGCAGTCTCTAGTTAAAGCCATCGACACCTTCGCATCCTGGGCTGCTTTGTCCAAGGCCCTGTTCACTGCTTCGTCCAAGGCCCTGTTCACTGCTTCCTTGAACATCTGCTCCGCCGGCCTCCAGCGTCCTCTCCTGATTTCCTGCTGTGCTGCTGCGCCCTCTTCCTCCCTCTCCTTGGCCTCCACTTCCCCTTGTGTCTCCCGCAGGCCAGTGTTCCTGGGATTCTGGCTTCAGCCCTCTCCTCCCACCTGCTGCACCAGGGAAAGTGCCCAGGCTGGTTGACAGGCTGCTTCTGTGACCTGGGAACCGGGCTCCTGCAGGGCTTCTCAGGTTTAACGAGGTCTTGTGTGTAAACGCCTTTGCCAACCAGGCAGTACGAAACAGTGTGAGCGGTTCAGGGCATCTGGGAGAGGAGCCTCCTGATTAGGTCTTTGGATGCATGGACAGGCTGTGGAGACACAGGGACCTCCTGGAAACCTGTATGCAAGATTCGGACACATGGGCCTTTTTCTCAGCTTCCTGTTCTCAAAGGACTTTGTGACCAAAGCGCTAGCTGCTCTGTGCTCACTGACCGCCGCCCCCCCCCAGCTCCCACCAGGTTCTGTCTTCAGTGCCAGCCCAGCTCCAAACTGGAGTAAGGAGTGGCGGTTCCTAAAAGGAGAGGCATGTCCCGCAGGGCAGGAAGCCGAGTGGACTTTGGCGCTGGGAGCGGAGGGGTGCTTCAAGGACAGGCTGGGAGGGAGCAGACCAACTGGCCACGGGCTGTGCAGGTGGCGATTGGCTGCGGTGCACAGAGCACAGGGTTGAGAATCAGTCCTATCACCGAGGGAGACGGGATCATCTCAGCCTGACACCTGTCACTAGGTGCTGTGTTTAGGGACAAGGGTATCACCTGGCTGCCCACCTGGACTATGGAGCAGTTTGGACCAAGGGCTCTACAGCATTCAATAACAATTCATTGAGCAAATAAATACTCCTCGAGCGCCTAGTCTCCCAGTGCCAGACACTGGTGATACTGGGAACATCGAGCCCAGCAAGGGCCCTGCTATCAGCTGACATCCTGTTGGGCAGAGACAGATCAAGTAAACGAGGAAAGGAAATATGTCAGATAGTGAAAACATGGAAGGAAGTGAAAGGTGACAGGGCGCTGCGGCAGGG
>NW_011888841.1:1165674-1166307 GCF_000151845.1 Pteropus vampyrus
CTCGGAGTTTTCTCCCGGACGGCGTCACACACCTTGTCGCACAGACACTCTCTGCACGGACTGTTCAGTCAACGAACATCACAGAGCATTGACCACGTGCCAGGAGTGGAAATGGAAGGGTCCAGGGCGTGGGTCCAGAGCAAAGCGATCTTAATATGCACGTCGGGGCTCTTGGCCTGTGACCTCGGACCCGACACAACGCGCACGGCGCCGCGCGCGGGAGGCCGAGGGCGGAACCTGCGCGCCCGCTGGGCGGCGACATCGCCACGTTTGGTGTGGCATCCTCGCCTCTCAGCTTCGAGAGCTGGAGAGCTCCGGGAGGAAGGGGGCTCGTGCTGCGGGGACCCGGGGACGGGACGGGCGGCTGTGGCATTGGTCTGTCTGGGTCAGGGCTGACTCTGCCATCGCACAGTACGGAGAGCCCCTTAAAGCAACGAGGGGACCGGGGCAGGGACAGTGGGGGTCACCCCGAAGGGATGGCCAGTAGCTCCCTCGAGGTGGGGCGGGGCCGCGTCAGAGTGGTGTGAGGTCACTCGTCCCCCCGTCCTCTCTTGAGGGTTCTGATGAAGCCCCGAGTGTGGCCTCCACGCTGGGTGCCGGGTGCACGGAGCAGACCTCAGCGACATCCAGCGA
>NW_011888841.1:1167329-1167821 GCF_000151845.1 Pteropus vampyrus
CTCTCTTACTGCTCCCCGCTTGCTTCCAGATCGTACCCCCAGAATTCACCAATTACCCATCAATTACCCTTTCTCCAAGAAACGGCTCTTGACCTGCAGGACTCTGCCCTCCCTCCACGAAGGCTCCAGAGCCTCCCCGCCACAGCCCAGACGTTGGAACCAAGCTGACGCTCACCTGCCCCTCTGCAGACTGGAACCAGGAGTCCGCTGAGTGCTGGGGGGCAGGGCCACCTCCATCTTGTCTCTGCAGTTCCTGTCCCAGCACCAGGAGATTCCCAACGGGGTGGACGGGTCCCCTCCCAGGGAGGTGCGAAGGCCAACACCAAGGGAGTCTTTTCAGAAGACTCGACAGACTCCTGGGAAGTCGTGATGGGTTGGTTGGGTGGCGAGGTGGCGGGCGCTGAAGCCCATCGTGTAGGCACAGTGCTTGCCAGCAGGGCACACGCGGTCGGTGGTCCTCAGCCTGCGCCCACAGAGCTGCTTCATAAACAT
>NW_011888841.1:1167871-1168385 GCF_000151845.1 Pteropus vampyrus
ATGTCTAGTGACGTTGCCGCTGGTCACTCACTGCCCCCTGTATATCCACTGCCAGCACACGGGGTTCTCGGGGTTATCAGAATATGGATAAAAAACACCTCACCCCCACCCCGCTTCCTCCACATGCTCAGGTCAGATGGGGGCGTCTCTGGGCAGGCTCGTCCTGACCCCCCTTTAGCTGCCTGGGGTCAGAGAGGAAGTCTCTCCTCACCTCCACCCTTCCTTTGCACCCCTCATTTCTTGGTGCTTCTCTGTGTAGAGCTACGTCCTAACGCCGTGTAGTGGAACAGACAAATGCCACCCAGACGTGCGTGTGAGGAGGGGCCTCGTTTGAGCCTGAGATGTTAGGCGGTGATCGGATGTCTGAAGTGGAGAAGGGGGTAATCACACGTGCGGTGTTTTGCTTGCATCCTTAAGACAGGATGTTTGCATTGAGCAGCATGATTAATATCAGCCGCCAGTGAGAACCTGAAATATTAGCAGCACGTGTGGCAGAGGTCATCAAGCGATGACA
>NW_011888841.1:1168435-1170492 GCF_000151845.1 Pteropus vampyrus
TTTTCAGAAGACTCGACAGACTCCTGGGAAGTCGTGATGGGTTGGTTGGGTGGCGAGGTGGCGGGCGCTGAAGCCCATCGTGTAGGCACAGTGCTTGCCAGCAGGGCACACGCGGTCGGTGGTCCTCAGCCTGCGCCCACAGAGCTGCTTCATAAACATGACTTTGGGGCAGGGGAAGTAAGGCAGAGGGGCTTCCTCTGTCTCGTCCAACCAGGATCCCACGCAGCCTCCCCTCTGCCCTTTGTTCCTTGACTTCACTTCCACCCATGAGCCTCTGGGATCAACCCAGGTGGTCGCCCGGTGGTGGCACAGTGGAAAAGACCCAGGGTTGGTCTTGCTCATGAGTATCTGCTCAGGAAGGTCTCGTCATAGGTCAGGGCTGGAGCCAGGCGAGCAAACAGGATAAGCTGGACAAGACTGCTTGCTTGAGACTCTTTGGGCTCAGCCAGCCTGGGGCACTTCCTGCCCCAGGGCTCCGCCCTCTAGGCCGGCTTGCTCCCCTGTCCCTCTTCCCCCACCCACCCGTCTCTCCCCAGCATCCCACAGCTCCTTCTGGGTTTTCTGAGCTCCATTGTGTGAGGGTGGATGGAGAGTAGGTACAATCCCATGAGAGGCCAAGGGACCCCGCCAAGGGGGGGAGGGTGGTTCCCCAATGCGTAAGAGGAAGATGTGGAGGAAAAGATGAGAGAGAGACTGTCCACGCGTGGAAGCTGCGTCTTAAGCTCGCCACCACCTGACGACGATGATGATGACGGCTGATGCTGAGCGTTGATTCGTACCGACTATGGCGTTCAGTACTTTAAACACGCTCTCATCATCCCCATTTGACAGAGAACACTGAGCCTTAAAGGAGTCAAGCAATTTATCCGGCAAATGCTGGGCAGAGCTGAGATTCAGATTCAGGGCTGTCTGACTCCAGATCCTCACATGTAATTCTGATCGGTTCCTAGAGTCGGGCTGCCTGAGATCAAATCCCAGCTCCGCCCCTCTGGGAAAACACGGACAAGTCACTCCACTGTCTGTGATAACAGAACTTATCTCAAAAGCTGTTCTGAGGAGCGGGGAGCCAATACATAAGTGCTTGGCGGGCGGGCTTAGCACATGGTACACGTGCCACAAATGTGGTTATTACTACTCACTGTCATTATCAGACTGCAGAGCCAGAAATGGCCTGCTGAGGTGGTGCTGGCAGGAAGCCGGGCCCAGCGGACACCCTCGCTCGGCTGCTCTGTCCTGACACAGAGCACCCAGTGCTGAATCCCTGGGTCTACAGCCCTGCGAGATTTATGTGCCTCGGCTATGGATCTTGTCCCAGCAACACGTCCCATCCTGTCACTTACTGAGACCCTCTCCCTAACGGCCCCACCACTGGATCCTGGCCTTAGGGCATAACACTGATGCACGCTGGTCACAGGATGTTATCAACGTCCCTTCCTCTCAGGTGTGTGGGCTTCAAAAGCCCGGTGACTTCTTTCTGCTGAGTGCTAGTCTGCCATGCTGCATCTCAGTCTGGACAACCGGGCCACTGAGGAGTGGGTAACGGGCACAAAAAGCAAAATTAAGTGTTTATGATCTTTCAGGCAAATGCAAATGTGATCCTACACTTTCAAGGTAGCTTTCAAATCATCCATTAGAACAAGAAGGACGAAGATCAAGACCAAGACACTTTCCTCTGGGGCATTCCCATGAATGACTGATGCCAAAATTGATTAATTGGTTAATTGAACAATATGAATATGGGAGGTGGGCATTCTTGGAGACTGGGCATCCTGTGAGCTAAGATGGTAGACTCTCAAAGTCCCTGTGAGCAGGCCACCATGCTCCAGGCTGTCCCGCCATTGTGAACTTGTCAGGGGTATGGTGTTCGAGGCTCCTTTTCCCCACTTTCTGTTCTAATTTCCTTCTGTGTCTCAAGTTATTTCCATAATAGGTTTTCTTCCCCGTACTCCCATATTTGCCTTGAAGATCAAATTTCCCAAGATGCTTAGAGATCATGAAGCTGAAGCAGACGGCCCATCAGAGGACATGATCAGGGAGGTGCTTCTCTCCCATTGAGA
>NW_011888841.1:1175687-1177498 GCF_000151845.1 Pteropus vampyrus
GTCATCCACGGTGTGATCCCCCTGGGATCCTCACAGTTGTCAGTGTCATTGACTGTGTTCCCTGTGTCGTCCTTCACGTCCCCCTGCCTGTTCTGTAACTGCCAATTTGTGCTTCTTAATCCGTTTTACCTTTTTCACCCAGCCCCCCACCCCCTCCCATCTGGCACCCCTCGGCTCATCCTCTGTATCTATGAGTCTTTGATTTGTTTTGTTCTTCTATGTGGAATCTCTGAATTTGCTTTCAAAATATGAAAACAGGTATACAATATAAAAAAGGGTCACTCGGAATTTACAAGGTCACCAGAAATAGTGAAAATGTTGAAAATCAGCTTTAAAATTGCCGTAGGCTGGCGGGTTCGGAGGAAGATGGCGGACGAGGTAAGAGCAGGGTCCATCTCCCAGGACCACATTGAAATTACAACCAAATTATAAAATAAACAACATGGAGAATCACTTGAAGTCCAGCTGATCATAACGCATACAGCGGATCATATAAAGGAGCCATCGAAGCGGGTAGGAGGGACAAAGCCACGAATCAGGCTGGACCCGCACCCTCAGGTGGTGGAGGATCACCGGGAGGAGGGGTGAGGCTGCAGAGTCTCCCCTGGAGAACAGAGGGGTCCCGGTCTCATCTGGGGGCTCCCCAGCCCAGGGTTCCAGCCCAGAGGAGAGGAGATTCCAATAACTCTGACTGTAGAAACTAGAGGGGACTCTGATCGTCTGGGTGAGACGGAAGGAGACTGAACCCCTAGACGTCCCTTTGAAGGACCCGCTCAAAGGCTTTTTGACCTGCGGACACTCACTTGGGACACTGGCGGGGGTCAGGGGCTGGCACGGGATTCATTCTGAAAAAGTCAGCTTTACCTGGCGTCAGAATGAGGGCTGGAAAGGAGCCACCATTGTGCCTTAGTCCGGCTCCCCTACAGGGTAAACTATAGACCACGCCAGCTTGACTGTGCAGACCCCTCCCACGGAGCCTGGTCAGAAGGCATCAGCCAGCCCCGCCCCACCCGCACACTGCCCCCAGCAGTTGTTGCTGGATGACTGCCAAGCCCTGTTCCCAGTGATTCAGGATCAAGTATTCACAGCAGGGCGGCCAGTGGGCTGTGAACCACACGTACATTCTCAGCAGGCAACCAGCCCCGTGAGCGGAGTTTCAGAGGCAGGCTTAGGCAGATCACTGCTGCCAACAGAACTTGCCTGGACACGAGACCTGCGGGCCAGCTCCAGACAGCAGCTGGTCTTGCTGTGATCTGGGACTTCTGCAGGAACTCACAACAGTTACCAAATTTGCAGCAAGACTGAGGCTGTATTAATCCGACTGCCACTGTCTCTCTGATCCTGCCCCACCCTACCCACAAATTGCCCCGGGGGGCCCATTGACAGTGAACTGCCACAGCCCTGCCCTTCCCTTCCCACGATCTCCTCATCCACACAGGCAACAAACTTTGGCTGGCACAGGGTGGGCACTGCATGGAAATCAACGGCAGGCAGAACTTTGCTGCCTGCAAGAGTTGCAATATTGTGCTGGGAGAGCGCAGGGTTCTGCGGGAACCCCCCAGACGGCAGCTGGTCCCACTATGATCTGTGTCTACAGCGGGAACGCCCAGGCACAGAAGTAGCAGCGAAACTAAGGCTGTGTTGGCCGAAAGGACCTTGTCTCTCTGAGATCTCACTTCACCCAAGCCACAAGGCGCCTGCAGCCCAGTGACAAGCAGCCTTTTGTGCCTCGCCTGGCTCTGGGGTTGAGCATTTAGCGCAGGCAACAGACCTTGGCTAGCGCAGTGAGCGCATTTTGAAGAAAACGGTTG
>NW_011888841.1:1182778-1183349 GCF_000151845.1 Pteropus vampyrus
CACTTCAGACATCCGATCACCGCCTAACATCTCAGGCACAAATGAAGCCCCTCCTCACACGCGCGTCTGGGTGGCATTTGTCTGTTCCACTACACGGCGTTAGGACGTAGCTCTTCGCAGAGAAGCACCAAGAAATGAGGGGTGCAAAGGAAGGGTGGAGGTGAGGAGAGACTTCCTCTATGACCCCAGGCAGCTAAAGAGGGGTCAGGACGAGCCTGCCCAGAGACGCCCCCATCTGACCTGAGCACGTGGAGTAAAGCGAGGTAGGGGTGAGGTGTTTTTTATCCATAATCTGATAACCCCGAGAACCCCGTGTGCTGGCAGTTGATATACAGGGGGCAGTGAGTGACCAGCGGCAACGTCACTAGACATAGGGGACCGCACAAGCCCACGTACCCAGGGGGTGTGCTCAGCTCTCCCTGTGCCTCCTCTCCTGTGAGGAAATGTACCTACTTGGCTCTGAGTTCGAGGTGTCTGACCCTGTTCTCCCCAAAGTTCCTGGTCCTTCCAAACGCGTCCCCGGAACCTGCACGTCTGGCCTCTGACCCGGAGGCAGAAGACGCCCGTGGCC
>NW_011888841.1:1183399-1184947 GCF_000151845.1 Pteropus vampyrus
TCATAAAAGGAGAGGTCAGTAGTAACACACTCATAGTAGGAGACCTTAGCACCCCATTGACACCGATGGACAGATCTTCCAGGCAAAGAATCAACAAGGAAACGATGGGCCTAAAACGCACACTAGAACAGATGGATTTAATAGATATTTTCAGAGCATTTTACCCCAAAGCGGCAAAATATACATTCTACTCAAGTGCACATGGAACACCTAACATGTGTTCCATGTACACTGGAGAAGAATGTATATTTCTTCTCAAGGAGAGACCACATGTTAGGACACAAATCAAGTCTCAGTAAATCGAAGGAGACTGAAATCGTATCAGCTGTCTTCTCTGATCACAATAGTATGAAACTAGAAATCAACTACAAGAAGAAAACTGGAAAATACATAAACACATGGAGGCTAAATAACATGCTACTAAATAATGAATGAGTTATTAATGAGATCAAGGAAGAAATCAAAAGATACTTAGAGACAAATGAAAATGAAAACACAACGACTCAAAATCTGTGGGACACAGTGAAAGCAGTCCTACGAGGGAAATTCATAGCAATACAGGTCTACCTCAGGAAACAAGAAAAAGCTCAAATAAACAATCCAACCTCACAATGAAAAAAACTAGAAAAGAACAGCAAACAAAGCCCAAAGTGAATAGAAGGAAGGAAATAAATAACTTCTTGTCACCTTTGAAGTTTCATACAAAATGTCATTTCCACAAAGCATCCTTTCTTGATGCAGCAAGCAAAACAATATTACCTTTTTAAAAAAATTTTTCCTGTGTATTATCTATACCTTTCATACTGTTTTCTCCTGACTCAGCAAGATGCTCCTTGAAGACTAATGTGAGCCTTCAGCATTTTACACAGACGTATTCAGATTGCTTTGTAGTAAGTGCTCAGATTTATTGAAAGTGTAGATGATTCAAACTCCAAAAACTTACCTAAAAGTATTTCAAATAAATTCACTCAACTATAAGTATATAATGATAGGATTTTTCAGTGGCATTCTGTAATAACTAATCACTACAGTTGAAATCTGTTTTCTTATCACCCAATTATAAATTTATACTCACAACTTAATTAAGTGCCTTGATAAACAATAAGGCAGAGAGGGAGAAAGAAATTATTGCCGACTGGGGTGACGGGGAGATTAGGGAAGCACTGACCGATGACGTGGTATCTGAGCAGACAACGGAATAAAAAGTAAAGACCCAGCCCATTCTGGAGAAACGGTTTTCCAAAGAGGAGAACAATTTGAACAGCTCGGAGGGAAAAAGGACTAATTCCTCCTCCTGGTGATGTTGGTTGAAAAAACTCAACTATCATCCCAAGAAGTCTTCACCTACCAGAAAATACGATACTTTGCATATCACTCAACGAATACTTACACTTCAGAGTTAACTTTCCAAAAAGATGTCGTCTTATTTTGAGAGAACAGTCGGCTCACTTCAGGAGGTTTTACAGAAGGAACAAGGTACAGAGGGACGTTCTTCTGTCACTATGGGTTCCATGCTCACCGGAGGAGGCTGGCTCGGGGTCCGGGCGG
>NW_011888841.1:1189341-1193718 GCF_000151845.1 Pteropus vampyrus
TCACTGAGGACCTACTGTGTGCTGTGGAGGCGCTGTGGATTCAGACATGAGACCCGCTCCGACTGCGGTGGGGTGAGGGAATTACCCAGAGGACACCGATCGTGACAGCTCAATGCAGAATACCCCGACTGCTCCAGAGGGGTGCACGCCTGCATTCTGGGGGCTCCATTCTGACAGCATCGGGCTGCATTCTGAGAGCGTGAGCATGTCTGAGGCATGAAAAATGCAGAGCCTCCCAATGCAGTTAAGTAAGCCATAAGCTTTGACAGCGGGGCTCCGTTCACAGAACATAGATTGAGTCTTTGGGGCTGCTCGTGTCTGAAGCGCGAGTCAACGGAACAGATGTTGGGGTCCTCACACAGTGTGGAAAATCCCACGAGGTGTCAGGATGGGCCTCGCATGGAGAAGCTGTGACGAGAGCCAGCAGATCAGGACCGGGAAAGTGGCCTAAGTGTGAGGAGCCAAGAGCTGCCGTTTTGCTGGAATGGGGACCCCCCCCCAGAGAACACGCACCCACTGAGAGGGCCGTGACCATGGGGCAGAGGGGTTCGCGTCAAGCGGTCAAGCGGTGGGGAGTTAGAAATGCTGTTTGGACAGGTCAGTGGCTGTGTCATTTTTAACAGAGCAGCTAACATCACTTCTTACTGTGTTCCAAAGCGTGCACGGTGGACCTGGTTTTAGGAAGCTGTGTGATGAGTTTGTCTGTTTTGTTGTTTTTTTTTGGTTGTTGTTTTGTTTTGTTTTGTGGTAAAGCAGCACAATATTTTTTAAAAAATTTGTAGGAACAACTATCCACTCCTCTCGTCCCTTCTACTCCACACCTTCCAGCCCTCGTCCACCTGCAGAGGGCTCTGCTCTGTTGTGACTGGAATAGATACGGTTCCTTTTGTCCTTTTGTAAATGTAGCACATCATGAATTTGTTTCTCTTTCAATTATCATCTGAATTTCATTTCAGAGACTGAAGAACACGCCGTACTTTTCAAAATCCTTCTCTTCACACCAGAAACTTTTTTCTATCATAGAGAACGTCTCCAGAGACGACATTGTGGAGAGCTTTTTGGGGAAATCTCTCTCTTGGCTTTTTTTTTTTTTTTAATAAATCAGTCTTAAAATTCCCAGTTCAGAATGAACCTAAGTTTTCACTCTTATTTTCCTCAAATGGTAACATTTTATACAACCCTGATGTCTCAATCACCCGGTTCTGTTCATCTGTCACCTACATGCTGATGGAGCCAGAATATGATCCTTGCGCATTCTTTTTCCTCTCTGGCCACCTGTTTGAGTGAGTGAGTGTCACTACGTCTTCAGCCCTGAGACCGACCCCCGCCCCCCTCAACTCCTTGCTGGCTCCTGTACCTGCCGTCAGCACTTTACTGAATTTCTCTTTTGCTTCAAGGCTCTAATACAGTTCAGCGCGGTGCTGTTCCAGAGTCTTTTATTTAAAATTTTGATTCTCTTTTCTTCATTTTTTTACATAAATTTTAATTTTTAAAAAATATTTTATTAAAATACCCAGATTACTGACTTTTGAGGCATTCCCTTAAATTCTGCCCGGAAGGGAAGTACCTCACCTGGCCCTTGTCCCAGCCCAGCTCCATGGGGCTGGTCGAGTGTCCTCACAACATGGCAGCTGGCCTCTCCCAGAGCCAGCGATCCAAGAATGAGCAGGGAAGAAGCCGCTATGGTTCTTCCGGCCCAGCCCTGGAAGACACCCCACCACTTTGGCAATATCTTGCTGATTAGAAAGGCCAATCTTTTTCAGCGTGGAAGGGACTACACAGGAACATGAATACCGGGAGACAAGACTCATGGGGCCATCTTGGAGGCTGGTCCCACGCTGGCCTCCTGCCCAGAGACTCAGGGGCTGAGAGCAGTGTCCACAGTCTAGCACCAAGAATCTGGTGTCGTCTTTCTCTTCTCCTCCACCACATTCCCTCCCTCGGACCCTGAGCAGTACTGGACCAGGGCTGGAGTACTGGAGCCCATGCAGGCCCCACTCACAGTTCATTGGTCTAGGGAGAAGCATCCAACCCAGTCAGAATTTCTTAATTTGGGAGAGTGAATCCTGAGTGGGTGGTGGTTTCCAGCTGGGTGGAGAAGTCAGCCAAGAGAGACAAGAGAGCTTGTCCCAAGCCCAGTGAGGCCCTTGCTCTGCTTCTCCATTGTCTGGGTTTCAGAGCCCATAAATTCCCCTTCCTCCCAAGCCTATTGGAGTTGGGTTTCTGTCACTTCATCACCTCTTCCTTGGTGGCCTTCTGTGGAAGATGATGCTAGCGAGACATTTCTCAGAGTGTGGCCAGTCTACCTTCGTCCGAGTCACTCTGGCTCTTGTTGTTAGTGCCCGGGTTGGGTCCAGGGACCTGGCAACCTTTCATTCCCAAGCAAACCAGATGGCTGGTCGCCCCTAGCTTTAGGTCTCTTGTTTCATCATCCAACGCTGTGAAACACCCCCCCGCCCCCCCAGAATGCAGTGGCCTAGAACAATATTACTTTGTTCATGAATCTGCAGTTTGGTTAGGGCCAGCCCATCTCTGCTCGGTGTCAGCTGGGGCAGCTCAATGACTGGGGTGATAGCGTCATCAGAGGGCTCACTCATGCCCATGTCTGGCTCCTGAGTGGAGGTGACCCAATCAGCTCGGGCTGGAATAGTGAGGCCCTCAGCATCTGTAGCTCTATGTGGTCCCTCCAGCCTGGTGGCTTCAGGGGTGACTTGATCCCAGGGGCATGTCCCAAGAGGGAAAATTCTATCAGCCCGGGCATCACTGCTGAAGCAGTCACAGGCTCCCCGGATTCCAGGGGAGGAAACAGACCCCATGCTCCATGGAGGGGTGTCAACTTCAACCCCAGGTGGTGGGAGATGCTCACTCACAGGGCCATGCAGCCATCTTTGGGAAATCCACTTGACCGCCCCTTGTCCCTTGTCCCAGAAAATTAGGGGAGGGA
Organism: Pteropus vampyrus; assembly: GCF_000151845.1. Lineage (NCBI taxonomy): Eukaryota > Metazoa > Chordata > Mammalia > Chiroptera > Pteropodidae > Pteropus > Pteropus vampyrus. The sequence continues at coordinate 1,192,286 of NW_011888841.1, forward strand.
AATCTAATCAGCCAGAGTCCATTCTTCCTCCTCCACGAGGTTCGCTGAGCCCCTGCAGTGTGCTCAGGACTGGGCTGGGGGCTGATATCTCATAATGCAAGTTCATTTATTTAAGGAAGTCAGGCCTGAGCTCCAGTCCCGGGGACCTGGGACAGCTTCTGATGCTGAGAGAGGAACAGACCCGGGCACAGCTGTGGGCGGCAGCAGCAGGTTGGGCTCTGAACTTAGGAACAGTATGGGGTGGGAGAGGCAGGAGGGGGAGGAGAAGGGAGATAATGCTGCTGCTTTGACGCTTCCTGGATAAATGACGATAGGACCCCAACCCCTAGGCCGTGAACCGGTATCTGTCTGTGGCCTGTTAGGAACTGGGCTACACAGCAGGAGGTGAGCGGCAGGCCAGCGAGCGAGGCTTCATCTCTATTTGCTGCCGCACCCCAGCGCCGGCATCACCGCCTCAGCTCCGCCTCAGATCCTCAGGCATTAGATTCTCATAGGAGCACCGGTCCCTGGTGTCAAAAAGATTGGGGACCGCTGCTTTCGGGGTTTCAAAGCACCTGCCCTCACATCACCCTATTTCATTCCAAAGTGATCGTTGCATCAGTGCCCAGAACAGACTGCAGTTTCTCCAGTGTCTAGTTCCTCCCCCTGGTGGTGAGCTCCTTTGGGGCAGGACTATCCTGCAGGCCTGATGGAGGCTTTGGCACCCAGCACAGAGAACCCAGGTCCCGTCTTCCCATCGAACCCTATGTTTTCTGCAGGAGCTGGGTCTCTCTGCAGGTATTGGCAATATGGAGTTTCAGGGCTGTTTAACTGTAGTTTCCCTCCACTCCAGCTGTTGCAAGCACTTTCTGAACTTGTGTGAATTAGAAGGAATCAGACCCTCCTCTGGGCTGTCATGGCCTGTCCCTGAGCCTGAATTTCAGTCCTCCACCTTGGCCAGAGCCCTTGGGCAGGGCTCAACCTGTAGAACCATCGTTTAAGGGAGGCAGCTGGTGGCTTAGGAGAATCTTGCCTTGTCTCCTAGGAGCTAACGGGTCAGATGCTGGAACCACTTACTAGGACAGCAAAAGGGGCTCGGAAGCCAGGGCATCATCTTACTGGCTTTTGCGCCACCTAGTGGGCACATCTGGGCCTGCGTGGACCGCAGCCCTTTCTGGCCCAGAAACAAAACCAGCAAAACAACTTACACTGTGAGTCTGGACTTCTGAATCCCAGTCCACAGCCCAATCACTCTCCCATCCAGCTCTGTGTGACTGCCCGCTCAATGCCAGTCAGCACACCTTCACCTTGGGCCAACAGGGACTCCAATCGAGATTTTCCCTTGACTGCTGGCCCCCGTACCCAAATTTGTGCAGAGAAGTGGGTATTATTATAACAGAGCAGAATGCAGCAACTCAAATGGCCATCAACATGGTGGACACTGACTCTGTGGG
>NW_011888841.1:1196233-1198265 GCF_000151845.1 Pteropus vampyrus
CCAGGCCGGAACTTCCAGAGGCCACCAAGAACCCAGTGGGTGGCTGTGTGACCTCGGGACAGGTGCTGACCCTCCCTGTGCCTGGGTTTCCCGCCTGTGGACGGAGAGTGCGCACTGCGGGTGTATCCGAGGCTTCCGGGAGCCGCCCGGAGGCCCCGCGGATGGACTTGCCCCGAGGAGGCACAAATAACAGACTACAAACTGCCTTGTTACTGGATTTTAAAATCAAAAGGCATTTGAGGGTGGGAAGCAAGTCCTCTGATTCCCAAGTGTACTTGCTGCCAACTCTGTGATTTTTGTCACTACTCAGTGCAAGCCTGGGACATCATGAGCGGACCTTCCTTTAAGCTTCCTCAGTAAAGACCGACCTGGCCGACCCAGAAGACAAGCATCCCCTGGTGAAAATGGATACAAAGCCAAGGGCAGGCGTGCGATTCAGGGCAGCTGGCTCCGGGCTCACCAGACAGGTGCCTGGAACAGGTCGCAGAGGGCCCAGTTTTCTCCCACTCTTGCTACATCCTCCCCAGTAGAGAGTCAAGACTCTGCCCCACCCGGCCTGGAAGTACTAAAGCTGGACCCCTTCCTGCCTCAGTTTCCCCTCTTGCGCCCGCATCTACTAGGACAGATTCTTTGGCTGCTCCAAACGCTTCAACTGAAAGAGAACTGGAGGCCGTACAAGGAGCTGCCTCACTAGGTGTGCTGGCCGGAGCCACCAGCCCTGCCTGGAGTGGGTGCTCCCTGTGGGGACTCCAGCTTGGGGACACCCACTCATTCCCCACTTCTACCTACACACCCCCAGCAGCATTACCAAACTCTGGGGCATCTCTCTGGACTTGTGGGCGGAGTAGAGAAAATGGCAGCTCAAACTCCAGAACTCCATGCGAAGTGGGGACCACCTCTTGGTCCACCAGCCCCAGGCCACCTTGAGGCAAAGAAAGGCTCAGCCACCTGCCATGGTGCGGGCTGGCCGCATGGGCCTTGCCTTTCCCCTGGCCATTTGTTAGCAGATATCACTGCTCATCCACTGCTCTTAAATGTCCTGCACTTCGTGAATTTGTCATTAATTCTGAAGAGCTGGGGGAACACAGGCCAGCGAATGCCAGGGTTTGGCAGGGCCTTCTCTCTTCCCAGTTAGGTTGGAAGGCTCCATCCCCAGCAGCCCTGGGCCTCCTCTGGTGGCGATGCCCATGGCCGGCCCGGCCTGAGGGTGAAGGCCGAACCCTGGGAAGCCTGTGGGCAAAGACATGTGACCTGGGGCCGCAGGCAGGAACTGTGGGTGCCTGCACCACAGCGCCCGCTCAGGCCTCCTGCAACTTGAGACATTATGAGCGGCCATCAGGAGAGATGGGCTCCATCCTCCGGGTGGCACAGGCAGGAGGCACTTCATGCAGTAAATATCATGCAGTTCTGGACACTCACTTTGAAACAGGCTCTCCAGTAGAGGGGCGGTGGGACATAAAGACATGTTTTTATAGGACTCGTGGGGACTGCTTCTTATTTCCCAATACTGGAGTGAAGAACTTTGACTTGGGGGAACGGGAGGAGGTAGATAAAAGTAAAGGGGGTCAAATATATGATGACGGAAGGAGATTTGACTGTGGATGGTGAACACACAATGCAATATACAGATGATGTATTATTGACTTGTACACTTGAAACCTATACAGTTTTATTAACCAATGTTAATAAATTTAACTCGAAAAATTTTTTTTCTCAAAAAAAAATACAACTCTGACTTTACTATTTATCAGCTGTTATGACCTGGGGCAAGTCACTCAACCTCTCTGAGACTCAGTTTCCTCATCTATAAAGTGAGACCAAGAATGCCTGGCCTGCAGAGTCAAGTCTGTCCATTGTGAGTCAAGTCTCTCTGTAAGGCTATGACAGGTCTCAGTGGAACCTCCTCTGGACACAGCAGATGACAGCTTGAGGCTCTGGGGGCTGTGGAGGTGGCCCAGGCCCTCCTCCCCGAAGTGCCTTGGTCTTTCCTCCATAGTCCCTCTCCCACCTGGGGCTCCCCCAGGTGGCTCCC
>NW_011888841.1:1198850-1200594 GCF_000151845.1 Pteropus vampyrus
ATCATCTGATGAGGGAGCATCTCCTCAACTTCTGACCTAGTTCCCCAAATACTAAAAGCCCCCATGTCATCCAGAGCACCACTGGCATTTCCCCCGCTCCCAAATGGCAAGAGAGGACCCCTCCTCTTAGAGACAGAGTCTGCCCTCCAGAGCCCCGCCTCCCCGCCCCAGTGTGGAGAGATTCTCCCATATCTGAGGTCCCCCACCAGCCTGAGCAGAGGGTGGATGGAGCTTTGGGACGCACCTGGGAGGGTGAAGCTCAATGACTCTCCAGGCCCGAGAAAGGGAGGAGCTTTTATGCTACAGGGAGACAACATGTGTATGAGGCCACCAGCCCCTGTCCCCACTCGGTCAGCCAGAGCCACGAGAAAAGGGAAAATCTGGACTCCAGTACGAGACCCCAAGCACCATACAGGTCCCATCAAGAGAGTCAGGCTGAGCTTGATGGTGAGAACCCCAGCAGCTGAGGGTCATGCTCTTCCAATAAGATGGCCCAGCCAGCCCTGGGCAGGCCCCACGTCACAGCATCCAGGCAGGGCACTGTGGTGAGCCAGTGCAAGCTCCACTGAGGTGGAATTGGGGAGCTCAGAGGCAAGAGGGGGAGACAGATGCAGGAGAAGCTCAGTGTCTGCTCACCCACACTCCCGCCCCCGGCTCACCTTCTGCTCCCTGGCACCCTACTGCCCTTCTCCTGAGGGCGCCCAGGGTATTTTCCTAGAGCTAATCATTTACCTGGTTCCTTCCCCACCCTGAGCCCCGAGTTTCTTGCAGCTGAGAACCATGTCTTTGTGGTCTCTCGCCTCAAGGCCTGTGCCAGGGCCTGCTCAGAACGATAGTGAAAGGGAGACGTAAAAGGCCATGTGGAACTGGCTCGGAGCATCGGTCTTCATTTTCCTGAGAGAGCAGAAAGACTCCAGCTTGGCGCTCGGTGCCTCGGCAGTGGAGCCCAGGCTTCCGGGCTGGGCCTGAGGTCCTAACACAGGCATCCTTCTTGGCCATGGCAATTAGGAACCTCACACTGGTCACCAGTGCCCTGGCACTCTGGTCACTGGAGAAGAGAGGAAGGAGGGATAGGGCCTTTCCCACCAGTGGGTAGTTTTCCTCATGTCCCGCGGGGTCTGGAAGGCTGCACGCATGTGCAAGGCTGCACCGCGCCCAGGAGAGACCAGAGCGAGCCCTTGGCTGAAGGGCAGACCCTGCCCGCACTCAGAAGAGACGGCAGAGAGACTGGCAGAACCGAAAAGCTGGGTCAGCCTTGTAACGCTGCCTGGACTTTGAATGTTTCCCCCCGATCTACGCATAGTTCCATCAGCAGAGACATGGAAGTCTTAGGGGCCCAAAATGTTTGAGCTCAATCTCTGACCAATTGTTGACGCGTGAGGATAACCTCTCGAAAGGAGGGTTTAAAAATCAAAATGAGAAGCAGAAACCCAAGCAGAAGTAGCAGCAGCTGCACACTGCAGAGACGAACTCCACAGAATTGATCCAAGCAACGAATGAACAAACAAAGAATAAACCAATGGCAAGAGGAGAAATCAGAATCCAGAGCTGCTACATTATCTAAAATATCCACGTGTTAATTAAAAACAAGATGAATGCAAAGAAAAGGAAAGTGTGACCGGTGTTCTTAAAAAGAAGTCAATAGTCTATGGCCACGCCACCCTGAACGTGCCCGATGCCATCTGATCTCGGAAGCTAAGCAGGGGCGGGCCTGGTTAGTACTTGGATGGGAGACCACCTAGGA
>NW_011888841.1:1200754-1203371 GCF_000151845.1 Pteropus vampyrus
AGGTAGAAACTACCTCCTTGACCTCATATGGATGAGGATCGGTTCCCAGAGAAAAGAGAGATCACTGATTCCACTCTAGGTAGCGTTAAAAAATAAACCGAGGCATATTACAAATCGTAAGAGTTTATTTGAGCGAAAGTCGATCTGAATGGGGCGGTGCCAACCCAGAAGTGGTTAGGAGTGCTCCTCCAGGAGGAGCCAGAGGAGAGAGGCGTAGACGCAGGAAATGCAGAAGCAGAGAAAGGAAATTATTTACTTGGCTCTAGCTTAAAGCCGCATTGGCTGTTTCCGATGGTATCATTTTGATGTCATAACCTCGAGGCATTTTCAGGCTTAGATTTTTGGATTTCTTACCTGGGCCCCCATACATTAGAGCCACAAGTCTAATGGCCTCCTCATTTAATTAATTTAAAGGCGTCTGTCACCCTTGCCTCCCTCTGGAATGGTAAGCAGGGATGGCACCCAGGAGCTCAAAGGCACTCAGATTTGTTCTTTCCCAGCGGAGGAGAGCATGTCTGCTGGCCATTTTTCAGGCAGGTGCTTTGCAAACATTCATTCTCCCGGTGGAGAGCTGGAAGGCAGAAGGGTGGTGGGAAGAGGAGTCATCACCCCTAAGGTCCTTTTTAGTCATCATTTCTCAGAAGTGGTGCCGTCATTCTATTTAATATAAATTGCACTCAAAGAAATGGCTGATGGGTCTTCTTCCTTTTCTTACCTCTATTCCCTCTTACTCTGTTCCAGCCAGTGATCAAGACCAGGCTGTGCCTCCACAGGACATGGGTGGGAGTCCTGGCAATATTCAGGGTGGGCCCCATGTGAAATGCAGCTCCCAAGTTGCAAGGGGAAGACAAAAGAGCCAGGAACAAGAAAAATAAAAGGTATTAAAATAGGCTTAGCTACTTAGGGTTTTCCTTTGTATTTATTTTTAGCAAGGATTGTGTGCCTAACTCTGCATTAAAATAGCTGATACTACCAGCCATTGTTCCAGGCCCGTGCACACTGCAGCCTGGCAGGCTTTCCGCAGCCAAAAGTGAAGGCAGCTGGCAGGACCTGGCCCACCCAAGCTGGGGAGAGGGTATTTGCTTCAAGGACCGCCCTTCTAGAAACCTCGGCAGCATGAATGCAAACAGAAGCAAGGCACTTTGGGTCTAAGGGCTGGGAGAGAAAGCTCATAGGAGGCAGCCATGCTTGAGGACTGAAGCTTCTAAAATGCCTCCCCTGCAGACTGCAGACAGCACAGGGCTGAAATTCCTCCACTGGGTCACCAAGCCTGGCGTCCCAGGAACACAGAGGTGGCAGCCAGCAACCCTCACGCTCCATGAGGGCTTTCCTTTGAGTACTTTTCCTAGGAGATGGGGTCAGAGAAGATTTTCTAGTTAGCAAGTCCCATCTTAAAATGCCTGAATCTGTCACATCCTCCGCTCCGGTCCGCCCTCCAGTGGAGATCTGGCCACCTGGGAGATACACATATGGCTGGGGAGAGGTTGAGAGGGTGGTAGAGGCAGGACACCTGGCCACCAGAGTGAGAAGGTTCATGAGACAAAGTTTCCCTTTGTCCAAGTCTTTCCAAGTCTTGGCCCTGGAGTCAGTGAGTTCCATGCAGAGCCGGACAGAGTCCCTGAGCAGACTGACCCATACTCCTGAGCAGGGAGGGTGCCATAGTGTCTGCGAGGGACTTTGGCCTACTGTACTGGGGGAATGACAGTGTGGCATTGCTGGGTGTGATGACTTCGATTTTTACCCTAGGGACAGTTAGCATTTGGAGTACCCTTGTCAGGAGCTCACACTCCAGAAGCGGCTCTGCCAACTGCTTCAAATCTCTGAGGGGTGTTAAAAAGAAATTTTCTTAGAAATATGATTGATGTTGCAGATGTAATTGGCTAGAAAGCCTGAGCGGGCTCTTCCAGGTGAATGAAGGGGACCAGGAAAATCTGTAAAGCTCAGAGGTGCTTTGGGTCCAGAGTCCTTGTTCCTGTGGTTCTCTTTAGGCTCTAAGGCTTAGGGGACCATTCTGTTGGCTAACGCTACAGAAAGAACACTGTTTCCTTTGCTTCCAAGGGACCTTTTCTTTCAAGATACATGCCAGATATCAGGGACCTCGCTGTTGGGCAGCAGCACTGTGACCTCGAGGTGGTTATTTAACTTCTCTGAGCTCTATTTTCCGCTTCTGTAGATTGGAGATAAAAACCTTGCAAGGCGGTTGGGAGGAGTACATGAGCTTTAAAAGGTCAAGTTTCTGCGGCAGCGCCCTCCTGGTCGTGTGGGCGAACCAAGGTCAGAACCAGCGTCCTGACCTCGTTAGGGCACTGGGCCTTCCCGTCACCGGCTCCCAGGGAAACAGATGCGGCCCTCGCTCTCCCTCACGAGCTGAGCTGTGCCTTCCAAGAGGGGATTCTCCCAGAGCCGCCTCTCCTCCCCCGCTCCGCCCGCACCCGCTAATCGCAGACAGCTGGTGGCCGGGTGGCCCTCTCCGCCACCTCCGCCGCTGTCCCCGCCCTCCCCGCCCGGAAAGCCTGGATCTGGCGCCCTCGCTCGCGGTTTCGACTCAGCCTCGGGGTCCGCCTCTCTCCGCGAGCGCGTCGCTACCGAGGGCACCCGCCCGGGCTCCGGGCACCCG
>NW_011888841.1:1203851-1222181 GCF_000151845.1 Pteropus vampyrus
GTCACGTGACGCGCGCGTTCCTCCTTCCCGGACACAGCCGTGGGGGCATTTGTCATTTAGGATCCTCAAAACAAATCCCCCCCGCACCCTCGCCGCCCGCCTTGCGTTTCGGAGACGCGATTTGCTTTTTAGAGTTGACATTCGTGTCTCCCGGGGTGCCCTGGGGCGGGGGCAGTTGTCGTGGAGGAAGCCAACCCGCCTCTGCCATTCTCCCGGCCTCTCGGGAGGTTACAGAGCGGGAACCCCCGCTCCACCCTCTGCTTTCCCGCCGCGCCGCGGTATAGAAAGTTCCAGCGCGAGAGGCTTCAGTGCCCACCCCAGACCCCGTCCCGCGCCCCGCAGAGCGGCTTGGGCTCCCCAACCCTCCAGCTTCAGGCTTCTGAAGGTAGCAACTGCTCCCGGATTTTCTCCAGCTTTTCTTCCTGCCTGGAAGTCATTCGTTCATTCTTTCATTTAAAATATTTACTGAGCGTTTAATAGGTTCCAGGCACTATTCGAGACACTGGGGATAGAGCTGCTAAATCAAACACACACACAAATCTCTGCCCTCCTGGAGTTTATATAGTAAAGGAAGAGGCGGCAAAGCAGAAGTAAAATATTTGTTAGATGGTAATAAGGGCCAAGGGAATAAAAGCAGAAAAGGAGGATTTGAAATGTGCATTCAGGAGAGCTGAGTTTTGGATAAGGTGACTGGGAAAGTCTCACTGAGAAAGCGACAGTGAGTTTTGAGTAAAGGCCTGAGGAAATCGAGGGAGCCAGCCACGTAGACGCCCCGCGGCCTGCTGCGATCCGGGTGCAGCCCGGAGGCCAGCGTGGAGAAGGCGCCTAGAGAAAGCAGGGGATGGAGTGGTGAGAAGGCAGGGCCGGGCATTGGAGCGCCTTGTGGGCGTTTGTAAGGACTCGGGCCCTTCTCCTGCGTGAGACGGGGAGCCCCCATCCCCTCGCCCCGTTCTGAGCTGAGGAAGGACGCGTCTGACTTCATTTAAAAGCAGCCCTCTGGCTGACCAGCAGATCGCAGCGGCAGGGCCAGAAGCAGCGAGACCAGCAGGAGGCTCTTGCAATAATCCCGAGAGAGATGATGGGGCGTGGCTTGAGGTGGTAGCCGCGGAAGTGACAAGTGGGATTTGGGAATTACTTTTTTAAGAAAAGCTACCAGGATTTATTGCCAGGACAGATATAAGATAGGAAAGAGGGAGAGGAGTCAAAGAGAGTGCCAAGGGCCAGGCCCGGGCAACCGGAAGAAACAGTTGCTTTTAACCAAGATGGAGAAAACCGGCCTTGCTGGTTTGGTGGGTGAGGATGAGCCTCTCTCAGACACAGTTTTGAGCAGATGAGGTGTGAGGTGCCCATTAGACATCCCAGTGAAGGGGCGAGTAGACATTGGTTCGACAGGTCTGCAGAGCAGAGGAAAATGTGCTGCCTGGAGATGAACATCCGGGAGCCATCTGCGCGGACCTGCTGGTGTTTAGATGCACCATTTTCTGATATGAGCTCTGGTTCGTCCAATGCAGTGGCCGCCAGCCACGTGGGGCTACTGGGCACTCGAAATTAGTGAAAGCTGGGCAACTGGAAAACTAAATTTTAAGTAATTTAAAATTTAAGAACTGACGTTTGATTCGGATATTGGGGAAAAAATTAAGCTTAGAACAACTCGGTTATGTAAATCTACTTTGACAACTGTAGAATTTATCAAATTTAAAAACAGATCGAGAATTTTCAGTGAAAATTTGGGGTCCAATTTGAGATATGCTGTGTCAAATATACGTTAGATTTTGAAGATTTAGTACCAAAAAAGTCAATACCTCATTAGTAACTTTTATGCTGATTACGTATTTAAATGGTACTCTTTGGCTCTATTGGGTTAATAAAGTATTATGAAAATTAATTTTACCTTTCTTTTTTACTTTCTTAAAAATGGCTACACGTTACACATGAGGTTCATGTTAAATTCCTATTCTGCCGATCTAGGGAGGGAGTATGGATAGAAAGAGGAGGGGCCCATGGGTTGATTGAGCCCCGGGATTCCCCAAATCATAGAAGCCAGTGAGATGGGGAGGAACCCACAGAAAGCCTGGGAAGGAGCAGAGGTGGTTGGAAAACCAGGCAGGCGTGGTGTCCTGGGAGCCCCTCGAAGAGGGTGTCATCAGGTGAGGGGATCGAGCATCTGCTCAAATGTTGCTGCAAGGTCAAGTACTCAGGACAGAGTGTGGACACTGGCCCAGCGACCGGGAGGTCATTGGTGACGTTGGCAAGAGAAGTTTTGGAGGAGCGACGGGGCCAAAGCCTGACTGGAGTGGGCCCCAGGGAGAAGAAGAGGGGAGGGATGGATAAATCTTTAGCCAAGTTTTGCTATAAAGAGAGAAAAGGGAAGCGTGAGAGAAGGCTTTTTTATAGCTGGGAGGAACGGCAGGCAGCATGTGTCCCTGCTGATGGGGACGATCGGGGGACATGGGAGAGTGGCTGGAGCAATGTCCCTGGCTGGGCAAGAGCTGGATCACGTGCACAGGAAGAGAGAGCAGGGGCCTCTGCTGGCTGGGGCAGGTCCATCAAAGGTGAGAGGGAAGGCGGGGTTCTCGGGCCCAGAGGCAGGGAGGTGGGTGAGATGGTGATGGGAGCTCGTGGGAAACCTCTTCTAATCGCTGTAATTCAGTCTATTTCATTTGCCTCTAAAAGCTATGCCCAGTTTGCAGCTCTCCGCTTGCCCATCCCTCCATCAGAATCCTTTTTATCACAAGAAGTAAGGAAACAGCACCCTGAGAAGGAACTTGCCATCTCTTTTGCTTCCCAATAGGCCAGGGCCCTGGCAGTGCTGGCTTCTCTCCTTCCAGGGTCCAGGATCAGCTCCTCCCCTTGCCACCCTCCAGAGGGCCGGGAGTCCTCAGGACACAGGTAAACTTGCCCCACCACCCTCCCTCCTCTCCATCTGGGAGGAGTGTGGTGGGCGGGGCTGCAGGTTCGGACTCCCCCTGGTTAACACATCCACATTCTAATTAGCCCTGCTCTGCCCTTGGCTTTCGAGAGTGCGGATGAGGACTTGGACTTGTGTCTTCCTCCTTCTTTCCCACTCTCTTCCTAAAACTAGGTCCTAGAGACCTCAAGCCAAGCTGTTTCCTGTCTTTGCCCTAGAGCCCAGCACAGGGCCTGGTGGTCTTTGGAAGAAGCGATTCCTTAACCTACTGTTTCCAAGTATGTTTAGCAGGTGCTGGTCTGGCAGGTGCTGGTCTGGCGGGTGAAGCATGAGGATCCTGTGCCCAGGGGTTCTTAACTGTGGGAGTTAGGTTTGGGCAAGGCCTGGAGCAATGAAATCTGTGTGGGCACTTTTCCTAAATGGATTTGACCCAGGACCTTTTACAATGATAATGCTTATCAACAACATCTAAGGCCGTGAATGTACGTGGGAAGATGTAATCGGAAGATGTAATCTCTAACCTCTGGCGAGGAACTCCCCTAGGAGCCATTAAACCGGCTCCCCCCGCCCCCGGTACGGGATCCGCACTGGACATACCCTGTTTTCATGGGCTCCTCTGTGCTATTCACTCAGCTTTCAACTCCAGTTTCTAGGGTGGGCAGTTACTGGGGGACCAGGGACTTTCTGATCAGCCCACCCATCCTAGGATCCTAGCCAGGCCACTGGCTCCTCCCTCCAGGACAGATGGCAGGTCATGTCCCCTTAACCTTGGGCTGCTGTCAGGGCCACTACTCTAAGAAATGCAAGATCACAAAACACCAGAGGTGGTTATCATCTTGATCTTAGAAAAGAATTCTTCTCTTTCAAGTGGCTCTTTGGCACTTTTAAGTGTTGTTTACTGGTCATTTCCTAACTGACCAAGTGAACATTTTGAAAGACTTAAAGCCATCTCTTTATAAAGTAAGTCAATGGGGAACAATGACTAGATTTGTAAAAATATGGTTTGCATAAAATGTTTTAGAAAACATGGTTTAGGACCCAGGATCCCCCTCAGCATAGAAGTCCATGAATGAAAATTTTATCTGGCAAGCCAGTTTTTTTGGAAGAAGCTTTTTATGTGAAATGAAATCAACTTAAATCCAATTATGTGCACCTGTCTCTTACATAAAAAGTCCAGAAGCAGCAATTCTAGGATTGGATGGCAGCTCCACGGTCACAAGAACCCAAGCTCCACCATTATTAATTAGCTCATGGATTTCATTCTCAAGAGTGCCTTGTAGTACAAGATGGCTGCAGGTGCTCTAACCATCACCTGTGAGTCCTGAGTGGGGAGGTGGGAAAATCAAAAGGGGCTAAATTCCCTGTCGAGTTGATATCCCGTCACACCCCTTTAGAGAGCTTTCCCAGAAGCCCCACCCAGTGACTTCCACTTACATCTCCTTGGCAAACCTATCTGCAAGAGAGAAATGTAGATTTTTAGTCCTGTCCCTTGCCAACAATAATACAAGGGTCAGTTACCAGGGAAGAAGGGACGCGTGGATATTGGGCAGACAACCAGCAGTCTTTGCCACAGCAACTGAGGTGAAGTCTCTGTGTGGCTTATCTTCCCCGGAGCCTGGAAGGGAATGGTTCTGTGCCCTCAGATGCCCTGTACCATCCTGCCACGGACAGAGCTGATGGCACTGTGGCTTTGGGCCTAGAGATGGAGGCAGTTCTGGACACAAGGCAACTTGTGTCCAGAAGAAGCAGAAACCGAAATGGTGGTAAGTGGTTGGGGTGGTCATGTGGCTGTGGCTGCCTGGGTCAGGTGCCACAGGAACAAAAGGGCCGGAGTGGCATACTGCTCAGAGGGCCTCAAGACACCTGAGGCAAGTCCTCACTGTCTGCCCCAGCCCTGCCTCTGTCACAGGAGTGACCATCCACTTAGCCTCTGTCATCACATCGTGAGACCACAGAAAGCAACAGAAGGCAGGACATAAGAAGCACTGAATCTTAACAACCCCATATAGCGAGCAGACAACTATTATTATCCCATTTTACAGGTGTGAAAGCTGGCTTAATGATACTCTCATCCCAAGAGGCAGCAGTAGGGTATCGAGCTGGGTCTTGGGGCCCCAGGTGTCCTGGAGGAGTTATAGGTGAGAAGTGGAAGCCTGCCAGGGAGCCCCTGAGGATGGCTCTGGGCTGGGCGGGCGGCCCCTCCCTGCCTTTGTTTCTGGGTGTCCTGGTGGCCCCTGGCTGGAGGAGGCGGCCCCAGTCCTTCCCAGCGGCCGGCGAGGTGGCGATGCTGGGGAACAAGCAGTGGCGATCATACGTGCTCCTCTGCCCATCGAACCTGCATCCTTGGCTGGCTTTAGAGTTAACCTTTCCAAATGGCCCAGACTCGGCAGTTATTTCGCGGGAGAGTCCTCAGCAGCGTGGCGCAGCTTCCGCCCTTCGGGTTAGCTCAGCGGGCGAGGATGGCGAGAGCGTCTCTCCGGGGCACGCTTTCTTCTCCGCGGAGTGGGGTGTGCTTCCTCACAGCGTGGCCTCGCGTTGCGCTCAGGGCTCTGCTTCCTCGGTCTGGCCTGTGGGGCCGCACTCAGCCCATCCCTCCTTTCCGGCACCCCTGATGCATCCTTTCAGCTGGTGTTCCTACCGCTGCTGCCTCGTCCCCAGTTAAAATTCTCCAGAGAGAGTTCAGTGGGCCCAGCTCATCCTTGCACACTAGGCTCCACCTCGTAGGCCACTGCCAGGCGACAGATTGGCCATTTAGGTCCAATCAGCTGTGGCTAGAGGAGGGTGTGGGGTCACATGGTCTGCTTGGGGCTGCCCCTTCAGTGGGGGCTTGGGGCTGGGGGCTGGGGGCTGGGCACTTTCACTTGCAGGAGACTGTGGGGGTGGAGGAACCATCCCAGACTTGTCTCATACGCAGATGACACTCTGTGAGAAGAGTCTGGAAGCCTCTGTGGATGAGGCGATATTTGATCTGGGCCTGGAAGTGTGGGTGGGATTCAAGGGAGCAGGGACGGGGCGAAATATTCCAGGAGGCGTAAGGGAAATAAAGCAGATGCTCAAGATGCTCATGGAGCCGCGGGGGGGTCTTGTATGGCTTGGAGGGATACATAGGGGGTGGGGGGCAAAGGAAATGGGGCAGAATCGGGCTAAGGCCAGACAGAGAAGGGACTGTATTTTTAGGAGGGGGAAGCAGTGGGGCTGTCGCCAGAGCTGTGCCCTAGGAATCAGGGAGCAGGGAGATAGTGGAGGCGACTGGGAAGAAACTCGCAAGTTTCTCCCTATTCTTTGTCATGCGTCTTTCCACGTCCAGACGTCCAGACGGAGCCAACCTGCTCTCCAACCTGGCACTCGCCGGGCTGAAAAGCCACTCGCTGCCCACTGAGTGCCCATGGGCTCTCCCACTTTTCCAAAGTCCTAGACACTGGCCAATGGGCTGTCACTGGAAGCTATGTGCTCTCTCTCTATGTGCTCTCTCTCTTTTTTTATTAATTTATTTTTTTAATTACAGTTGACATACAATATGATATTAGTTTCAGGTTTAGAATATAGTGATAAGACATTCGTATCTTACAAAATGCTTCCGTGTGCTCCCCTCCCATGCCACGTGACTGGTGATTGTTCAGGAGGTGGCTCGGCTAGCACCTGCATCCCCGAGACACCAGGTGGAGCAGAGGCCTGTCCGTCATGGCCCTGCTCCCACTGCACTGGGCCTGTGACGTGACTGAGCAAGAGACTTCCTGTGAAGTCATTGAAGTTTGGGAGCTGATTTACTGCAGTCGGAACCCAGCCCAACCTGATCAAAATACTGGCCGAGGGGAGCTGGCCTCTCAGCAGCATGAGCCTTGCACCCCCCACAGAGGGGTCTGGGGGTGGGTAGAGCCGGAAGACATCAGGAGTTAGAGCCCCGAGGATGATTTGCCTGGGACTCTCAAAGCACCAGGACTCACTGCCTCCATGAGGCCACCGCGGAGCTGGGCCTGCATTGCCCAGGCGTGTAGCCTCCACTGTGGGGGCAGGTGGCACTCAGGTAAGCTGCCTGCAGAAGATCAGCCACAGGTGGCAAAAGAAGATGGATGTGTCTGATTGCCCAGCAGCTCTGTCCAGCGAGGAGGACGCTGTTCCAGGAGGGAGTGAGGCTGGAGACTAGACTCTGCCTTCAGGCAATAGCCTCCTCCTGGGGGTCCCCCCTGGGAGCTCTGAGCAAGGCAAAACTGACCATGTTACTTCTCCACTTAAAAAACTAGGACAAGGGCCGGATACCTTAGTAGAATTTTCAAAAAGTCATTTGCAACCGGCCCCTTCCATCCACTTGGCCCCATCACACCCGCTCTGCGTGGCCGCTCCCCAGGGCTCTGTCTTCTCCGAACTACCTGAGAGCGTCACACCTCCAGACTGGCCTGTGCCATTTCCCATACCTAGAATGCCCCTCACCCTGTTGGAGTCTTCCCATACCCTTCTCAAGTGTCACCTGTCCCTCCTTCCCTGGCCCGGTCACTCTTAGCCACTCTCTGCCAGCCTCTGTGGTCGGGGTTGGCCATACTGGCCTGGCCTCCTGAGCCAGCCAGTCTCTGCTGTAGGCGGGGCCAAGTCTGGACCTGAGGTCACCTCTCTGAGATTCAGACAAGGAAGGATTTTCTCTACAAACTCTGTCAGGTACTGTGCTGGGCGCTGGTTCAGAAGTGAGCAAAATCAACATGGTCCTTGCCCTCCTGGGGCTGACTTGGGGACAAGTGGATGTTAAACAGATAACCAGACAAATAAATGTATAAATTTTGCCTGGAAGGAAAAACAAGGATCTATTCAAGACGTGGGTGGGGAAGTTTGAGGGCAGGTCTCTCGGAGGAGGAGGGTTTTAAACTGAGACAGGGGTGAGGAGGCCTTGCCAGCCGGGGGGGAGGAGGGAAGTGGGCAGGGGGGTGCGGCGGCAGAGGGACAGGCATACGCCAGAGCCAGAGCAATGGTGGCAGGAGGTGGAGTGACGACCCCAAATTGCAGGTCCCTTCAGGACCCATTCTCGTCTCCCCCGCAATTCCCTCTCTTTCTCTCTCTCCCCTGCGCTGTTCGCCCACCAGCCCCATCTCCCCGGCCCTAACTAGACCAGGTGACACGGGGGCACCTTTATGCACTCATTCTCCAGCAACCCCGAGAGACAGGTATAATCGTGTCCATTTATAGACAAAATACGAGAGTCCAAGGTCCCTGGCCAGCAAGTGCTGAAGTGTGAAGTCCAAGCCCGGGACCGGAGCTGCCCTCTCTGCCCCACAGGACTCCAGAGCCTGACTGTGCCCCGCGGCCCCGCCTGGCACGGGGTAGACTCGCCTCCTGCCCCATCTCCTCTCCTCTCTGCCAGGCTGGGGGCGTGTGGGAGTAAAGGAAGCCATGGCTCCAGGGCCAGGCTTAGTAATGGAAGGCCAGGAAGGTCCTAGCTGTGAATAGCAAAATGGCGACAGCTCCAAACCACTCAGTGGGCACTGTTTTTGCTGCCAGCCCCGTGTGTCTGCCAACATCTCGAAGAGAGTGAAAGCGTCATGATAAATCGAGGGGGCAGGCCGTCGCGCGGGCCCGATGACTAGCTGACAGCAAAATACCTGGGATTAAAGTGGGGCCCAGGTGAAGACAAAGCCACATCCGACTGCAGGCCCAGCAGGCACCAGAAAGGAGCCCAGGGCAGGAACCTGTCTCTGCTGGGAGCCCCCCATCCTGGTGCAGACACTCAGGACAGTCCACTCATCCACGACAACCTCTAGAGAGGCAGGGGTGAGTGGCTGACACTCTGTTTCTACATCTGAAAACTGTGGCTCCTGAAGTCAATGCCCAAGGTCACACGGCCAATGCACGGGGAGCCGGCTCATGGGCTCCCTCACCCTAAAACCATTGTTCCTTTCCAGTCAGGCTGGTAGGGGCAGGACAGGGAGGCCGGGGCCCCATGAGGTGGTCTGGAAAGGCAGGATGCAGCCACTCCTGGCAGCTGAGTCCAAGCCCCCTGCTAGAAAGCCTTTTCAGAAGTATCTTTCTGGGGATGCGGTCAAATGTTGCTGTCAGGGTCTGAGCATCTTGAGATGCTGAAGGGTCATCTACTGATGGCCAAGTCTCAAGGCCTGTGACCTCCAGAGGATGTGGGGGAGGCGGGCAGGTATAGAGTTTGGCTGCATAGAAGACTCGGGGATGAAACAAGTTTTCTAGGAGCTGAAATCGGCCTCGTCTCTTTATACTTCCGTGACCTTTTACTGACTCTAGGACAGATCTGGGAAACTGTAGGTCACAAACCTCTCAGTTTGTACGTGCGGTGGTGGCAGTGGGTGGCGGGGTGGGAGGCTTGGGGTTCTGCAGCGTCCTGGAGTCCTGTCCGTCTGCTCTCTGCAGACAGGGCCCTCCGCCCGCTGCTTCCCAGATCTGACTAGAGTAGTTTCTAGAAGCAGTGCTCCTTCTAGCTACTCTCCAGAGAGGCCCTGTAGCAGGATGTAGGGAAAACAAACATAAACAAACAAAACAAAACAAACAAATAAAAAAACAAACAGAAACGCTGCACCTTCCAGGAGCCCAAAAAGGGGCAGCTTTATGGATGCAGAAACCTGGCCATTTCTCAAGCACCCACCATGCCGAGAAACTATCAGAGCCATTTAACATCTATTTTTTTATAACTTTATTGAATCGTATTTTGCACATTGTATAATCCGCTCATTCCAAGTATACAATTCAATGAATTTTTTAGCAAATTTACCAAGTTGTGCGACCATTATCATAAATCAGTTTTAAAACATTTCTATTACCCCAGTAAGATCCCTCACGCCCACTCGCCGTTAATTCCTGTTCTTTCTTTGCCCAAGGCAACCGCGAATCTATTTTTTTGGCTCTATATAAATTTGTCTTTTCTGGACATTTTATATAAATGGAATCATACAATATGCATCCTTTCGTGTCTGACTTCTTTCCCTGTGCAGAACGTTTCCAAGACTCATCCAAGGCATAGCACGTACCAGTACTTTATTCTATTCTATGGTTGAATAGGACTCCATCGTGTGGATATACTACATTCTGTCTACCTAGTCACCTGTTGGAGATTTAGGTTGTTTCCAGCTTTTGGCTACCGTATGCCATCAGTTCTAGTAAGTACTTTTTTTTCATATTTTCATCTTATAATCAATGGCTTGTCATAGCTTATTCAGCCACATTCTCCTCTTTTTGGTGGTATATTAGTAAATATTAGTATATTTTACTATCAAGGGCATCTTAAATTTGAAGAGATGTGATATTAAGTGGTTGACCAGAGCAGCCTCCCTTATGGTTCACCCTTGTGTTGTCAAGACTCTTGTTTGCGAGTGACAGAAATACAACTCATAGGGGAAATTACTGGCTCGATAGTTGAGAGGCTCCTCGGGATAGGTCGTTGGGTTGGAGGAATTGCTGCAGGGACCCTGAAAGTGTGACTTGACACCATTAGGTCTCTGTCTATCTATCATCTCTGCTTGTCTTTGCCAACAGGCTCTCTTCCTCCATGGGGCAAACCCAGCTTGATAGTCCTGGAAATAAAATAACCCTGAAAACCTCTCTTCCTGCCTGTGAATAAATCCTAGGGAAGAGTCTACGGCCATGCCACCCTGAATAAGCCTAATCCCGTCTGATCTCGGAAGCTAAGCAGGATCAGGCCTGGTTAGTACTTGGATGGGAGACCACCTAGGAAGACCAGGTGCTGTAGGCGTAAAAAATAAAAAATAAAAATATAAGGGATTATAAGCTGACAAATTCCAGCTTAGGCCCATGTCCATCTCTGGTCTAATCACTGTGGCCTGGGGAATGGCAGTCGCCCAGCCTGGCTGACATGCCCTTCCTTGTGGCCAGAAGGTCTGTCACCAGAAGAAGGGGGGGTAGAAGTGAGTGAATTGGGCACCACTACCATTGCTGCCTTAGACTGCTATGACATGGCATCACTGTGCACATTACAGACTAAAGCAGTCTTTAGAAAGACTATCTGAAGTCTGGGGTTCATTCATTCCGTTGCAAGGTAATGTTCTAAAGAGGTTAATTATCCCTCCAAGGACTATGTTGTTTGAAGGATTTAATAAAGCAATGAAATATGCATGTAATATACCAAATGTAATTATGTTTAAACTTCTCATCAAGTAAAGATCTGTTTGCAGACAGTTCTCTAATAGAAACAGGAAAAAATATTTTTGGATACTAAACCTATGAATTTGCCATGTGGAATTTAAGCCCCAAAGTATTGGCTTATATTTATTTCTACCTTTAAACTCTATACTATCTCTTCCACATCCTCCTCCCTGCCAAGGATTTGGTACCTTCCTACTTCTACCCTTTAGCTTACTTTCCCTTTCTCTGAACTGCCCACGCCCGATTTCCACCCATCCAAACTTTATCTTCAGTTTAACGCCACAGTCTCTGCAGCAGTCTTCCCTAATAGTTCCATCTGAAGGCAGGTCCTCCCTCTTCTGGGTTCCCATAGCTGCCTTGCCAGGACCAGTTATATGGCTTTCATTAGAAAAGACCTCATAGCAGGATAATTTTCTGAGCGTTGGTTAGAGTTTTCCTCCCCGTGTTTTTGTTTTCCCATTTTAGGGAAGAAGCCAGGCTTGTGCATGCCCTTGACTCAAGGAAGGTTAAGTCACAGGGCTTGAGATAAGTATTATCTGGATAGAGGCTAAGCTGCTATAACAAAGAAATCCCCAAATCCAGTCATTTAAACGAAATAGGAGTTTATTGCTCTCTCATGTACCAATCCAGAGAAGGGCAGCGGAGGTTCAAGATAGGCAAGTTGCTCTGCTCCACCTGGTTATTCAGGGACCCAGGTTTTCTCTGTGCTGTTGTTCTTCATCTCCTAGAGCGTTGTCCACTTCTGCATGGTTGCAGCTAAGACATCGTCCTATCTGTGTTCCATGAAAAGGAGAGAGTTTGGGAAAGCCTAGGCCCAATGTTTTACGGCCAAGGCTTAGAAGTTGCATGCATCACTTCCACTCACATTCCATTGTCTGGAATTAAATCGACCGGATACAGCTAGCTGCAAGGAATGCTGGGAAATGTGGTCTCGAGCCAGAACAACTTGTACTAAAACTCAATTACTATAGAGGAAGGAGAGAAGGTATTTGCGGGCATAACTAGCAAGTTACCACATTCTCCTTTCTGGCTTTAGTTTTCCCAAAGCTGATGTCATTGAAGAGATTATGATGGGTGCTCTGAGGAGTGGGGAGAGGTGACAAGCAGTAAGGCTCAGAGGACAGAGTCTGGGGAAGGAAGAGGGGTCCTGTTCCATTTATCTATTGCTGCATAATAAACCCCTCCCCCCCAAACTTAATGTTAAACAGTGACGCTATTTTGCTCACACATCTGCTGTTTGGGTGGTGTCAGATGGGGACAGCTCATCTCTGCTCTGTTCAGCGTCAGCTTGGGCCCGGAATCTCCAGCTGGGGCTAGAATCACCAAAGGCTTGCTCACATGTCTGGTTGATGCTGCTTGTCGGCTGGCACCTCAGCTGGACCTGTGGCCAAGACATCTACACATGGCCTTTCTGTGTGGCTGCTTGGCTTTCTCACAGCATGGGGCTTGGGTTCCAAGAGCAAGCATTCCAAGAGAGAGAGCCAAGCGAAAGCATATTGCCTTTTCTAATCTAGCCTTGGAAGTCACGCTACATCACTTCTGCTACATTCTATTCACTAGAAGTGAGTTACCAAGGCTGGTCTAGGTTCAAGGGGAGACAAATGAGACTCCACTTCTTGATGGCTGGAGTGTCAAAGAATTTTTGGACGTTTTTCAAAACTACCACGGGCCCTGTGGGGCCTACTTGCTGTCCATGCTTGAGAAGGGGGCAGTATTTCAGAGGGCTGGCTGCTTATAACACCAAGGAAGAGAGCTCCTAGAGATGGGAGCCCCAGCTTCATCCGAGAACCCCAACTTCTTCAGAGGTATGGAAATAGCAGAGCCTCTAGGTCAGTAGGGACCACATGTGCTGGGGTCCTGAGAGTCTCAGCTGATACCACCATGGACTTATGACTAAAGATTGGAGACCATACGATGCCCAGGCACTGCACATGACCCTGAGGCCCTAGGAGGTGTATTTGCTAGGTTGTTTTCCATTTCAAGTAACAGCAATCCAATTTAAACTGATTTAAAAAACAAAGGGACCCATTTCTGGCCCTTTACTCTTGAGAAATGAAAATATATTCACACAAAAGCCTTACACGCATATTATAGCAACTTTAATAAGTCATCACAAACCAGAAACAAATGAACGAATGGATAAACAAACCGTAGTTCATCCAGACCCCAGAACACAGCTCAGCAAAAGGAGCAAACTATGATACAGGCAACGTGGGCACATCTCGAAGGCATCGTGCTGAGTGAAAGAAGCTAGTGTTGGAAGTTAAATAGCGTTTGAGTCCAGGGATGGAGAACAGATCAGTGGCTGTCAGGGGTTACAGGTTAGGAAGAGAGTTCGACTACAAAAAAGGAGAATATGAGGGAATTTGAGGCAATGGAGCTGTTCTGTATCCTGATTGTGGTGGTGGTTACATGGGGGCCCCAGCCAGTCATCTACTGGTGGGTTGATATTGCTGGACCCTTCTCATAATAGGAGGGCTAGAGATTTGTCCCCAGTGGACTATATATATATTCTGGATGTGGATGTGCCTTTCTTGCTCATGTTTCTGTAAGTGTCACCAGGGATGGATTTGCAGAGGGCCTTACTCACGGTCCTAATATTCCACACAACAGTGTTTGTGACCAAGGAAGTCACCTCCCATTGAAAGAAAAGCAGCAAAGGGCTGACAATTGTAGGATTAACGGGTTTAACCACATACCCTATCACTCAGAAGCAGCTGACCTAATAGAAAGGTGGAATGGCCTCCTGATGACCCAGGCACAGTAGTTATTGGGAGTCACTACTTCGAAGGCATGGGGTTCTGTCTTACAGGATACTGAGGATGCTTTGAATCAGAGACCATCATATGGTGCTGTCTGTCCCCTCAACATATACACACAGGCCTGGGAATGAAGTGTGAGGGTGAGTCCTCACTATTATCACACCTAACACCATGATGGGGACTCAAGGGCCAGTTAGGAGATTGAAAGCACACCAGTTGTTTTAACAGAGAAAATTTATTTTAAAGAATTGTTAAGTAGGTAGAAAAAAAAGTTAACTGGTAAGCGAAAGGGCGAGAAGAAAACTATAAGGCATTATGAAGGCAGGAAGCAGCTACCACTCCTAGAACTGAAAGAATGAAAGTGGTTGGAATTATGAAAACTTTTAGAAAGTTAAGAGAGGCCCTGGAGCTAACACACAGACCTGAGCAGGGGCACTGCTCAGCTGGTGCGCGTGTCCCGAGCTGCGATGAGGGGCCCTGTGAGTCTGGGACCCAAACTTCTGAGGAGGGGGGCATCAGTCCAACCAGTGCTAGTGTCTGGTGGGTGGAGGGGGGGTGCATGAGGAAGCAAGAGAAACTGCACTCTGGACTCAGCAGCTGCTCCTGGAAAGAAAGCAGCCGATGAGTTGGAAAGTTGAGATCGCGTGATGCTTCCGGAAACCGGAAGCATGTAGAAAGCCCATAGGAAGCGCACAGGAAAAAGCAAGTCCTCTCGGCCTCCTTTAGCCTGGCAGCTCCCCCACGCCCCGCTCTCTTGGTGGAATCTACTAGGAGCCGGGGGAAAGCCGAGGTGGCCTCTCATCACAGAGCAGAACCAGCACAGGGCAATTCAGGACTCTCGTCATTCCAGTCTGGAAAGCACTGCTTACTAAACTGCAGGGCGTGTCCCTGTTTGTCCTTGTATGCATCACAAAACCCAACTAATACTTCGTACTTTCCTTAATGATCAAAATTGATTCTTCTACTAAGATTGAAGTCAAGACCCGTCTTATAATTCTGCCTCTGCCCCTTAAAAGCTGTATGACAGGGGCTTGTCATTCCATTGTTCTGAGCTTCAGTTTCTGGATCTCTAAAATAGGGAAAACAATACTTATTCCTTAGGGTTGCTGTGATGATATGAGAATGAGAGCTTAGCGTGGCACTTGGCACGTGGGGAAGAAGGTATTCAAAAACATGTTTGCCCTGAATATGAAGCCAAATATCCCCCTGTAAACTCTCAACCATTTTCAACATGAAGTCCTAGAGTCCCTGAAATCTTGGGCTAAGTGGTTGTTCTTTATTTCACAAGAGTGGGACCACTGGTAGACTTCTTCAGTGCCCAACACCCTTGCCTTAGAGTAAAAAGGAGCGTGGCTCTAGGCAGATCCGAGGTAAAACCTAGATGAAACCCCCCAAACGGAGGTACCGTACCCTCTCTGCATGTGCCCTTTCCTTGAGAAAATCTCTCTCCTGCTCACCTGAGGGCTATTTTAACTGGATCTTTCTCTTGGACTCACTGCCAAGTGCCCAGTTCTGTGAGGTGAAGGAAAAGGCCTCGGATTTATTCAATGGTTCTGTTAAGCCTTCTGCACAGGGCTGGAGTGGTGCAGAGGCCTGGGGATTTGTCCTAGGCTCTCCACCCCAGGCCTTCCCTGGTCCTCTCCCCAGTCAGTGGGAAGCTGAGCATGGTCTTCAAGATATTTTCAGGAGAGAGCGCCCACCCAGGTTTGCCAAGAGTCATCTAAATACCCTTCCATCCCTGGTGTCTCCAAGATCTGACTCCTCCAGCACGTAAGATACTCTCTTCCCCAGGGGCAGCTCCTCAGGCCTCACAGTGACATCATAGTTGATCACCTTTTGACAACCCCACATAACTGATTCCTAAGCAAAATCTGATCCTGAAGCCTCACTGGGTATCCCTGGTCCTGACCTGTATAAATCCTGATCATCCTCGAGGCCGTGCGGAATACTAACCCAGCCGATCGCCCTGTCCCCCAGCCCTTTCCCTCAGCGCCGCCCCCCTCCTTAGTGTCCCCTAAGGACACGCCTTCTAGGAACTGGGGACAGCCTGGTCATCCTTTCTCTCAGTTACCAGTGGACTTAACCCAGAGGACTGGGAATCGGGCGGGTCAGGGGAGGTCCAGGGCGCAGTGACTGTCCTTCGGAGGACTGCGGAGTCCTGGAGTTTCTCTGACAGCTCTGCTTCCTGATCAGTTTCAACCAGGTCCAGGTGGTTTAAAGATTGAAGCCCAATTTCGCGGAGCAGAAGAGACGCGGTTGCGGTAGATAAATGCGGGTGCCGCGCACTGGGAACTACTACTCCTGGCGAGCTGCAGCAAGAATTAGCTCAGTATTTACATGCTAATGGCTTCTCTGTTCATAAAAATTACATTTACATTCACCTTCTCGGGAGGCAGCTGAGCACTAGCCAGCTTTGTACCAAAAGGCCACATGTAACCCGGGCAGAATGTGCGGCATCTTCAGGGCCGCAGCTGCAGCTCGCGGGCCTCCAGGCGGCCACGCGGCTGGGCCGGGATCGGGGAGGCCCTGAGCTCTGAGCCCTGCGGGCAGGCGGCCCTTCACGGGGTAAGGAGCCCCAAACCCTGAGGGCCGGGAGGAGCTGCACGGATAGCAAGCTCGGGCCCTGCCCAGGAGAGGCTGAGGTCTCGGGCGCAGGCCTCATCGTGGGCGCGAATGGTCCGGGCGAGGACCACACGGGGCGTCCCGGGCCGTAGGAAACATCCCTGCTGGGGGTGCTGCGCGGGCAGAGCGCAGCAAAGCCGAGAAACGTGGCGGGAGCGCAACCTCGGGAACTCCCCGAGAGCCTCTGACGCGGAGGGGCGTGGCCAGGGCGCGGCGGCATCCCGGGGGCGTGGTCGGGGCGGGGCTGCGTTCCGGGGGCGTGGTCGGGGCGGGATCCCGGGGCGTGGTCTGCGGGGGGCAGACTCGTGGGTGTTGGCAGGCGGCGAGGCTGAAGGTGGCTGGAAGGCTCACCTCAGGGTTTTGGAGGGTCTCTCTGGCACCTGAAGGTGCGAGCTAGCCCGGAGAGGAGGCGATTTCAGAAACGCGTGGAAAAGAAAAAGCCTGCACCAGAGGGACAACATTGGCAGGGAGGAAAGGGGATGGGCTCCAGAGGCACTGGGGACAGGCTTCCCGGATCCGAGGTTGACGGGATGTGGGGGGCCAGGGGCAAGGAGGATCCTGAACGCTCAGTTCGCGAGGCCCTGACAGTGGCCAGCCCCCACTCCCGGCTGCTCCCCAGAATTGGCGGGGCAGACTTCCCCACCCCCTATTTCCCGAATCCGGGCAGTGATCCTCGGGACAGCTTCGTTAGCCAGTGACGCTTCGGGTACTGAGAGCCACGAGTCGCCCGGGACGTGCAGGAAGAGCCGATGCGCGGCCATCTGCTGACCAGTCTGGAGCCAGCGTAGTCGCCTCGGCTTAGCCCGCAGCGAAGCCACCGCGTTCTCTTACACGGCGTCAGGCCCCACACGCCCCTCACCTGGCTAGGCAGCAATCCTGGCCACCCCTCTCTTTCCACTCCATTTCCCTCCTCTTCACTCGGAACCAGAACTGCTTATTTTAGGTCCAAATGTGATGATGATGACCGAGCAAAATCCACTGTGAACTGGACACTCACTCTGTGTGTGCGTGTGGCTCCGGGCTAGGCATTGTTCGTGCGTTCTTTCCTACAACCCCAGAGGTTCTCTGTTCTCTGACCCCTTTCGTCATTTTCCCCTGCTGGCACCACCTGCACTGTTATTTACTTATTAAAATCTTTTCATCGACTCGAAATTTAGTGAGGTGGTACCTGAAATAACAGGTTGGACGTACAATACTTACTAATTCATATACAATATATACATCTTTAAATGGTCACTCATAAGCCACATGCAATCACTCAGGTTCCACCAGTGGTCCCTGTTTTTTAGATTGGTAAACTGAGGTTCCTGGAGGCTAAACGTCCTGCCCTCGGTTAAAGCATAGGCCAAGCTAGTTCCCTATTTAATGCCTGAAACTGCCTCAGACCAGACATTGGTGATGACAAAAGGATACAGTCTGCAGGGGGCCAATCAGGATGACCGCTGCAAAGCGGAACCACAAACACACGGATGTGTCCTTGGCAGGGATGGGAAGGTAGGGATACTCTGGGCCTTGGTGCTTTCATCTCTGAAATGGAGATAACAACAAAGTCTATCTCATTAGGTCCTCGTGAGAACTCAGAATAAAGCCGAGGCTTTGGCGCAGTGCTTGGCTTGGTACATAGCAAGCCCTCAGAAAATCCTTACTACTGTTACAAAAAGTTGGTTAACGAAGCTCTGAGGCCACAGCAACTTAGGCTACCCCTGGTAGGGTTAGGGTTAGGGTTAGGTTAGTGGATATTATAGATAGTATTTTTTATATTATATTTTTATGTGATCTTATAACAAGCAAATAGTTTATTTAAAAATTTACCTAGTTATTGGTAGCATGTAGAAACTATTATTTTATAACCAACCTGACAGCTTATTGAGATCTCACTAAAACCAATAATTATGTAATTGGTACTCTTGGATTTTTCAAGATAAATATTAC
>NW_011888841.1:1222247-1225305 GCF_000151845.1 Pteropus vampyrus
TCTGTCTTCTTTCTTTTCCTCAGTCCATGCTCCCCCTTTCAGGTACCCTCAATTACTTCGTCGGCTGGCTTCCGACACCTATAGAAAAGTTGAAAGAAGGGTGCAATGAACTCCCTTCATGTAAGTTTACTAATTGCTATCATTTTACCACATTTTATCTTTTTCTCTATATAAATTAAGCCATTATGACTCTTCGCCCCTTCAGCATGCATCTCCTGAAAACAAGCTCATTCTTCTTTACAACCACAATATCATTATCATACACCTGGGAAATCTGAAATTGATATATTTTTAATATCTAGTCCATATTGAAATTTCTCTAAATGTCCCGATTTTCTTTTAATTTTTTAAAAACCGAGGATGCAATCAAGGATTGATTAACATACAATTAATTGTCATGTCTCTTAAGTCACTTTGAATTTGAAACAGTTCCCCTGCCTTTGTTTCCTTTTTGTGAAATTGACATTTTGGAAGAGTCAAGGCCAGTTGTTTTACAGAACGTTTTACACTTTGGATTTATCTGGTCATTTCCTCATGATTATATTTAGGTTAAACTTTTGAGTCATGTTGTGTCCTCAGTATTTTACATCAGGAGGCTCACGATGTGTTTGTGTCACTGACCATGTGAAGTGTGATAATTTTAATTAAAGCCCCAGGCTCTCCTGAATCTACTCTAATCAGGGTTTGTTCCATTTCACCAAAACTGTTCTTATCGAGCAAGATCACCGATTACCTCCACATTGTCAAGCCCCACAGTCCACTCTCAGACCTCCCTCTACTTGACTTATCAGCAGTATTTGACGGGGTAGACCACATCCTCTCTTCCTTGGAGAACTTTCTTCTTTTAGCTTCCGGAAGCCACATTTGTCTGGCTTTTTCCTCGCTGCCCACTCCTTCTCAGTTTCCTCTGGAGTTTTCCCTCTCTCTCTACACTTTAAATGTTGAGTGCCTCAACCCTTGGACCTCCTCTCTAATTTCTGTCCACACCTACTCCCTTGGTGAGCTCATCTAGCATCTTGGCTTTAAGACCGTGTCTTCTAAATTACTATCTCCAGCCCCAAACTCTTTCCTAAACTTCAGGCTCATATCCAACAACCTACTTGAAATCTCCACTGAAGTCTAACGAGCATTTCAGGCATAACGTGTCCATCACTAAGCTCCGCGTGTTGCCCCAGTCCGGCCCGGCTCAGCCTTCTCAGATCCGGCAACAGCAACTCCATCCTTGGAGCTGCTCAGGCCAAAAACCTCTGCACCATTAAGCCCTCTCTTTCTCGAGCCCACATCCATCAGCAAATCCCAGTCATCCTACCTTTAAAAAGATATCCAAAAAGCTGCTTCTCATCACCTCCACTGTCCCATCCAAGCCCAAGCCACTGTATCATGCCACATTTTGTCTACTGTAATAGATTCCTATTTTTCCTTCTCTACCCTTATTCTTATTTTGGAATTGGAGTGACTTTGTTAAAACATAAGCCAGACCATTTTCTCCTTCTGCTCCAAACTCTGCAGAGGCTTCTCCTCTCCCTGTGTCCTCAGCAGGACCTAGAAAGCCTTGCATGATCTGGTTTCATATCAGGTTAATATCAGGTTCCCCTCAGACTCATCTGCTCACTCGTCCTGCTGCGGTCACGCCTGCCTCCCTGTTGTTCTTCAACACACTAAGCTTGTCCCCCCAAAAAGACTCAATACTCTTCTCTCACAATCGTGTGGCTTCCTCTCTCATTTTCTTCAGGTCTCTACTCGACACCTCAGTCACGCCTTGTCTGGTCGAACTCCCGACACCCACCCACCTTGCATCACAATACTTCTTATCTATGATGTTTTCTTCTATTTGGCACTACCACTATTTAATAACGTATGTGTTTTGCTTCATCTTGATTGTCTATTTCCCTCACCAGAACGTAGCTCCATGAGGACAGGGAACCTTGTTTTGTTGGCACAGTCTGTATTCCCACGAAAGTGCCTGGCACACAGAAGATGTTCCGTAAATACCGATTGAATGAATGAACAAGACATGAGAAGCTGGGAGATTGTCTGAAGTCACACGGCTAGGAATGGCAGTTTAGCTCCAGAGCCTGAAATTGTAACTGTGAAGCTATACTGCAAATAATTATTTCTTTACAAAACAAACAAACAAACAAACAAACATTTTCTCATTGGCTAGAACTTTCCAAAGAATATTTAATAATAGTGGTGAGGAAAGTATTCATAATGACTTTTAAGAGAATGCCTCTTAGGGTTTTACCACTAGGTGGCTGTTACTGACTCAACTCACTTTATCATGATAAAGGTGTAGCCATCTAATCCACTTTCGCTGACAGACCTGTGCTTAAACGACCTAAGAACAAAGCAACTCAGTGGGGCCCTAATAGAAAATGCCGACTTTCGAGATTGGAAGATGGAGGCCAGATTTTTCTCTACTACTTTTCAAGGAACAATGTATAGGCTGGTTTGCTTTATCAGTATTTTAAATTCTAGTCTAGCATTGACTGAATATTATGTGCCAGGTCTTGTGTTTTCACATCTATTTTCACTAATCCTCAAAATAACAAATTGGTTACAATTCATGAAGGTTATAGGAGCTTAATGTTAAAATCCGAAGGAAAGCAGGAGCTCTCATGGTTCTAGCACGAATTCAAGATTTTGACTCAGGTTTACCATGTACCAGCCCTGGGACCAAAGTGGAAAGTACAGAAACCCCTCATAGCACAGTCTAGTAGGGGTAGAGTCAATAAAAAGTAAACAATTCAAGATTCTGATAAATATTAAGGAAATAAACTAAGAGATGTGACGAAGGGTATATGGGCAGAGGGTCTGGCTGCAGCTTAGTTAGCAAGTGAAGAGAGGAGATTGGCAAGGCCAGTTCACATTGGGCCTTGCGAGCCAGAGTTTAGATATTATTCAGTGTGCAATGGGAAGCCATTAGGTAATTTGAAGTGGGGAAATGAACTGACATGATTTGTTTTAGAAGTATTTCTCGGGGCTGTGTGAACATGCCGGAGGGAGTACGAGTGGAGGGGTGCAGCCTGCTCTCTCGTTATTGCAATAGTCCAGGTGA
>NW_011888841.1:1225355-1237989 GCF_000151845.1 Pteropus vampyrus
TTCTATTTGGCACTACCACTATTTAATAACGTATGTGTTTTGCTTCATCTTGATTGTCTATTTCCCTCACCAGAACGTAGCTCCATGAGGACAGGGAACCTTGTTTTGTTGGCACAGTCTGTATTCCCACGAAAGTGCCTGGCACACAGAAGATGTTCCGTAAATACCGATTGAATGAATGAACAAGACATGAGAAGCTGGGAGATTGTCTGAAGTCACACGGCTAGGAATGGCAGTTTAGCTCCAGAGCCTGAAATTGTAACTGTGAAGCTATACTGCAAATAATTATTTCTTTACAAAACAAACAAACAAACAAACAAACATTTTCTCATTGGCTAGAACTTTCCAAAGAATATTTAATAATAGTGGTGAGGAAAGTATTCATAATGACTTTTAAGAGAATGCCTCTTAGGGTTTTACCACTAGGTGGCTGTTACTGACTCAACTCACTTTATCATGATAAAGGTGTAGCCATCTAATCCACTTTCGCTGACAGACCTGTGCTTAAACGACCTAAGAACAAAGCAACTCAGTGGGGCCCTAATAGAAAATGCCGACTTTCGAGATTGGAAGATGGAGGCCAGATTTTTCTCTACTACTTTTCAAGGAACAATGTATAGGCTGGTTTGCTTTATCAGTATTTTAAATTCTAGTCTAGCATTGACTGAATATTATGTGCCAGGTCTTGTGTTTTCACATCTATTTTCACTAATCCTCAAAATAACAAATTGGTTACAATTCATGAAGGTTATAGGAGCTTAATGTTAAAATCCGAAGGAAAGCAGGAGCTCTCATGGTTCTAGCACGAATTCAAGATTTTGACTCAGGTTTACCATGTACCAGCCCTGGGACCAAAGTGGAAAGTACAGAAACCCCTCATAGCACAGTCTAGTAGGGGTAGAGTCAATAAAAAGTAAACAATTCAAGATTCTGATAAATATTAAGGAAATAAACTAAGAGATGTGACGAAGGGTATATGGGCAGAGGGTCTGGCTGCAGCTTAGTTAGCAAGTGAAGAGAGGAGATTGGCAAGGCCAGTTCACATTGGGCCTTGCGAGCCAGAGTTTAGATATTATTCAGTGTGCAATGGGAAGCCATTAGGTAATTTGAAGTGGGGAAATGAACTGACATGATTTGTTTTAGAAGTATTTCTCGGGGCTGTGTGAACATGCCGGAGGGAGTACGAGTGGAGGGGTGCAGCCTGCTCTCTCGTTATTGCAATAGTCCAGGTGAGAAACGAGAGCAGTTTGGACTCGGATGGTAGAAGTCGGTGGAAATTTTTGGAGGAACGGTCAACAGCATTTAATGGAGCTGAGGGAGAGGGAGGAAGTAAGAGGGGTGGCTCAAGAGAGCAGGTGACAAGGAGCAGCATTTTCAAATACCCAGGTTTTCTTGTGATTTCTGTTACGGTCCCCATCATTCCGTTTTGCATCTCCTCCCCGCCCCCCAATGTCGACTATCCTTAACTTCCAGCACCCCTGGCAAAATTAACTGCTCTAATTTATTTATACGTATATATCGTACTCAGAGCACAGGAATTAAGGAACAGGGCCCTAGATTTAGTCTACAAAGGAACAAATTCCAAGTGAGATTTCCCCCATTTGCTTAAAAGAATCTGACTTAAGATGTTTAGATTCCTTCCTCAAAGGTCTTCCAGTTACTAATTCCTGATTTTCCCAAGATTTACTTACCTAAATTATCTTGCCATATATATGGTTTCATAAGTAAAGTTTAGACTTTAGGAATATTTTCTGGAATCTTAAGGTGTTAACTATTTTCATAAGCTACTTTAATCCTCAAGAGCTGGTTACCTTGAAGATGCTGAAAACTGAACCTGAAGTTAACAGAGACGTAAATACAGTTCCCATACATCACTTTGGGCCTAACTTCTATTCACTAGACTTTTCCTGGACAGAGTCATCATGTAGCAACTCTCAAGCATAGTAGGTAGAGAAGAGAGTTATCAGCCTATTATTGAGTATTAAACCAGGGACCAATGGGGTGGTAGCTTACACTTCTGAGTCAAAGGATAGCCCTGAGCTCAATTGTAATTGGTCAGTTATAATCCTCCCAAATTAAATTGCCTCACTTGAAAGTTGGAATGAGTTTCCTGCCTCATAGGGATATGAGAATACACGTCAAATACTAACAGATCACAGTGCCAAATTCTTTGTGCCAATTTTCTTCTGTCCCATTTTGTAGTGAGTTATTGTATATTGGTGCCTGGACAGTGAGCACATAGTACTCAAAAAACTTGTTTAACACAATGAATTAATGGCTAACATAACCATTTCACGGGGAAAGAAAAAAGAAGTAGAAATTTTTATTCATTTACTAGAGCTTTTAGAGCAAAATTTAAGTCTAAGAACTCAAAGAATGGTATTCTCTTATAATTGATTCACAACAGCGAATCAGATTAACCAGCAGATAACTTTTCCTACTCTATTGAAGACACCCACTTCCCCTATTTTCATGAATAGGACTGCCATGTGTCCCTTTCACTGAAGAAAATGGACTGAACAGGGGACATTCAGCCAAGATTGCCTTCTAGTAGCTCATATCACAATAAACTAGATGCTCTTGCTCATACTCTAATACTAGTACCTGCCTGTAGAAGCATATGCAAAGGATCACACTAAAAATTAGGATTTCTTGTTAACAAATAAGAGGCTCTAAAAATAATTCCATAATTCTCTCATTAAAGGATTTTATAATGACCTACAATCTAAAAATGAAGTTACTGCTAAAAAGGAGCTTAACACCGGTAAGAACATAAGCCCAATATTATACCTTATTGACACGAATCTGTTCTTGGTTCATTGATGTATTTCACTTCACTTCCGGTGAGCTTCAACTCAAAATGTTACGACGAATGTCAGTACATTAGGGAGGTGTTACGGGTCTTAAAAGGTTCATTATCCTCATTTCACACTAATCATTCCAAGGCTAAATAAAACAGATGCTAAGAACTATTAGCGCTTGATTATTAACTTCAGGCTTAATACGCAGCATCTTAAAACAGATCTCCAATGCACTAATTTTTGAGCTGGATTGTTATATTTGCACTTAAATTACCATTAAACGAAGTTTAATAGTGTAGGATGTTTATAAATGTACCTTTACTACTTACAGATTTAACTATTTCCACGTGATTTTGTTGACCAGCTAGGTTTGGGAATTATAGGTTCAGAATACAACATATCCCGAGTTAAGATCTGGTTTTGGCAAATAGATCTGGTATCTGCAAATTCTTAAAACTAAGAGGAAAGCCAGTAATTCTTTTTCTTCCAATATAAGGTATATACACCTGTCCCTTATTTATCCGGTTATTTTTTTTACATATGGTAAATATTCCCATTTACTTTTCATAAATGGTTTCCACTTACACTTTTTCACTATTAGCAATAATTCTAAAAAACAATTGCCTAACTCAACAACGTACAAAGAATACTAACACAATTGATCTTCCTATTCCTTGGATGGCAAATATAAAAGTATGGGTTTTTCAGGATTGGTTTTACAAACGTTTTGCTGTAGAAGCTGAAAATTATATAAAAAAAGTCTTCTTTTAAAATACTCAGATAATGCACCTGGTCATTCACACAATTTAGAACATCTAAATATAAAAGTTGTATATTTACCAAATACAACTTCCTTGATCCAACCTTTATACCAAGGCATTATTTCCATCTTAAAGGTTAAATGGAGTTTTAAGATTTTTAATAAACTTTAATCAGTTACAAAAGCCTGGAATACACCATTTTCAGTTATATCAAGAACACTGCTTTAGCTTTGAGTGATATAAAGCCATCAACTTTGCTTGCTGGAAAGTATGGTCAAAAGTGGCTGTACTAGGGAATGTGGTTCCAACAACTGAAGAGGGATTAACTGGCATTATCAGTTCACTAAATTTCAAGGCACTGACAATTTGAATGTAGATGATTAAATTACTAGCTGATCATGAACTGATAACAAATTCACTTAATATCTGAAGCCCACTCTGACAAGGCAGTGACCTTGAACCAGTTTCATTCACTGCAGAAATTTACAAAGCTCAATTGGCCACAAAACTAGAAACTGCAGTTCTAGATGCCAATCCAAACATCCAACATGCCTTACAATTTTGAAGATTTTTTAAAATGTTGCAGAGAATATTGAAGAATTCATGAAAACTTAAGCAAAAGATGGGGCTGGAAAAAGACTACCCAAAAACAGTGAAACCCAAGAAGTACTTCCAAATACTTTGAGCGAAGGATGACTTTGTGCCAATTTAAAATGAAGTTATGGGTTTTTGTCACCCACAGCGTGGCCTCTAAAAGAATGAAGCAAACATTTTTTTAAAAAGTTGCTTTAGAGTAGATGCTGACAGCGAATTTTGGTTTTCTTTAATTTTCATTAGCATTTTTTTGTGAAATATTTTTATGTCTTACACTGGCCTATTTTTTTTTCATACTGGTGGACTTTTTACATGGTTTTCTTCCGCATAAAGACAGATGGAATGGATAATCCATGTAAATCAAGAAAAGGGTATACTTTCCCCCTCTCAAATTTTATGTTTCAGATATATGGTGACAAAACGCTTGATGCTAAAATTATTTTGAATATAGACACTTCAAGTGAATTAACTATACTGGTAAGGGTGATAATAAAAGACTAAAAGCAGGTATAGTTTAATGTATTTTAATAGCAAACTTACAGGAACAGCACAGAAGACAGACAACATTAAAAACATGTACTTGCATGTAGGACAACTCAGTTAGAAAAGTATAGCGAATGGATGGAATCTACTGTATGATAAAAATGCTACAAACACCATTTAGTTGCCATCAATAAGAAATTTACTTGTTTTAAAAAAATCCAAATGCTGGCATTGTCCAGAAAAATTTAACAGGTTTATTTATAATTGTTATAAAGTTGAACTGCTGAAACTTGTTCACTGAAACATTTTGACTTTCATTAATGCTTTATGTCCCCGCATTTATATTAAAAATTCACACACAAATGAAAATGGAAAACCTGCCAATACCTGATTTCTGTCCCCTATTTTTCCACTTGCAATCATATACTTAGGTACCTTTTGACCCCATGGAAAAAAAAAAATCTAACATTCAGAACTACCAATAACAGGAAGAAGAGAATTTTTTTTTTTTTAAAGAATGAAATGTTTCCCATCATAGTGGATTCTTAAGCACGTTCTCCACGTATGCGGCGTGCTAGCTGGATGTCTTTTGGCATAATTGTTACACGTTTGGCATGGATAGCACACAGGTTGGTGTCTTCAAAAAGGCCAACCAGATAGGCCTCACTTGCCTCCTACAACAGGAATAAAGAAAGACATTAATGGTATCACCAACAGTTAAGACACATCTGTTATCAGCTAAAATAAAATGAGGTTTTTGAATGCTTAAAAAACCTACTTCATAAGAGGTTTACTACCTTACCAAATGCTTACATTTTAAAACCTGTAGGACAAAACTAAAAGACAGCATAGGAACTAAGTGCAAAGCTCAAGCATATAAATCTTGTGTAAATCACTCAAAAGTCAAATTGTTTCATTACAAAGAAAGTTTAGTATTTCTAATGTTAATATGTGATTTCTAATAAATTGAAATGTCTTGAGTAAAGAAATCCAATTTAAACTGTAACATTCTTATCCTTACAAAGATAAATGGAATCGTATATCTAATTCAAAGTAATACCTACCCCCAGTGTCTCCTTATTCTGAATCCTACTCAAAGATCATCTGAGCCTTTGCCTTGCCAAATAATCCAATATAGCTGACAACTGGTTTCCATCTATGGTCCTCATCTACCTTTCTTTTTATACCTGAGTTTTATCAGAGTACTCTCCAGGTTCCGGAACACATCAGATTAATGTCTTATTTATAAACTCTGACCTGACCTATTTTGCTTAGGAGATGCACCCCCGCGCATCCTCTACCAAGTTAACCTTCCTCTACATCCCTCGATCTATAATGACATTTGTTATCCTCTAGTTATTAATGCTGATCCATCTGGTTTTTCCTTTTACACTATAAACTTCTTTGAATGCATCCTCTTACCCCTATTACTCAAAAACTACTAGTTGTGTATGATCCATTAACACTTGAGATGTGAACAGGAAAAAAGGGAGCTTCTACTTATAATTAACTTTTAAATTATTAGTACATCTTAGAGTTGTCTGAAAAATCCTTTAGCTTAAAATATGTTTCCTCATTTTGAAATGAAGCAACTGTTTTGTTTCACTCATCTAGTCACGAGCCCAACTGTTTTAGTAGATTAGAAGCACTGAGAAAGGTTACTTGGCCTTCTCTTTATCTATGAAGATATCTTTCTGTCCAAGATATATTTAGAAAAAAAGATTTTTTTATAGTTGCTATTTTCGTCCTAATTAAAAAAATTATTTCCATTTTGTAATCTTTAGGTAATAAAACTAAGGAACACAAAAGTACTTGAGCAATTCAAGCCCATAACACTTAAAATTTGCTTCATCCAAATTTTACTAACCGTGCATGTCTTCCTGCAGCATTTGCTATGAAGAGCTGAGTCTTACACCACCTAGTCTTTGGGCCTAGCTCAAGACTGTTCCATGAAGGAGAAAGCAAGCACCCCTCTTGCCCCTGGTATCCAGGTGCAGGTAACCTTGAACTCCTCCTTCCTTGGCACTCGCTGGCCTTGTACACCAGCCATCTTTCAATTCCCTTAAGTTACTTTATAGAGATCTCATTTTATATACACAATGTCTTGCTCAAGTAGATGTTCAATAAATATTTGCTGGTTCATTTTCATATCAAACCCTAATTTAAATTTGCATCGTCTATACAATTAGTCCCTCATATTATAACTATTCCAAATAATGTATTAACAGCAGTTCTTAATACTCAGGGATTCATTCTTAAAATACTCTAGAAATGGGTAAAAAGTCTGGAAAACACGGCATGCTGTAGCCCACTCTTAAAGGTTCACAATGCACATCACATACTAGGACTGAAGTTCTTCAGAAGAGAAACCAGTTTAATTGTTTCTCATCTCACTTCAGGATTATAAAAAATATAGAATGCTTTTGCAAAATGCAGCAGTATGAAATGCTATATGGACAAGCCAAGAGGTCCTGTGATTCTGAGACCATTTAAGAGTGGTATGACCTATAGGCTCCCCTGGTACTATAGCAGCTGGGGCTCTCACTGTTGTCTTAGAACCTAGTTATGTTTTATGGGGTTGTGTCTGGTCAACTCTGGGAGAAGATTTAACATGCGAAAGGGATTTGACAACAACTCATATATTTCCAATTCTACTACCAATACCAAAGTCTCCTAAATATTTAGTACCATAATGGTACTAAAGACTGTCATGTTAATTTATAGCCCAACACACACAATTTTGAGATAATGGCAAACAAACAAACAAAACTTACAACTAGAAGGCAACATTAATTTGTAAAATTTCGAGTATATCCAATGTCTGACTTTTCCACCATTTCAAAACATTATGTCCATTTTTAACATAAAAATACCTTACTTCAAACTCTCAGATGCTGAAGGCAAAGGCTGTTTTAAGTTAGTCAATTCTTGATTATCTATGGCAAACCCAGACAAATTTCTCTACCAGCCCCAATGGACTACCTCCTCCTCCTCATTTAGTTTGTATTAGAAAAGTTAGAAATTATTTAATTCTAAAGCCAAAAATAAAGCGACTTTTTGAATTCTATTTTGACTGCTTTCTTCTACTACTCTATTTCCATGAGCAAACTCTCCACTCTCTATATCCTTAAAATAATGGAAGCATATGTATAAAAAAAAACAGAACAAAACAAAGAACATGTAACAAAGATCACTCTTTCCAATAAAGAGCTATCTAATGCTAGACTATGGGCAGCAAATGAACATTGTGCTCAAAACCAATATAACCACACTTACTGACAAATATATAATACCTTAACAGCAACAGTGGAAGTTTACACATAAATTAAAAAGACAACAGTCTTTTACCCAGATTGTTTAGTAATCTTAATTTACAAGGCTATACAATGACATTTAAACTCAACAAAGTTAACACATGACTGTAAAAGACAATAGTCTCTTGCCCAGAATGTTTATTAGCAATCTCGATTTACAGCTGTCATTGACAATTAAGCTAAAAAATGTTGGACTTTCAAGTATAATGTGTTCTTAGAGCACAGTCTGGCTAACTGTAACCAGAACACAAAACGAGCAGCTTTATATCAATGCTAAGACTCGTAGTAGTAATATTTCTGTATTTAAAATATAGTCGGGGAAATGTGATTTGCAATTGCATTAATAAATGAAATGGGATCTGAAGATAATCACTGATTAAAACAGAAAATAAAGCTTTAAGTGACAGCACTGGAAGATTTTGGTAGTCTGAAAATTCAATTCATTGAGAATTTAACGGATGTCTACTCCTGGAATTCACCAATCAAATGAAGTTCAAACTAACCATAGAAACAGCTCAACCAATTACACTTCAGTATAGAATCCACCTATCAAATCCTTCTCACTTATAAAGCAAAAGCTTGGCACAGCAACAGCAGCCTGAAAACCATCCAATGGAGTGTATGTAGATTCTACAAGCTCCCCCAGAGGTTCTGATGCACGTCTGTGGTGGTGCCGAGCAATCTGCATTTTCATTACCTCCAACTCCATGCTCTGATGGAAGAGGTAGTTTTACCATATTTTGAGATACACTGATGCAGAGAATGCCAAACGCAATATAAAATAGATTACTTATGTTACTGATGTTAATTATTCGCACATACCTAAACAAATTATCTTACCTCTGGGCCTTCTGAGTTTTAATCTCAGCATAAACCACAAAGATTTCAAATACATAACCACCCTTAAAATAGTATTTCTCAAAGTTCTGACATCCTGGAGCCAAGAGTAAATTCAAAATGCTTGCCATTTAAGTGAAAATTCCCAACACCCTTTAGCAGCAAAGGACAAGTCTTCGAATCCCTGCCCCTTCACAGACTGGGTATCGTCTTTAAGCACACCTTTGCTTCTTCTAGCCAATCCAGTCCTGTCACTCCCTGCTGCTTCTCCCACTTCACTGCACAAGTCTTTAATGCTGCCTACTCCCGCCCTAGCTAGGACGCTCTCTTCACTTGCACGTACCTCTTCAGTTCAAGACATTCACTCTAACGTTTCTTTTACATCAGTTGCTGTTTGAAACTGATTACCATTATAGACCTTCAGTCTCGTATCTTAATGTCCTGCAACATCCATAAGCCAAACCTTTTCCCCTTAAACATCGTTTTTAATGCAATGTTTAAAATTTTTAAACAGTATAATGGAATGCGCACCAGGATTTGGAGTCAGATGGGTTCAAATTATAATTCTGTGACCCAAATGGATTCAAATTTCATGTTCTGTGTGTATGGCCCTGAGCAACTTAACCTGACGTCTCAATGGTGAATAAAGATATCCTACCCTTCAGGCTTGTGATTAAATTATATACACACATGCAAAGATTTAGAATTGTTCTTGATACACAGCAAGACTTTCGACTCTTAGAGCTGACCCACCCGCCATTTTACCTGCAAAGCACCAATAGCTGCACTCTGGAAGCGCAGATCTGTTTTGAAGTCCTGAGCAATTTCTCGCACCAGACGCTGGAAGGGAAGTTTGCGAATCAGAAGTTCAGTGGACTTTTGATAACGTCTAATTTCACGGAGTGCCACAGTACCAGGCCTTAAAAAGAAAGAAATAGTTACTAAATACATTCAACTCATAAAAGGATAAGTGGTCAGCCTTAAAGAAATACAGTCATTTTTCAAAAAATAAACCACCCGACTTTTCTTTAGGTTCTGTATGAAATTTCACTTATCAATTTATAAGCTGAATATTCAAGTCTATTAAGAATAACAGTATCCTGGCAAGTTCATTACAGTACTAGTTATTTTATTCATCTTTAACACGTATCACTAACTTCTGTCATAATTACAGACCCAAAGTATTAGGCCACTAATAATGAAGTCAAAACTGTCCAGGCTCCTCACTATATGGCACCACTTTCCTTTCCTCCTGAACTCTCAATTCTTCCATAAGACCTACCAACACAACCCAGTGAGCTTCATTTAAAAATGCACTTGTGGTGTTTAAGTTTGATTTCCCAGAAAACCTTACTACTGCCCTTTCCTCATATATGATTACATCTGAATACTCCTGATGGTGGAAATACCACAAAATGGGATTTTTTACTACGTAATTGTCAGTGTGAAATTTACCTCAATTCTGACTTATTTCTTCCACTGTATGAGCTTTTATTTTAGGCTGACAGTAAAATTATTTGCAGACTACCTAAGTACGGACAACTTATGCCCTCTAATGGCAGATGCCCTTAACGACAATGCTCGGGGTAGCTCAAAACCAAATGCTAAGAGGAAATAAACCAATTCAAGCAAATGAGGGATGGGAACTTGACTAAAACAAATGCCCCCAATCTTGATTATTACTTTGCCAAAAGCGAGAATATCCTCAAAATGTATTTTAAAATAACATTTAAAAAAATAT
The DNA here is from genome assembly GCF_000151845.1 of Pteropus vampyrus. Classification (NCBI taxonomy): domain Eukaryota; kingdom Metazoa; phylum Chordata; class Mammalia; order Chiroptera; family Pteropodidae; genus Pteropus; species Pteropus vampyrus. The sequence continues at coordinate 1,235,887 of NW_011888841.1, forward strand.
TTCTAATGGCTAAGTAAAATGTTAATTCTATTAACATTAGTGATGTAATAGGTCTCCTTTGAGCTATGGGCAAGATTATGGCTTCGAAATTAAACAGGTTCTCAATAAAACCTAACCCTAAATTTCATAAAATTTAAAATTTTATTAGTAAATATTCAAAAAAGGGAAAACATCAGTTTCTCCAAAGCAAAAGTTTGCTTATTCTACACCTTTTTGTTAGATTATATGGATGCTGCTTCAGGAGAGATTCTGTCCCATTATTTTCCTCTAATTTTTAATACCTGTAACGATGAGGTTTCTTCACCCCTCCAGTAGAGGGCGCACTCTTGCGAGCGGCTTTTGTAGCCAGTTGCTTCCTCGGTGCTTTACCACCGGTCGATTTGCGGGCAGTCTGCTTTGTACGAGCCATGGTATAGGACCTCCTTACTTACCTACCAGCATCAAAAAACAAAAACAAAAAACAAAAATCACCACATGCAACTACCAAACATACAAGTTTTCCTGCCACTACCCCCACCCCCAAAATCTGGACATATGATCAGAATAAAAAAATAATGACTGTAATGTTACGTAATTTGAAAGGGTGCAGATTACGTTTACCACCCAAATGCGACTTCTTGAAACAAACTGTAGTACTAGAAAATTGTTAACATTAAACACCAATCATCTCTCAAAATGCGAAATCTGAGCGACAAACGGCAAAACAAAAAGACCCCTAACAGCCTTTGCTTCGATTCCTTTAATTAAAGCAGAAATTAGAAATGTCTGTAAACATTCGATCCATAAACAAGTCAAAAGGACGAAGCCACAAACCACAAAAAGGTCGAGTCAAATTACAGCAAAAAAGGTTTTAGCGCCCCCCCTCCCCAGTCCCCTCCCTGGCGTCTGGCAGTTGATAGATTGCTGTAAATATCTGAAAACATTCCTGCTTTTGCATCTCTACAGTTATGTTGACAAAAAGGCGTCTCGAAAATCCAGAGGAACAACAGCTAGCACCAGCGAGCATTCTACAAAGCATCGTCTTCGCGGCAGTCCAACCGGGCTTCGCAAAGGGAGAAAAAAAAAAAAGTGCCCCGCACCCAAGGCTTTAATTAACGCACCGGCCGACGGGTCCACCCCAAGCACCACATAAACTTTTGGTTTCGCCTCCTCCGGCCCCTCGGCTCAGGGTCCCCCAGCCTCCCGCCTCGCTCCCAGCGCCTCGCGCAGGCACCAACTCGGCTTCCAGACCAGAACAAAATGGAAACAATCGCAAAACGTATCCGATTTCCTTCCAAAGAGACAAAACACCAAAACGCTCGAAAATACCCCGATCCCCTGCCACGTGCCGCCCTCCAAAAAAATGCAAAAGTTTTTTTTTTTTGCATTTCAGATGCATCAAGTTTCCGCTTCTCCAAAAAAGGAGAAAAAAATGTCCCTCTGTAAAAAATTTTCCTCCTTTTCTGAAATGGGGAAGAGAGAAACGGGGGAAAAAATATGGTCGGTGACCAGAGAAGAGAGACAAGATGGTGAAGCTTAGCAACAACTGTGGGGAGGCAGCAAAAAGCGAGTTACCCCGGGGTGGGAAGCGCCGGCGATTTCCACCCTTTTCCCGCCCGAAAACTGGGGGCCGGGGCCCGGGGGCGGTAGTTAAGAGGCCCGCGCGGGTCCTGGTGAAGGTCTGGGGTCCCGGAAAGGGGCAGCGGGCGGGATTTCACCGAAGAAAGAGGAGCCAGCGGCGCGGGGAGGAGGGAGGGCAGGCTCGGCGCCGCGGCAGTTGCTGCTGTTGGGCTGAGGCGGCGAGAGACTGGGGAGCCGCCGCCTGAGGGTAGAGGGAAACTCGCTCCTCACCTCCATTTCTGGGCCAAAAAGTTTGTGAGCCAAGCCGGAGGGGCTGAGGGCCCCCTCCCCGCACCGTCGGGGCCCGGCCCGGGGCTGACGGCAAGCGGGTCTCGGTTCCGGGGAAGCGGGCAGACAGGGAAACTTACCCCCCTTCTCCTTCGGCTGGAGCTCGGCGAGCTAGAGGCGGCGCTGGCGTTAGAGAGCGACGGCGGCGCGGCGGCGGCTGCGAACACAATTGAAAGATGGCTGACACCGAGGCTATCCCCCAACACACGCCGCCCC
>NW_011888841.1:1238090-1247401 GCF_000151845.1 Pteropus vampyrus
GGGTGAACGCCCGGCCTGCGGGCGTCTCGGGCCGCGGCCGGGAACGGCGTGGGGGTGGGGGGGACGGGGCTCCCGCTCCCGCGCGGGCCCCGACGCGCGCCCCCGAGGTGCCTTGGACTGCGTGGGGGCGGGGAGGAGGACGCTGCCCGCCGGGTCGCTGCGCCTGGGTTAAAAACACTCTCCAACAGGAAGCTCGGAGACGGAGGCCAGGAGTCCTGCGTCTACTTTCGGATCGGGCTGCTCTAGCAGCTGGCGGGCGGACACCCCTCTGCCCGCTTTCGCTCCGGGCCAGATGCGGCGGGTCTGCTCGCAGACAACTTTATCCGCTCAGACACCCGCCCCGGCCGAGGGCAGCCGGCGGCGGGGTGCGGGTCGTGCAGCGGCCGGTCCGCACGGGCTCGGCCACCGGGGACGCCCAGCCCTCGCAGGTGGTGCCTCCCCAAGGCCAAGGGGACCGGGTTCGCCTTCTTCCTGGGCCGGATGTTTGAAGCAAGATGGCTGTGTTTTGTAAGCCTCTAAAACAATATAGAATACACAGCTTACTGCTCAGAGCCTGACTACCAGTCCCGTCAGCTTCTCCTAACAGCCAGTTGGGCCTTTTAACCGTGTCAGTATTCGGTAGAATTGCCACATCAGGGTAATCAAATGTCAGCAGCTTCTGCATAGTTTAGATGCGGCAGAAAACAGCAGAAATTAAAAAACGTGTTTTGCGGTTGTTATATTTACCCATTTTCCAGTTCTCAGTAGCATCAGTCATCAGCATCAGACTTTCTACGTCTCAGGTTATCCACATTATCAGTTCATTAGCCTAGAATATCTGAACCACCCAGGTGGTATTGACAACTGCGTGTGAAGGTTTGCAGTAGAAGTGTCATGCAGCCATCCCGTAGGATAGTGGAGATAGCATTTCATAGATGAAAGGCACTATTACTTGTAATCTGAACATCTTAGAAAGCATCTTAGTCATAAACATTATCCTGAAACGGATAAATGGAAATCAGATATGGGAGGAGGGAATAGATTTGTCCAAGGTCACTTAAGTGAGGAACAGACCCAGAAGAAACAAAACAAAAATCCAGGCCTCCTGTTATATTATTATTTAATGAATGTTAAGTGGCCGCGGCTGTTGTGAAGAGCGCACGCAGTCTGCCAGCCTATCCTAACAGCACATATGCCAAACAAACAAACAAAAAAAACCCAAGGCTGAGCTGCCAGGGAAGAGTTGCCATAATTTGGGCCACGAAGAGTTTTTGTTTTGCTTGCTTTTTGTTTTGCTTGCTTTTTGTTTTGTTTTGTTTTCAGGAAACCAAAATATTTATTATTGGGTTTATCCAAGAAGGCTGTTCTACATCAACTGAATTCATCATATCTTTGGGAAATGTTAAATGGCAGGTAATGTTCTCTTTCTATGCTAGATTTTTCCATAGCTCCTATTTTTGGGGGGAGGGGTGTTTAAAGCATTTCTAAGGAGTGGAAAGACTATTTGAGGTGAAATAGTTCTGATCTTTGATTATCTGAACTAATTCAGCTGTCCATCTATAAAATGGAAGTAATACTCATCTGTGTGGAGATAGGCCTCAAGTTTTCTAGTAGGATCCAGTACATAAGCACCTGGGTTAACTACCTAGTGGCTTCAGGAAGTTCTCTCACTGAGTGAATATTTATTGAGTGCCAACTATGTGCTAGGCATAGTTCTGGATATTGGAGATAAAGCCGTGAACAACACAAGCAATGCTTCTGCCTTCATGGGGCTTATGATCTCTGGAAGCATTGCCTTGCCCAGGGAAGCAGCACTTGGAGGAGGGGGAGGAAGGAGAGGTCCTTTGGAACCCTATGAGTGGTAAAAACTAGCTAAGGGGGACTGAGGACTTTAGAGTCCAGATGATGGGTAGAGGAGAGCTGCTGGGGCAAAAAGGGATTCTGAAGGGGTCCCAGGGTCAGTTCTGAATTGGCTCTGCTTCTAGAACTCTTGAGCTAATAATGGCCTCAACATTTAGAGTTAAAAAAAATTGGAGAGGATGGGAACAAAAGCTTTTAAGTTAAAACATTTTCTCTAGAATAGAATGCTTGTGACCACTAATTTATATTTGTTTATAAGTAAAAGCAAAAAAAAAAAAAAAAGGATTTTGAAAGCACCATTATTATGTAATATTTGCTTGAAATCAGTCATGTGCTATTTACCACCTCATGGCTACTGTTTTTGGACACACTAGTGCTTTCCTCGTGCCCACTAGCACGTCTGATTTAAATCTATCATATTTGTTTACTTGTTTATTACCCATCTCCTCTCCAAAGGACGTACAACCTACGACACTAGTCTTTCCTCTGGTCTTGCACTGCTACCCACACTCTACCCCCGATGTGCTGTCCCTCCTTACTAGGTGATCTCATCCAGTTTCATGGAAATTGTCAAAGATATGACAAAACTAGAGAGAATAATATAATGAACCCCCATGTACCCATCACCTAGCTTCAAAATGATCTACTCGTGACCAATCTTGTGTGTTCTCTACATCTCTACTCTCTTCCCTTACCTCCCCCACTTGAGTTATTTTGAAGCAAATCCCAGACTTTTTACATCATTTCATCTGTAGATATTTGAGTATGTATTATAGGAACAAAATGAATGTTCGAAATACCTATTGTCTCTTATCTATAGATTCTCTCTCTCTGTTTATACTTATTTGTTAAAAAAAAAAAAAAAAAACATATCCTGAGGCTTTGGATCCCAGTCTTTTCTCCAAAACTGCCCTGGCATTATGATTTACTCAACTGCTAAAACCAAAAAGTGTAGGCGTCTTCCTTAAGCCTCCCTTTCTTTCACCCCCATACTCCTATTGGACCTACCTCTGAAAAGCATCTCAGGATGACCTACTCCTCACCTCTCACCTGCCCCCCCCAGTCACTTCCTGTATGACCTCTCTCTCTGCACTCGGGCACCTCTATATTCCATTCTCTACTGCAGCATGCAGAAATTAGATTTATAGAATGCAAATCAGATTAAGTCACACCCTTGCTTAAATCCAATCAGTGGCCTCCCACTGCTCTTGGTTAAAACTGGCACTTGCAGGACCTGGCATCATTCCTGCCCTCTTTCATGGCACCTGAATGCTGTCCCCCGGCTTTTCACTGGGCTGGCTGGCTCACTCATCTTCTAAGGCAACATTTCTCACTTTTCCATGTCTTTTACTCTTAGAAAACGATTGGATTTGTGTAGTACGTGGAAGAAAAGTGGAGGAGATTTGAAGCTATTCTATAGAACTTGATTGAAAAATATATATTTTTATATTACATAATCACTGTAGGAGAAAATACTGTTTTAAGGAAGGTATTAATATCAAATGTGTAAAACTTACAAATAAAATGTTTTCAAAGGTTTTAGTTAGAAACGTTGAGCTTACATCCATGAACGTAATTTTTGATACCAGGTTTTACGGCCATATGCCATTCCTGATTAAGACTTTTTAATGAAGAGCGCTTCAAATTCTTGATGATCTCATCATTGAAAAACTTTGTTCACACAAGTAGGTGGTAAAAAGTTAAAAATAATTGTTTTTAATCATTCAAAAAAGTTGAACAGTTGAAGTTATATATTGAAAATTCTTCCCTTTCTTTCATTGACAAATCTAATCTTGAAATTTCTGGTGAATGGATTATGAATCCAATTAAACTTTTTAAAAGTCAAGTATTTAAAGATAATGATGTAGCTCAAATTTGCAAAATACACCCTGCAGCTTCCTTGGTCACAACTCAAAAGATTCTGTACATTAAATCGGAGAGAAGTAACCTGATAGGAAGACAGAAATTGGGGTCTGCACCCGGAGCCCTGTTCAGCCTTTGTCCCCAACCCTGACTGGCTGTATTTTAGGCTGCACCAATGCTCCCTGGGCACCTGGCATGGATATTTCTCAGGCTCCACGTCAGTGGTGGGCAATGCTCCCTGCCCCGCAGGACTGAAGCAGGAACCTGGGGGCTGTGATCAGCATATCACACGGAGCAGTGAGTAGTGGGCACCGAGTATCTACTGTATTCAGCATTGCTGTGACCACGGGACACAGGTCAGGCCCATGCTGCTCAGGGTGCCTTCCAAGGGCACCAGTCGGGGCTGCTCACAACCAGGGGCCCTGGGCCCTAGGGCTGACGTCATCTATCTTCTGGCACCGCCATTGCCCATAGGGAAGGCCATTGGGCTGCTCCGAGTTCTCAGCCCCAATGTCACCCCTTAGAGAGACCTCTGAGACCCTGAGTTCCCTGCCCCTCCCTCCTACATTATAGCGTCACATTTCCATGCTTATTTCCCTCACAGTAACTTACAAACTGACATTTTGTTGATTTCTTTGCTGATTTGTGGTCTTCCCGACTGCACTGTAAACATAGTGAGAACAAGAACTTTGATATTTTTATACAGTTTGATATTTTATATACTATACAAATCGCCCATGCCAGACACAGCAAATATTTGATTGATGAATAAACTAAAAGTGACCATATTTTATAAAGTTTTACAGTCAATTGTAAGATTCATTTTTGCAGAATATGCACATGTGAAAAAAACGTACCTCTTAAGAGTAAATGAGCTATGATCCGTTTCTCAGTATTCTCCTCAGTAAAAGAAAGATAAATATTTTTCTCATGGTGAAATTGTTTGGATGAAGTGTGCCCGTTGGACCAGGGCTGCCACTATGAATGGTTTATTAGTTTTGAACACTCATTAAATGATTAATGTCATGTATTCTTATCATTATTCCCTACTCACCAAGCAACCTGGAGATGGCAGTTGGGTTGTACGTAGATCCAAGATACCCTCCCCCTATCCAGGAGATCTTTACGTGCCCTCTGCACACGAGTAAACGGCTGTCCCGGTGAGCTGGGTTGGTGGAGGTCTCCCGTGAGGAAGGAGTGCCAAGAAGTTGATTTCTGAGACCACAAGGCCCCGAGCCATGCCTTGTGCTATAAAGAATTCACAGTGTGAATGGCACCTGGTGACGCTTCAGGGACATTAGGCAGCCTTTGAGACACTCCCCGGCCCCTTCCTTCAAGCTCCAACATTCCAATACAATGATTTTGACATTTCTTAAGTATTAATAAACAGGTAGTAAAATTCTAGGAAAAAAGCCTTTGCAGGATCTGCTCGCTGCTCATAAGGTGTGAACAAACAGCAGGTCAGTTGAACAAACATCTATTGAGTGCCCACCGTCTGTTTGGCACTATGCTAGGCTCTTGCTACAAAGACGAAAAGATGACACTTCCCCATTGCAAAAGGGATAATCTCAACGCAGCGGCCACATTTGCCAGGAAAGGCATGATGGGGGCTCCGTGGGACCATAAGGAAACCTCAGAGTCTGGGAAAGGGATGATTTGTAAACTTTCTTTAAAATGTTTTAAAAATGAAACATTTTTTTCTCATTACAAACAAGGAAGCAATTACAGAGAACGACAGCTGACCCTCGAACAACACAGTTTTGAACTGCGCGGGTCCACGTAAGTGTGGATTTCTTTCAATGCATGCAGTACTGTAAATGTATTTTCCTTATGATTTTCTTAATAACATTTTCTTTAGCTTATTTTATTCTAAGAATATAGTATATAATGCATATGCAAAATATATGTTAATTGACTGTCTATGTTATCAATAAGGCATCCGGTCAACAATAAGCTATTAGTAGTAGTTAAAGTTTTGAGGGAGTCAAAAGGTTTGTGTGGATTTTCGACTGTATAGGGGGCTTGGTACCCCTAACCCTTTGTTGCTCAGGGGTCCTGTCTAACACTTCGAGTTTATATTTTCAGATATTTTGACTTCTTTCCAACATATAATATTCGTATATCAACATGCATAAACATGACATTCACATACAAACTTTTTTCTTTCTTTTTTTTTTGTTTTACCAAAAATAGGAATTTACATAAGCCTTGAAGGATGAGTAGGAATAGATTAGGTGAAGAAGACGTGGAAGGGTGTTCCAAGTACTGGGAACAGCATGAACAAAGGTCAGCAAACATATTCATAAAACCAGGGTGCATATATTAAGGCAGGAAATCTCAGGAGGGGAGGCTGGAGAATGACCAGAGACGTGGTCCTAGACAACCTTGTCTGTCATGCTCATTCAGTTGAGCTGTGAGGGAGGATAAGAAGGGAAGAGACATGATTAGATTTTCTTGTATGACTGTCGTGTTGGCAGTAGGGTGGGTGGTGAGTTTGAGAGAGCGTAAGGCTGAAAGCAAAGAATTTGCGACAAAATAGATGGACCTTGAGGGCATTATGGTAAGTGAAATGTTAGAGAAAAAAACAAATACTGTATGATCCACCTATATATAGAAACTAAAACACACACACACATGCACAAGAAAACTGAAAACAAAACCAAGCTCATAGATAAATGCGGAGAACAGATTGGTGGGTGCCAGGGGCGGAAATGAAGGGGGCATTGAGAAGTGGGTGAAATGGGTGAAGAGGGTCAAAAAGTACAAACTTCCAGTTGTAAAATTAATGTCATGAAGGTGTAATGTACAGCATGGTGACTGTAGTTAGTAATACTGTACTGTATATATGAAAGTTGCCAAGAGAATAAATCTTGAAAGTTTTACTGCAAGAAAAGATAATTTTGTAATTATATATGGTGATGGATGTTAACTAGACATTGTGGTGATCATTTTGTAATATATACAAACATCAAATCATGTTGTACACCTGAAACTAATATAATGTTATATGTCAATTATATCTCAGTTAAAAAGTAAGTATCTCCAGTCAACAAGTATAAAAAAAAAGGGCCGAAGGCAAAGCAACTCATGAGACCTCAAAAATGCTTTTTTTTTTTACACTTAAAGATGTAGTCAGTTTTACCTCCTTAATTAATCCAAGAGGAATTTAGCTCTTCAGCAAAGGTAGTTTAACGATTCGAATATATCAAATTCCAAGGGACTTAGACATCTCTGCTTAGTCTGTCCTTTCATCTGGCAGACTCATAGCAATAATAGCAGTGGTTATTATATAATATTACAGATAGGTAATATTTAATATGCATATATGGCATGTCAGGCACTGTGCTGAGTGTGTTAGGTATGTTTTCTCAAGTAATAATATGTATGCATATTTTGCCCCGTTGAGATGACAGCGAGGCTGAGGAAGGGCAGGTGAGCTCGTGGAAGACCCAGGAGTCTACGCCCTGCCTCTGCTCAAAAGGCTGTGCTCTGCTGCCCACATGATTTGCAAACTTTTATTTCACTAAGATTAATCACAGTTACCAGAAACTTAACCTTGAAAATCTTTAAAATGGCCACATTTGATAATATGTTTACCTCCCAAGAATTGGTCAAACTTTCTGGAGTGTCATTTAGACATAACGTATAAATAAGAACCTCCAACAGGTTGCTCAAATCCAGAATGTAAATCAAAATGCTTACTATTAAGAGCTGCACCCCCACGCTCATTGCAGCATTATTTACAATAGCCAAGATATGGAAGTAACCAAAGTGTCCAGTGAGGAATGGATAAAGAAGATGTCACACACACACACACACACACACACACACACACACACACACACACGAGGAATATTAGCCATGAAAAAGAATAAAATCTTGCCCTTCGCGAAAACATGAATATGATATAGGGAAGAGGCATGAGAATGACACAAATTGACTAACTGTTAAGTCAGGTTACGGTCAGAGCCTACAAGTGCTGATCAGCCCTCCAGCCAGACCATAAGGAACCTACAGAACAAAGACGATCCTTGCAGAGAGTGCTAATAACTTTATCCACACCTTTAACGCTACATACCCATACCATGAGAGGAAAACAGGAAAGTGAAGTTTTTAAGTTGTACCTTACACAAAAGAAACCCAACCATTCATTCCTTATGGCCAGACATCTGAGAATCTACAGAAAGAAAACAGATTACTAACAGGCCTTTAACGCAACATATCCATCCTTTGAAAGGGAAACACATATAAACCAAACGCCTTAAACACTTGGGGTCTCATTCTCTGTCTCTGAGAGGAGACCATGGCTCTGTCTGTGGAGTGTTATTCCTTCTCTAATAAACTTTTCTTTTGTCTTTAACTCTGGCTTGCACTTGAACTCTTTCCTGCATGGAGTCAAGAACCTGCTCTTGGTGTAGGACTCCCCACTGTCTGCATCAGACAGACCTGGAGGATATGCTAAGTGAAAAAAGACAGAAGCACAACTACCATGTGATCTCTCTTATATGTGGATTCTAAAAAACAAAACAAACGAACAAGACAGAAACAAGACTCACAGAAACAACTGATAGTTGTCAAGAGGGATGGGGAGCGGGCCAAAAGGGGAAGGAGAATAAGAGATCCAAACTTCCAGTTAAAAAATAAATAAGTTGCAGGAATGTAATCTACAGCACAGGGGATGTAGTCGATGTTATAATAACTTCGTATGGCGACAGATGGTTACTAGACATCGTAGTGTGTATAAATGCTGAATAACCATGTTGTACACCCGAAACTAATATAATACCGTATGTTAACTATAATTTTTAAAAACTGAAGTAATATTCAGAGTGATTAGTATCTAAAGGCAAAATTCCTCTAGCAAAGAGAGTGAATATAAACCATTTGCAGTTAACCTATTAGAGGCACTTAGCAAATACTTTTCTACCATTTTTACTTCCTTGGGGTGTAGAGGTACTGCTATTCCATAGCCTGCAGAGGAGCGAAGTGGCTGAGCCAGGGGAGTCCCAGCTGTAAGATCCCCAACTCAATCACTCTGCACCCCTGGAACGTGGTTTTCCGAGCCGCTGAGAGAGGCTGAAAGCTTATTAAATGGACTGAACTAATGTGAAGGGCCTGGCTCTTTGTAGGTGCCCTGTGAATGTTATTTTCCCCTTCCCTTAGTCAATGAATGGCTGTTTGGTTTGTGTCTAGCCATCGCTTATTGTTTTACTAGAAAACAATAGAGTCATTCCCATATATTGCACCTATGAGCAACAATGGGAAGCAACAGTGCTTTCCAAGGGATTTACATAGGAAGCAGAGCTTTCCTATGAGGCAGTGTTCCAGGGGCTGTTGAGAGTTTGGCCTCAAACTCTAATCTGCTAAAAGACTTTTCTTCTGAGAAAGCTACCCTAATTGTGGTTTCTTCATGCCCATGTATTTGCCTGCCATGGCTTTGTTTCAGATGAATCATTGGAAATTGTGGTTTAGAGAACTATTTAAGTGTTCCCCTGCCCCTTACTCACCTGGTTTAAAACACACACACACACACACACACACACACACACACACACACACACACAAGGTTGGTGGTTTTATAGGTGAATTGTTTTTCTTCTTAATTTTCA
>NW_011888841.1:1248366-1264443 GCF_000151845.1 Pteropus vampyrus
GAGGACCAACGTCACATACTAGACCATTTTGCTTCTGTCTGCCTCTTGAGTGAGGTACAGTAGGACTGTCACTTTTCCTTCCTGAATCCACATCTGGAGTGTGGCCCCCCTTGGGTGGTTCCGCTAATAGGAGGAGAGCATGCGTGGCCATCTGCCTAGGAGGCTCCCTAGGGATTTATTGAGCAAATTTCTTTGATGCCTGAGATTTGATGCTTACCAAGAATCAGTCTGAGCAAATTCCTCGGTGTTGGACCAGCAATCAACATTCTCAGGGTGGGCGGGCGCTGCGAATTGCTTCTTTCCCTACCGGAGACTTGCACTAGTGCAGGCTACCTCTTCGTCCACTGAGCACGTGTCCAGTTGGCCTTCAGGTGGTCTAGCCTTTGTGTTTCCAACTTTGAGAGGCTTTCTGGAGAGTACCAAGCAAGGGATAGAGATAGACAGGAAAGGCAACTATGGTAAAGGTGTAAGGTATATAGCTACCACTGTACTATTCTTATAACTTTTATGTATGTTAAAATTTTCATTAAAACATCAGGGGTGGGGAAGGAAAAAAAGGAAAAAAAAAAAAATCCAGGTCAGAGACAGGAGAAGAACCAAGAGAGAATTCAGAAGAATGGCATCATTTTGAAACAAAGACGGGAAAAAGGCTGTGGCAAGGGGAGAAGTTGGGTGATGTTCCAGACAGGCCTGAGGACAAGGTGGAAGGCGGAAGAAAGGGCCGCCATTTTCGTGTTTCATTCAGTTCCTCGGTGGCCAGAGGAAGTTCTCGCTGAGCACGACAAACCTCAACAAAATCACCCAGATGTCTGTTTTTACTTTGACGTTGCAAACAGCACGAGAATGGAAATGCAAACTGATTTTGCAGGAGCACTAACTCTGCAACGAGTTTGCTGAGATGAAAGCTTGCCCTGCCCGCTGCGGACGGACTAGGGTTTGGGGTCTGGCCCTGAGGCCAGCTATCCTGTGAATTGGCTGCTATCGTTTTGTGGGTAAGAGTGGCCTTTAGAGAGAACATTAAGCAGAAGACCTTGGTCAAGAGTGAGATAAACAGACCAGCCACGAGAAGCAGGGCCGAAGGAACCAGAAACCCTGGGAGAGCACAGAGCAGCTTCTCTTCCTGTCCATCCGGTCCCCGAAGGCTCTATCTGCTACACCCTGTTTCCTGCTGTTGAATGTAAGAACCCACAGTTGCATTTCTGCCCTCCAGCACGACCTGCCTGCCCCACCCTCTCTGGACCGAGCTAGCTTCTTGCAACCCGAATCATTTGACATGAAGCAGCATCTCGTCCTTATCTGGGGCTCCCCAGACACCCCCTTCCCTGGGGACCCAGCCCCTGGGTAAATCTCTACCAAAAGACTGAACCCACACATTCTTGTCCACAGGGATCGAAACTGATTTGTTCCCGGCTGTGGTTCTAGCCCCTGGTACAATTCCTGATAGTAAACACTCAAAGACAGGCTTTGAATGAATGAGATGTTTGTCCCCAACCTTGGCCGGGCTCCTCCGGCTTTCTCTCAGCGGCTTTTCATCTGTCTTTGCTCAGGTCTCTCTCTTTCCTTGCCCTTCCAATTACTCCGGGCACCCAGCCCGCTGCCCCTCCTGGCAGTAATAATGGCTGATGTTCGCTGAGTGCACATTATGGGCTATGCTGAGTGTTTCTGTGTTTTCTGGGTGTTACCTTCTTTAATCCTAAAACCTAGGAAGCAAATCGGTTATTAGCACCTCTATCCTACAGATGAGGAAGCTGAGGCACGGAGACTAGGTAACTAACTTGTCTCACAGCACAAAACAGTGATTACGAGGATGCAAACCCGCCCCGTCTGGCTCCAGAGTCAACACCCTTAACCCCTTATTAGTTTTGTGATCATCAAACCCAGAGACACTCAGCAGCCTCAATAAAAGAGCAGAGATAATGTTGTTTTTTTTTTTTTTTTTCAGAAAAGGACAAGACTGTTCTTTCTGGAAGCCCGGTCATGAAAAGGAGGAGTCGACTCTAGTTTTAGTGCCCAGCACAGTCACGGCCTCTCAGTCTCCCAGGAAAATGGAGAGAGTCGGGTGTGAATCCCACTGACACCTTCACCCCACAGATAGCAGCACTGGACCACCGTCTCCTGCCTTCTTCAGGCTCAGAGAACTGGGTCTCCCCTCACTTGAGCTGGAAAGTCCCTCCTGCCTGCCTTGGGGGCTCGCCTCATCAGATACCTGGGCCAGCGTCCTGGCAGAGGCAAAGTGGCTGCTAAGTACCACTAGGGCTTAACCGAAGGAGGCTGGATGACGAGACTGTCCCCAGGGCTGTGGGCAGGATGAGACGGGGCCCCTCAGGAGCCGTGACTATTATAGACTGAGAGTCATGGGGGTGGGGGTGGGGGAACTGGTACGTAAGGAGGGGCTGCCTGAGAGGATGGGGTTCTTAAAGTGAGGGGAGGGGAGTTGTGTTCGAGAGTGGCAAGCCTAGCCTCTCTCCTCCTGCCCAGTATTCTGGAAGCTGGAGGGCAAGGGAGCCTGGCCGATGGAGTCTTCTGGAACACAGAGCAGAGAAGACAAGGGAGGGTCTTCAATAAACGGAGGAGGGCCAGGGCACAGCCGCTCCCTCCCTCCTGCGTTACCAGCCTCTCCCGTTCTCACTAGGGGTGTCTCCCCTCAGCTGTCATTAGTGAGAAAGTTCCCTCAGCACCGTTTCCTTGCTGCTGCTCACCTCTCCCCTCCCCTTCACGGGCGAGCTCCCCTACAGAAGAGTTTATAATACTTGTTTTCACTTTCTTACCACCTGTTAACTCTTACAAATCCTCATCGAGTTTTAGAGTCCAAACATGCATTAAGTTATGCCAAATTGGAACACCACAAAAATATATAATATAGGAAGTAATATCCCGTATAATATTAGAGCCCCCCCCCACACGCCAGAAATAACCACTGTCAAAAGTGGTTATTTGTCTAACTTAAAATATATGTGTGAAATCAGAATGGCTAAAATAAAAAATTGTGACAACACTAAATGCCGGGGAAGAGGCAGAGAAACGGCGTCTTCAGATGTTGCCGGTGACACAGGCACTCTGGAGAGGAGTTTGGCTGCTTCTTACATTATTAAGTATGCACTTAACCGTGTGATCCAGCAATGACAGTCCTGAGCATCTATCCCAGTGAGATGAAAACTGATGTTCACACAAAAACCTATATGCGAATGTTCATAATAACTTTATTTATAATTGCCCCGAACCGGAAACAAATGTCTAAACAGCATGGTACATCTATACCTTGGAATACCGTCCGGCAGTTAAAAGGAAGGAATTCTGGACACACACAACAACCTAGATGGATCGCCAGAGAATTATGCTGAATGAAAAACGTCTGTCTCAGAAACTTACTCAATGCGTGATTCCATTCATACAATGTTCTTGAAATAACAGAATGATAGAGATTAAAAAACAGATTAATGGTTGCCAGGGGTCAAGTAGGTGAGAGGTGACTGTGGCCATAAAAAGGTGGCACAAGGGATCAGTGTGATGGGAGTGTTCTTGACTGTGGTGATCACACGAATTGACCATGTGATAAAATTGCCTAGAACTAAATACATGCACGCGCGCGCGCACACACACACACACACACACACACACACACACTTGCATTTAAAAACAGTGACATCTGAATACTGATTGTGTCCATGTCGATATCCAGGTTGTGACACTGGACTATGGTGATAGAAGATGTCATCATCGGGGGGGAAATGAGTGAGAGACCTCTCTGTATTATTTATTTTAAAATGTTTTACTGAGCTCTAATTCAGACCCCATAAGATTCACCCTTTTTATATGTTCAACTCAGTAGTTTCGGTGTAGTCACAGAGTTGTGTAAACACCACCACTATCTAGTTTCGGAACATTTTCGTCACTCCAAAAAGAAACCCTATACCCATTAGTAGTCACTTCTCATTCTTCCCTTCCCCACCCAGCCCCTGACAACCACTAATCTACTTTCTGTTTTATGCATTTGTCTATTCTAGATTATTTCATGTAAATGGCATCATGTAGTAAGTAGACTTTGGTGTCTGGCTTCTTTCACTTAGCATAATGTTTTCAAGGTTCATCCAAGTCATAGCATGTATCAGTGCTTCATTTATTTTTACGGCCAAATAATGTTTCATCATATGGCTACGCTTCTACATTTTGCTTATCCATTCGTCAGTTGATGGCTGTTTGGGCCGTTTCCACTTTTATTATTATGAGCAATGCTGCTAGGAACATTTATGTGTGAACGAGTTTCTGTGTAAATATATGTTTTTGATTCTTTTAGGTATACCAAGGATTAAGGAGTGGAATCTCTGCGTCATGTGGTCACTCCATGGCTGACTGTCTGAGGGAGGAACTGCCAAGCCGTTTCTCAAAGGGGCTGTAGCATTTTACATGCCCACCAGCGGTATATATGGGGGATCTGATTTCTCCACATCATTGCCAACATTTGTTATTGTCCATCTTTTTTATTATGACCATACTGGTGGGTATAAAGTGGCTCTGTATTATCTGACCTTCTACCTTCCACCTTCATTTCTCTCCTTAGCTCCCATCGCCTGTCCTTGGCCCCCACAGTCCCAAGGACACGTAGATGGCTAGTAGAGCTCTCAGAGGACACAGTATGTCACCTGCACACACTGGAGTCGCCTACTAGATCTGAGCTTCTGGAGGGCAGGGCTGCCTCTCGGTCACTTGCTTGGTCGTCCATCACCATGCTCAGCACACAGAAATCATTTAAGGAGTGTTTTCTAGATGGATTCATGAGGGAACCTGGAGCACCCAGCGATGCCCCAGAAAGGAATATGCCAGAGCAACAGGACCAAGCGAGTTTCGCCCGTTGGCAGGTGGCCCCATGGAGGCTTTATGGGGTAGAATCGACACTGCCTTGTGAGCAGCAGAAAGAGGGGGTGTTTGGGGGCAACCACCCGGGGGACTTAGAGCCCGCAGAGAGTCTTCCTTCACTGCCACCATGAAGAAGGGGAATAAAAAGGAAGGGAGGAAACAGAACCGAACTCTGTTGTCTCTGCTGTTCCTCCTTTGCTAAATTCAGCTCCTAAATGCTAAATTCAGAAGCCTGGAATGGCCTCAAGCACTTGGACTTCTCTCCTCCTTGCGTAGATTGAGAATCTCTCTGAGCAAAGGTTGGATAATGGGCTTTACTGTGTCCTCAGGAACTTTTCCTTCTGGGAAGAATGCCTCTTCCTGATCACATGGGTGTTTTGAGTGTGCTTCTCCTTGGAAAAGTTCAAGAACGATCCATATAAATGCAGTCTTTTTTAATTATAGATTTTTATTTGGGTAAAGGTTTATCCATAGCAGGGGTGGAAAAGAAAAAATGATAGAACTCAAAGACAGAAAAAACTACTGGGTAGTGTGCGGACTTATCTAAGAAAACGTTGAAAGAGTTTTATTCCTTTTTACCTTATATCTATTTCATAAATGCTTTAGAATGAAGACATTTTACATTTACAGATTTACAGCAAGAAAAAAAAGCAATATATTTATTTTGACCGAAGGAATCGCTGATCCGTGGACATGGAAACAGGAAGACAAGCAGGCGCTGCGGCTACCTTGCTTGGGCTGGGGGCTCACGGGATAAGGGAGTGCGTTTGTTTTCTATGCTGCACAACTAATTGCCTCAGACTTAGTGGCTGAAACAACACTCATTTATTATCTCACACCCTGTGAGTTAGGAGTCTGGGTGAACACGGTGTGGACTTGACCCTCTACAAGGCTGACGTCACGGTGTCAGCCCCGGCTCGGTTCCATCTGGGGGTTTGACTGGCAGTGGATCTGCTTCCAAGCTCACTCAGGTTGTTGGCAGAATTCAGGTTAGTTCCTTGTTGCTGTAAGACCGAGGCTCAGGGTTTGCTGACTGTAGGCTAGAGGCCATGCTTGGCTTCCTTCTGCAAAGCCAGCAAGAATGCAATTTTATATACTCTAACCTGATCACAGACCGACAGCCCATCACCTTTGCCGTTTTCTGGTGCTTAGAAGCAGCCATAGGTCCCCCCACCAACACTCAGAGGAAGAGGTTCATACCAGGGCATGAGTTCCAGGGAGCTTGGCATCACCTTAGAGTCTGTTTGCTATAGGGAGCTAAAAAATTCTTATGGGATCCATATTCTCTAATCACTCAGAGTTCTAGTATATTCTAAAGGCTGTCCCACTGCCAGCCCCTGCAGTTCTCCACCTGATAGTTCTCCTTCCACACGACCGACCGACAGACAGACAGACAGACTGACTGACTGACGGACAGATGTGCCAGGGAGTTAATGCTCCTAGGAAGGCACCCCAGCCAATGCTGGATGGGAATCAGAGGCTCCCCAGCTTCCTCACTCCTTAGGCAAAGAAACTCAGAGCTGTGTTCTGTGTTTTCTCCCACAGTCCCAGGATCGAGCCCCTGCCATAGTCGCCACAGCAGTAACTAGATTAACTGTTCTTTTTCTTGAGTTCCTTGCCCTCCCTGCCTCGCTTTCCCATTCCCAGTCTTCCTGGATCACCTCTCAAGTAAACTGGTTGCACTCGAATCGTGCCTCAGGGTCTGATTCTGGGACAGCCCAACCCAAGGCTGTGGCCGTCACGAGGAAAGTAAGCGGTAGAAAACCAAAGCACTTACAAGCTGAATTTACGATTATGTCTGGAGTCCGTCTCAGTCTATTTGGGTTGCTATAACGAACAACAGAAGGACATTTCTCACAGTTCTGGAGACTGGGAAGTCCGAGATCATGGAGCTAGCAGATTTGGGGACCGGTGAGGGCCTTCCGTGTCCTCACTATGTCTTCACGTGGTAGAAGGGACAAGGAGCTCTCGGGGGTCTCTTTTATAAGGACACTGATCACATGAGGGCTCCACCTTCCTGACTCAATCACTTCCCAAGTCCTCACCTCTTAACACCAGCATTCTGGGTTAGGTTTTTAACAAATGAATTTGGGTGGGTTGGGGGTGGGAATACACAAACATTTAGACCGCAGAAGAATCCAACTGAAAGGGACCTGAAATCACCAAGGACTAGGAATTAAAGAAAAGGCCTAGCAGGAAAATGAAAAACCATACATAGTTCTCAACAAGTTATTCAAATGTCACTAAGCTGGAAAAGCTTACACTTCCTGGCTGCAGATAGGTGACACCCTAAGATTCCTCATAGTGCCATAAAACAGGCGTTTGCACCCTAAACTGCTGCCCCCGAGTGTGATGATTTGGACACGTCCCAGATGAAGGGCACAGAAGAGGCAGCCAGGTTTTGGTCCTCCAACAATTAGTAGTAGAAGACTCCAGTAGTTTGGGGCTGCCCACCTATTGCCACTTCCTCGTACCCCGGTTTTCCTTGAATGTCTTCAAAAGATACCTCAAAATCAGTAAGTCCGGAAGTAAATCCATGACTCCCCTTGCTAAAAACCCAGCTTCCGTTCGTGTTCCACACCCCAGGATGGGGCCGTCACACACCCAGTCATGCGAGCTGGACATGCAGGTCTCAGCCTGGTCCCCGCTTCCCTCGTGCCTTGCGTACCAGCCACGAGTCCTGCCATTTATTCCACGTCCTCGATCCCCGCTGAGTCCACCCGTTTCTCTCCGCATCCGCCCCTCCGACTGCCCTAATCAAGTCCCTGCCATGTCTGCACTTCCAGACTGTGTCACTCACTAATGGGACCATCCTCCTTACTCCTCATGCAGGCTCAGCTTCTTCCTTAGTACCCCAACTCCATGCACCCGCACCCCAAGACTCACATACGCTCTACCGCCCTGCAGACTCTGCCTTTTCAGTATTTAGTCATAGCTGCAATATAAAATAAATGCCAATATACCTCTCATAAAAAATGAAATCTAGAGAGATATAGAGAACATATCAAGCACCTGTGTAATCATAACTCAGAATTAACAATGTTCACAAATGTTAACTTTCCGCTATATTTCCTTCAAATATTTTCCTTTCCTTTTAAAATCAATCAAACATAAAACAGATATGGTTAAAATCCATTTGAAACACCTTTCCCCGCACCCCTCCTGTCCTCTGTCAGAGGAACTGCTATCAAGAATTCTTTTGTTTCTTTCCCATTCACATTTTTTGTGCTTTTCATATATAATGTGTGTTTTTTAAAAAATCAGAGGTTATGTTCCTATCGGTTTTGAAATTATGTAAATGACACAATACCACCGAGTTATAATTCCACACTCGTGAGTATTACGGTAGTCATGCTCCACTTACGTTCTGAGAAATGCATTGTTAGGCAATCTTGTCATTGTGCAAACATCATCGAGTGCACTTGCACAAACCTAGATGGTCCAGCCTCCTCCACGCCCAGGCTGTGTGGTGTAGCTAGTGCTCCTAGGCCACAAACTTTACAGCATGTTACTGTACTGAATCCTGTGGATGATCGTAAGGTGTTGTGCTGTGACTTCACAATGGCTATGACATCACTAGACAATAGGAATTTTCCAGCTCCATTATAACCCTATGGGACCAATGTCGTATATTTGGTCCATCGTTGACCGAACCATCATTATGTGGGACACGGCTACATTTGCTTAATATTTTTCTCTCACTTGACTGTAAACTCCATGAGAAGCATGGGTTTTCTCACAGCTGAATCTATGACAATAATGCCTGACTCTTAGTAGGTTCTTCATATTTGTTTGCTGACTGAGTGAATAAAAGCTACCTTTCTACTCTAGATAAAGATGGGACTTTTACTCTTACACTTCAAACCGAATATCATCAGTTTTTATTTAAACCACTTTGACTTCCTTTTAGCCAAGACCATCTTGGTCCTTAGGCAGTGGATCCAGGAGGGAACCTCAGGGAGTTTTCATTATATCTCACTGAAGAGAAACAGCTCATCTTCCTTCTCCGACTGTCCCTCCAACTCCTAGAGCAGAACTTGGGCCAGCGATGCAGACCAGAGAATATCAAAGCAGAAGCAGAAAGTCTTTGACACCTGTGGGTCCACCTGCTGGTATCATAAACATCTAAACCCAGACATTAGAGATTAAAAAAAAAAAAAATGCAGTGGGTGAACAGGTGGGCCCGCGAACATGTGGCCTCACGTTCCTGGGCCCACCTGGTCCGGGGGAGGCGGTGCTGGGCTCTGACCTACTGGAGCATGCTGCCCACGGCTAGAGGCTCAGTGTGGGGAAGTGTGAAGTTCACCGTGCCCTGAGTTGTTACCACAGAATTAATAAAGCTGCCCAACGTCCAAGGTCTTCTCTGGGACACGTTTACTTCCTCCTCCTTCAGTCTGTTACGGAGAAGAGGATTTGGCTAAATAAACTGCAGATTAGTTGCGTCCAGAAACGGAGGGAGGACATAAAAGGGAAGCAAACTTCTTTCTAAGTGGCAGTGCCGGCCTCTCTATCTACTCCAGACAGGACTGTACCTTGCTGTGACAAAGGGTCCAAAGAACATTGTCAACTCATCATTTTTGGCCAGGAATGAAGTTAATAAATATTAAGAGGCAAGGGATCTTATGCCCTCACGTCATCAGCATACTTGTCACCTCTACATAGAACCTATCCGGCCCAATGATCCACATCCCAGAGAAGCTTAGAACCTGCTAATCCCCAGGTGGAGATGGACAACAGCATTCGTTTATTTATAAAATGCATACTTTTTTTTTGTTGTTGTTGGAAAATGAGGAAGTGGAACGAATGTGACCTTTGAAGTCACACGAATCTGGGTTCCTCCCTTGGCACTGCCTCTTCCTGGTCCTGTGTTAGTTACTTAAACTTTAGTTTCCTCTTCTGTAACGTGAGGAAAAAGTCTCATCTAACGAAGTAGTAGAGACAATTCCATGAAAGCACTGAGCGTTGTGTCTGGGACATGATTGATCCCTTCATGCAAGTTTGGAGAGAGTCAGAGTTCTGAGTCCGGGTTGTGGGAAAGGTGGCATGTGACGTGAAGATCGAACTCTGACAACTGTATGAGCCGACGCGGTCGACTGGCCTCCGCCCTCATCTGGAGACTGGTAGGCTCGCTACCGTGAGAGCCGGCCTTGTTCTGGGCCTGTGAAGAAAACCACAATGATGGTGTAGTATTTGGGAGTGGCCTCCTTCAGTCACCCGCTGTATCACCTTGCTGTGGCGAGGCTCCAGCCTCAGGCCCACACGGCGTTACTCACGTTTGGAAGGAGAAGTTCTCATTTTCAGAGGATCAGGGATGCCATGACCTCCGGGTGAACATGCAGTTCTAAAACTTCTAAGGTAGCTGGTTATACCTTAAAGGCTTAAGACACTGCTGTCAGGTGTACAAGGGATTTATTTTCCCAAATTCGCTAGATGGGATGATCAATCTTTCTTCTCCCTCACCACGGCTGGAAGAGCAATGCTGTCCACTTGCCTACGAGCCTGTCGTTAGTCTACGCGTTGGCCTTTCGTCTTAGGAACGTTCTCAATAGGTAGAACAGCTCGGCTCTGTAATTCTACCTCTTCCTCCGCCTTCGCCGTGTGTAACTTTAGGCTGGACAAACACTGCCAAAGGAAACATACATTATTCAGGGAATGTGAGCTTGTAGATCCCACACCCACAGCGTGTGTCACACACTCACCAAGGAGGTGTGTTGCAGATGCCAAGTTTCGTTTTGTTTCAAACAATAGGAAGCTAATAAGCATAGGGGGAAGATGCCCAGGTGACCCCTCTTGTGGATTCTCCTCCTAGGAAAACCACCCCCAAATTTTTGATGGACAGAGTTCAAGTCGATAACTTCTCTACCTAACCTATTCTTTTAGTCCTTTCGAGCTGGTTTCACCAGGTTTTAAATAAGTCACCTACTTGTGGGTGGAGCATTATCTTCTGGGAACCACTCCCAGGAACCTGAAATACCATTAGACATGAGCAAGACATGTTCCCAAGGCCAACGGCTCCTTTAAAGCTACAATTACACTTCACTATGTGTGGATCACACATGAACTTTTGGGTTGGCTTGTAAATCTTAACAGGTTGTTGGTTAGTGATTAAAATATACGTAGGATCATAAAATACATGATATTTATCCTTACATTTTTCGTTATAACATTATTGCGCTGGAGTGAAGGTGGCAGGTATCAGAAATGCTCACATATAGTCCATGTCTTGTGTTGTGTGCTCATTCTAGATTCAGGCTTTGGCACAGATGCTAACCACGCAGATGCCAATTAGGAAACTAAAATCTAGTCATTACTCAGAGATTAAATATTTCAACACAGTGTCTCAAACTATAATTAAAGGCAGCGAGCATCATTGCTGGGAGAACAGAAACAGAATGGCAGACAACTATTTTTGGAATTGTTCTTATCTCCAATACGATCTACTCTACTCTACATCTTATCAACTTGTTTACAGGCTTTCCAAACTTACACATCTAAATAAAATCCCATAAAATGACACATTCGTGAAATGACATAAGAGGAGGAAAGAAGCAGGTAGAAGAAGAGGTGAGGAGGGTTAGGCCTCTCCTTCCCCAAAAAAGGTTAAGAAAGGAAGTGAACTAGTTAAAATCCGTAGTGTGTATCAAATTTTAAGGGGTGGTACAATTCAATTTTCACCCAATTTACTCTTTGTATTTTTCGCATTATCCAACTCAAATTATAGTTGCAAGGGGAGAAAGGGTACACACGGTGCGTGCATGTCTTGAGCATATGTCAATGAAATTCATTACTTAATAAATATCAAGGTTCCTGTCGTTTTACAAATGACAGGCCATATTAAAAAGAACATAGAACATCTATATGCAGAAAAAAATGACTTCTTGAGAGAATTAAACTTAAAAATTCCATTTCCTATTACCTAAATATGGGTCAAATATCTTCTTATGGTTTCGTTTGTTCTCTTTTTCTCCTGCTGTTTTGGTATCGTTTAAGCACTTAAAAAAAATTTTTTTTTTCATTGAAAGAGTTAGTATGGTAAAGTGCTGAAAAGCACCACATTAGTGCGTACAATTTTTATCATTTTTGACTCTAGAAATTAGAACTAAGAATATTTCGAAGGTACTGAGAATATTTTGGTGTATTTTTAATACTCGTACAGCACAGGTATTTCTAAAGCAGTGTCAGGGAACATCACACATTCTAATGACACTTCATGCTGACTGTACAGATAGTGGCGCAGATAGATGTATGGCAGGAATCTATCCTTAGACCAACTGAGATTCATTCTGGTTAATTGCATTTTCTGACAAGTAGCATGATGTCACAGCATCCAAAATGGAAACTCATTTCTCAGGTAATGTTATCTGATCTATAGATAATAAAAAAAACTTTCCTCAAACACTTACAAACTTATCTCTATCTAAAAGGAATATTCTTTCTTAGTGATATTTTACAAACGAAAAATTTTTTCCTTCTCTTAGTCAGTATATCTCTAAATTTTATCGTCGTAGGTGGGTCTCATAATGGAAAATAGCCAGCTACAATAGACTTAAATAGACTCTATTTCAGTGACCGAATAATTTTGATTATAGTCTGGGTATTAGGAGAAACCAAGGAAGTACTGTTCTGTTAGGTGTGATATTGACATTGTGGTCACATAAGAATATTTTTAAAAGATGCATCCTGAAATAGGTAGGAGTGAGTATAAATAATTTCTAGAGTTAAAAGAATAATTTAGGGAAAAAAAGAAGACAGGATAGTGCAGCAAAATCTTACTAATTGTTAATCTGGGTGGTGAATATGTGAAGGTTTATCTTCTATTGTCTACTTTCCTGTAAGTTTAAAATTTTTACTTAATAAAAAGGTTTTTAAAAGGATTAATTCAAATAATTGGTTTCATGATTTTGTGTGTGAGTGTGTGTGTGTTCTGTTGTTTGCAGATGCACAGCATGAATTAGATGAGGAGAATCCTATTTGAGCCTTTATGCTAAAAGGATCATTTCTCTGGCTCAGGAATTCTCGAACTCAGAGGATGCATCGGAGTCATCCAGAAGACTGATTCAAACATTGCTGAGTCCCACTCTAGAGTCTCTGACTCCACAGGTCTGCACAGGACCCAGGACATTGCGTTTCTTATGAGTTCCCTGTTGATGCTGATTGCTGGTCCGCGGATCACGCTTCGAGAACCATCGTTATAGCTAAACCATCTCTTCTAAACTATCCCAGTTTATTTTTTTCTGCAACCAATTCCGTTTCCTCTATTATTTTAACTGTTCACATGGGCCAGTTTCTAATCTTTTTAAATTTATTCTGGAATATACTGAGGGTGAAAATCTTGGGAATTTGGTATTAAGGCTCTTCGCTGTTTGGTCTCGACCTACTTAGCTTTCCCATCTTATCTTTGACTGTTCTCCTGTCTTCAGCAATATCAGGCTGTATGACCTCTACACAAGTCAGGTATATTACTACCTCAGTACCTTTGCACATGCTATTATCCCCTGCTGGAATGCACATGTGCACTCACACACACACATACTCGTACACTGATTATCCAAGGTCCAGTCCAAATCCCTCCTCCTCCATGAAGCTCTCCTTGGCTCCCAGCATCCATGGTGATTATCCCACTCAAAACTTTTTATTTTACATTAACCATATCCTGTCTTGAGAGAATTTTTATGTTATTGTTAATTATATGCATACATCTTATCTCTTCAATAGAATGTAAACTCCCTAAGAGGCTGTGCTTTACACAGAACTTCTTTATACAGCCCACAGACTTTGGTCAGAACTAAGTACTTCATAGGCAAGTTCATCCCACAAACTTAGGGAGAAATATTTATTTTTTTCCTAAAGTAAATAATGGAATGGAACCTGAAGTATACAGATGTAGAAGTGTGAGTGATGTGCTAATCAAATCCTAATATCTATTTACCTCCAAGCGGCACTGTGAGAATAATTACTGCTTATGCTGGTCTTTGAGACCTTCAGATGAAAGAGGCTTAAGAATCCAGAATGATGCTGATTATTCCTGCGACTCTTTCAAAGCCTTCTCCCAAATTTACAGCACCCTCAGCTTTTCTCAGCTTCGGAAGAGAGACAAGGGCTTCTCCTCTGATGGTGGCTCAGAGGTGACTTCCTAACACAGCTTAAGATTTTCAGAGAAAATAACTTTAAAACGAAACCGGAGCTATTGAGAACCCCAACATAACAAACTCTTAGCTTCCTGAGCAAAACTGAGGCTGAGATGTTCCCTTTCTCCTCCAGCAGGAACATGTTGGGCTCTGGAGCCAGTCTGTCCTTCCTGTCTGAGACATTCCCTTCGTTAGTATCACTCGTGGGCTCTCAGGCGTTAGGATTCTGCCTGCAGTTACTTGGATTAGAACCTCCACGTCCAAGTTAACGCAGCTCAAAGGCTTTTTTGATTTGAGTTTATAGATTTTCGCTTGTGTTCTTCAGGAAGCATTACGGATCTCTCTCTCCGTCTCTCTGTCTCTCTGTCTCTCTGTCTCTGTCTCTCTCTGCCTGTCTCTCTGTCTCTGTCTGTCTGTCTGTCTCTCTCTCACTCTCAGAATAGCTCAAATGTTCTCTTTATTACCAATTGAAAATATGTTCATGACCCAAGCTAGAGAATGTGGCATCAATTTCTAAATTCAGGTTTTCTCTAGCCTCTACTTCCTGGGATAACAAGTTTCTCTCTCTTTTCTCTTTGCTTTATTCCTGCGTCCTTGTTTCAGTGGACTTGGCTTGGTACCACTTTAGAAATCATTCACCAACCATAAAAAAAAGTCTTCTCTGAATCCATAACCATGACTGCCTATGTTGGATGAAATGATAAGAGCTCCAGTATTTTCACAGGCCCAGGCAGACATGGGTACAGTTATAATTAAGCAGTAAATCACAAGATGCTGTTAGAGCATGCCTCAGATGTGTTGGAAAAAGTTGAATGTCCTCACCTGCCAGCAAGAAAGAAAAAAAAAAAAAGAGAATAGCCCAGTAGAACTTGACCAGACAGGGCTTATACCTGGCACGATCATAAAGCCACTCCTAGCTTGTATTTCTAGAATGAAAAATCCAATGTGCAAAGAGCCAGGGTTATATCTACACCAGATACTAATTCCTTGCTTAGCAGCAAGATCAGGTCGAACCATTTCCTGGTTGGCAAGGAGCTACTTTGGTTTGACTAATGCAAGAGATCAGAAGTCCTCAAACTGCTATGTCTGGTGTGCCAAGAAAGTCTACAATTTCATTAAAACAATAACAACAACAACAACAGCAACAAAACTCACATAAAAAGACTCCATCGCAGACTCTAAATCAGAAGGTGTAGATTTTGCCCCTGGGTCTGTCGTCCGTTAACCAGGATCTCGGGGACACGGTGGCCCCCTGCTCTGTCCTCGAAGGCTCATCGCTGGCATTTGTTCCTGCACATCAATGTGGGCGGCCCTTGATGACTGACTCAGACTGTAGAAAACAAACAGACAAGCAATGGAGGAGGTCCTGATTCTCAGCCTCTACCTGCCCTTTGGGCTCAACTCAGGATATGCTTCCGTGAAAGGAGGTCTCTCTCCTGGGCAAATGCACACGGGTAACTTAATGGTGCCTCTTTCCCACTTGACTTTTATAGGAAAATGCCTTCTGAGGTATACACAACTGGCTCATTGCCTTTGGAATACAAATCCCTCAATAATTGCTGACTGTGTGTCTTCCTCATAGGATCCGATTCTGGACGAGACCTGAGAGATCATATAGCTGAACTTCAAATTTTCTAATGCCTTCATCTAGAATGCTCCAAGGTAAAGGGATCGAAGGGCTTGTCATAGGTGACAAAATGCCATGTCTGGTGTCATAGTGCAACGGTCTAAAGCATGTTCTCTAATTGTGGCCCCTCACCATCTATCTGGCAGCTGCAGCATTGCCTGAAACTCGTTAGAAATGCAGATTCTCAGGTCTCACCCCAGTCCAACAGAATCTGAAACCCTGGGGCCGGGGCCCAGTAATGTGATGATGCTAAAGTTTGGGAACCGCGGGTCTCTAGGAAAAACATACATATTTATATAGGGAGAAAGTCGGGGGGTGAGGGGGTGTTTTATTGTCTTAATATTTATAT
Source organism: Pteropus vampyrus (assembly GCF_000151845.1). Lineage (NCBI taxonomy): Eukaryota > Metazoa > Chordata > Mammalia > Chiroptera > Pteropodidae > Pteropus > Pteropus vampyrus. The sequence goes on from NW_011888841.1 coordinate 1,264,325, forward strand.
AGATAACCATTTTGCCCCTCCCTTGCAACTCAATTTTTTCATGTGAAAATTAGAAATGATCTTAATCTGCCCTCTTAACCAAGGGCTGATGATGTAGTAGGAGAACACCCTTTTTTTAA
>NW_011888841.1:1264493-1266784 GCF_000151845.1 Pteropus vampyrus
CTGAGGTATACACAACTGGCTCATTGCCTTTGGAATACAAATCCCTCAATAATTGCTGACTGTGTGTCTTCCTCATAGGATCCGATTCTGGACGAGACCTGAGAGATCATATAGCTGAACTTCAAATTTTCTAATGCCTTCATCTAGAATGCTCCAAGGTAAAGGGATCGAAGGGCTTGTCATAGGTGACAAAATGCCATGTCTGGTGTCATAGTGCAACGGTCTAAAGCATGTTCTCTAATTGTGGCCCCTCACCATCTATCTGGCAGCTGCAGCATTGCCTGAAACTCGTTAGAAATGCAGATTCTCAGGTCTCACCCCAGTCCAACAGAATCAGAAACCCTGGGGCTGGGGCCCAGTAATGTGATGGTGCTAAAGTTTGGGAACCGCGGGTCTCTAGGAAAAACATACATATTTATATAGGGAGAAAGTCGGGGGGTGAGGGGGTGTTTTATTGTCTTAATATTTATATAGATAACCATTTTGCCCCTCCCTTGCAACTCAATTTTTTCATGTGAAAATTAGAAATGATCTTAATCTGCCCTCTTAACCAAGGGCTGATGATGTAGTAGGAGAACACCCTTTTTTTAACCCGTCCTTCATCTCTTGATGGAGCCAAGATTCTGCTCAGAGCAGGGTTCTCCTGCCAGTCCCAGGCCTCCCAGCCCCGGAGGCCCCCAGGCAAGGAGCTTCTACATGCATTTCCCAAGCGGCCTGGGGGAGCCGAGGTCAGGGATACGATGGCTTGGCTGCTGCCCACAGGAAAGAAATCTGCTAGTGTGCTGGGGAGTCTCGCCTCATCCTCCTGGGGTGCCCGCCAGCTCGGGAAACACCTGCCTAAGCAGGTCCGCATATGACCAGAAGAGCTGAGGGCCTGGGGCCTCGCAGAGTGAGGACAAACGACCTCAATAACCTTCCATGGGCTGTTATCGGAATAAGTGGGAAGGCAGGTTGTGCCCAGATGGCTCTGAGCCCTTTCAGAGAAAAGCAGAGTATGAACACTATTCACAGCAACGTGTATTTATTTATTACGTGTAGGTGACATTTTCCTATTTATCTTTCTGGCTTCTACGAATTCAGCTGGGATTTCTAGAGAAAAGGGCCATTCCTCGGACCATATAACCCTGCCACTGGGTGAAGTCATTCAACATTGACTGTGTGCAGAGACGAGTTACCTGCTTATTGCGACACTTGGGAAGGCGGTGTGGTCTAATGGTTAGGCGCGGCGATTTAGACTGACTGGCTGCTGCATTAACTAGCTGTACAGTTAGACGCTGGGAAAATTATTTAACCTCTTTGTACCCCAGGTTTCTACAGAAAAACGTCAGTAATAGCACTGTTTACTGCGTGAGGCTTAAAAGAAATAGTGAGGCTTAAAAGAAATAATCCGCATAAGTGCCTGGCATGTAGAAAGCATTGAAAAAACTCAAAGTCCCCAAACCCATCCTGTCCCTTTAAGCGTCTGCATCTCCGGTTCTGCCATTCGGCTCCGTGGGACCCTCTCTGCCCAGCCCCCAGCAGATACCAACACTGCCTGTGCCATCTCATTCTCCAGAGACCACCTTCAATGCCACTTCCTCCCTAGAGCACCTCTCTTGACACTCACCCCACCCTTGTCCCCTCAGCCACACGGCGCTGTGTTTTTATACTTTTATGGTACTCATCGCATTTTCCCCTCAGATGATGTATAAAGGGACCTCAGGGGCTAATCGTTCCTTTCCATTTTTGTATCCCTCCGAAGTGCCTCGTGAGGGGCCGCCTAGACAGCATATCGCTGTTAGGGTGTTTTCCTGTCACGAGGTCTCCAAACCCATTTCGGGTTGGCTTATAAAGTAAAAGGATTTTGACTTTTATTATTGCTCGTGAAACTGAAAATTCCTGAGGGAACGTGGGCTTCCTGTACAGTTCCATCAGGATCCGTGTCCTGGGATCCCCTCAGCTCTGGTTTCTGAGGTATAGACTCTATTCCCAGTATGGCCAGTAGCAACGGGCCAGGCTACGTTCTTTCCAGTTCAAGTCTAGTGGGGGACAATGCATTCTCCTCCAAACAGCAAACAGAAGTCTCTAACTTCGGTCCGATCAGGCCAGTTTTTATCAGGTACCCCTTCCTTAACCCATAAGTGATGACTGAAGAGGGGCGCAGAGGGGCCCCCTTGACTAGTCAGGGCCCGCCGTGGAAGGAGGGTGTGTCCCACTTCTAAACTCCAGGCTACTCCACAGTGGGGACGTGGAAGATAAATTTGGGGCTATTGGAGGAGGAAGCGGTAGAGAAAGGACGCTAGCCAGAAAAC
>NW_011888841.1:1267504-1270631 GCF_000151845.1 Pteropus vampyrus
CTCATCGCATTTTCCCCTCAGATAATGTATAAAGGGACCTCAGGGGCTAATCGTTCCTTTCCATTTTTGTATCCCTCCGAAGTGCCTCGTGAGGGGCCGCCTAGACAGCATATCGCTGTTAGGGTGTTTTCCTGTCACGAGGTCTCCAAACCCATTTCGGGTTGGCTTATAAAGTAACAGGATTTTGACTTTTATTATTGCTCGTGAAACTGAAAATTCCTGAGGAAACGTGGGCTTCCTGTACAGTTCCATCAGGATCCGTGTCCAGGGATCCCCTCAGCTCTGGTTTCTGAGGTATATAGTCTCTATTCCCAGTATGGCCAGTAGCAACAGGCCAGGCTACGTTCTTTCCAGTTCAAGTCTAGTGGGGGACAATGCATTCTCCTCCAAACAGCAAACAGAAGTCTCTAACTTCAGTCCGATCAGGCCAATTTTTATCAGGTACCCCTTCCTTAACCCATAAGTGATGACTGAAGTGGGGCGCAGAGGGGCCACCTTGACTAGTCAGGGCCCGCCGTGGAAGGAGGGTGTGTCCCACTTCTAAACTCCAGGCTACTCCACAGTGGGGACGTGGAAGATAAATTCGGGGCTATTGGAGGAGGAAGCGGTAGAGAAAGGACGCTAGCCAGAAAACCCTTTATTACTGACCACAATACACAATCTGCACGGATTCAAGAATGTGTGAAGAAGCAAGAGCGTTTTTGTCTCCATCACGCTGGTCTGCATTCTTGACAGTATCTCCGCCTGGCAGTTTCTGAGCGGCTTTTCAGATTGCACGGCAGTTCGGCAACAAAAATCATCGGCCTTGGAATACTTGGAACTCAGCATACCTTCTCAAAGGCCATTTCTATAGCTTTTATTTTTTTCATCTTTTTTTAAACCTTGGGATTGGATTAAACACATCCTCATTGTTCAAGCATATCTTTCGTTTAGTTATTTTTAATCGTGTAACGAGCACACATAAACCCGCCCCCAGTGGACCCCTGCCCTCCCCCCTCTGAAGGAACCCGTCATCCTGAATCTTGGGTTCTCATTCACTTGTTTTTCTTTTTAATACCATTTTAATTCACCTTGATGTATTTCGAAAAAGGACATTTTTATACCAGTCGTTTTTAACCTTATGAAAAGTGTATCATAATGTGTGTAACCTTTTGGAATTTATTTTTTTCACTTACTGTATTGCCAAGGTTCAATCATATTTTTACATGTGGATGCAGTTCATTTGTTGTAACTGCTGAAACATATTCCATTGTGGGAATAAAGCGTAGCTTATTCATCTACTCATCTCTCGATGGGAATCTAGGTTGTTTTGGAGTTTTTGTTACTATGAACAGGAGACAGGATGCTTGTAAAAGAAGATCAGCAAGGAGTAGCTTACCCTTTAGATAATAAAACCTATTATGAAGCTACTGTAATTAAAACAGTGCCGTACTGGCCCAGGGCCAGACACATTGACCAATGGAATAGAATAGGATGGTGTGAAACTTTGCTGTATGTCGGAAGTGGCATTTACAACTAGTGGGGAAAGGAAGACTATTCAATAAATAGTCTTGGATAAAATTATTATCCACATGAAAAAAGATGAAACTGAATCCCTATCTCAGACTATAAGTAAAAATAGACACCAAACGAATTAAGACCTTAGATATTAAACAAAACACAAAAACTCAAATTAGAAAATACAGGTGAACCTTTTTGACCTTGGAGTTGGAAAAGACTTCTTAAATAAGACACGAAAAACATTTAACTAAAAAGGAAAAACGGATAACTTTGACTACATTAAAAGTGAGAATATTTGTTTGTCTACGGATTTTATGCAAACAACCTCTAGGACTTAAGATTTTTCTGCGACTTTTAATCCCACCCCCACGATAAATACCTTTTATAATATGAGATTAGATTTAAATATAAATAAAATTTCAGCTGATTCCACAGTCTTAAATAGAACCATTGCTTCCTCCAAATTGTAAGTCTTATTGGAGACGAATCACTCTCTTGGCTTCACTCACCTCCCCCAGGTTACCCCGCCTCCTGCCTCCTGATGGCTTCCTCACTCCCACTTGGAATATGAGCATCAGAGCCTTCACAGGCTGGAGACAGCGATGGGAGAAAAAGGTTAACATCTGCTGTATTGAAACATGTGGGACATTATCTCCCCCCCAAAATAAAAATTCTAAGTTACTAAAAAGAAAGCTTCCAATGAAGCTAGTGAAAATTCATAAACATTCCTTCTTTAAATATTTACTGAGCACCAACTATCTGTCAGACACTGTGCTAGAAGCTGAAAGTACAAAGATAACTAAGATGCAGTCCCTGTCCTTAAGCGGACTGTTCTCTGTCACAGGAAGCCAAGGGGATGACGGTGTTCTTGTCACTGTGTTAGAATTGTCACAGGCCGAAGGCTTCACGTGGTGAGCACACACTAGAGTCCACAGGTGTCGTATTATAAAGTCGTACACCTGAAATTTATGTAATGTTATTAACCAATGTTACCTCAATCAAGTTAGTTTAAAAAGAGTTGTCGCAAGGTCTAGTAGGGCGGGGAATGTCGAGGAAAGGCAGGCATGAGAAAAGCTTGAAAGGTGCCATTTGAGCAAAGACATGAAGGCGTGAATAACGAGGTGAGTAGCCAGCATGGCTGAAGCATGGAGTCCGATGGGGAGGCTAGATAAGACCAAGACACAGCGCTGGGCAGGAGACACTTTGGGTGTTTGAATTTCCCCCTAGAGGCTATCAGGTGCCATTGGAGAGTTTTGGGCAGGGTAATGACATCATTAAATTTGGTTTTAGGGAGGTCACTCTGGCAACAGTGTGGGGTGTGGTTGGAAGGGTGGAGCTCACGTAGGCCAGAGACCGTGATGGCTGAAACAAGGCATTAGCACTGGGGGTGGAAGGGCGGGAGAGAGGTGTGAAGGATCTGGACATTGATCAGATTTGGGGGATGACAAAGCATGGGGATTTGTGATGAATCTCGATTTTACAAATTAAGCCTGGGTAGATAGATGATAGTCACTGAGTTAGGAAATATAAAAGATAAAGCAAGCTTAGAGCAGAAGTAACTGACCTTCTGATACATATGGGACATCCAGATGGCAGGGAGCCGAACACCTCTGAAGCCCAGAGGGAG
>NW_011888841.1:1270681-1287421 GCF_000151845.1 Pteropus vampyrus
AACTAGTGGGGAAAGGAAGACTATTCAATAAATAGTCTTGGATAAAATTATTATCCACATGAAAAAAGATGAAACTGAATCCCTATCTCAGACTATAAGTAAAAATAGACACCAAACGAATTAAGACCTTAGATATTAAACAAAACACAAAAACTCAAATTAGAAAATACAGGTGAACCTTTTTGACCTTGGAGTTGGAAAAGACTTCTTAAATAAGACACGAAAAACATTTAACTAAAAAGGAAAAACGGATAACTTTGACTACATTAAAAGTGAGAATATTTGTTTGTCTACGGATTTTATGCAAACAACCTCTAGGACTTAAGATTTTTCTGCGACTTTTAATCCCACCCCCACGATAAATACCTTTTATAATATGAGATTAGATTTAAATATAAATAAAATTTCAGCTGATTCCACAGTCTTAAATAGAACCATTGCTTCCTCCAAATTGTAAGTCTTATTGGAGACGAATCACTCTCTTGGCTTCACTCACCTCCCCCAGGTTACCCCGCCTCCTGCCTCCTGATGGCTTCCTCACTCCCACTTGGAATATGAGCATCAGAGCCTTCACAGGCTGGAGACAGCGATGGGAGAAAAAGGTTAACATCTGCTGTATTGAAACATGTGGGACATTATCTCCCCCCCAAAATAAAAATTCTAAGTTACTAAAAAGAAAGCTTCCAATGAAGCTAGTGAAAATTCATAAACATTCCTTCTTTAAATATTTACTGAGCACCAACTATCTGTCAGACACTGTGCTAGAAGCTGAAAGTACAAAGATAACTAAGATGCAGTCCCTGTCCTTAAGCGGACTGTTCTCTGTCACAGGAAGCCAAGGGGATGACGGTGTTCTTGTCACTGTGTTAGAATTGTCACAGGCCGAAGGCTTCACGTGGTGAGCACACACTAGAGTCCACAGGTGTCGTATTATAAAGTCGTACACCTGAAATTTATGTAATGTTATTAACCAATGTTACCTCAATCAAGTTAGTTTAAAAAGAGTTGTCGCAAGGTCTAGTAGGGCGGGGAATGTCGAGGAAAGGCAGGCATGAGAAAAGCTTGAAAGGTGCCATTTGAGCAAAGACATGAAGGCGTGAATAACGAGGTGAGTAGCCAGCATGGCTGAAGCATGGAGTCCGATGGGGAGGCTAGATAAGACCAAGACACAGCGCTGGGCAGGAGACACTTTGGGTGTTTGAATTTCCCCCTAGAGGCTATCAGGTGCCATTGGAGAGTTTTGGGCAGGGGAATGACATCATTAAATTTGGTTTTAGGGAGGTCACTCTGGCAACAGTGTGGGGTGTGGATGGAAGGGTGGAGCTCACGTAGGCCAGAGACCGTGATGGCTGAAACAAGGCATTAGCACTGGGGGTGGAAGGGCGGGAGAGAGGTGTGAAGGATCTGGACATTGATCAGATTTGGGGGATGACAAAGCATGGGGATTTGTGATGAATCTCGATTTTACAAATTAAGCCTGGGTAGATAGATGATAGTCACTGAGTTAGGAAATATAAAAGATAAAGCAAGCTTAGAGCAGAAGTAACTGACCTTCTGATACATATGGGACATCCAGATGGCAGGGAGCCGAACACCTCTGAAGCCCAGAGGGAGGGAACCGAGACTGTGGGTGTCTGAAGGGAACAGGATTGAGGAGGATTTTAGGTTTAAGACATGCAAAACATAACTAGGTACCCAGGCTTTGAGAAAGAAGCCAGTACAATTGGAATCGTTGAAATATCTGATGGGGGAATCCCATCTTCCTGTTTTATACCTCGTGAGTGTTGAAATTTCAAAGAAAAGGTAATCGTATTTCCAGGAAGCCACTCTTACCCTAAAACAAGTCCTACACAGTGTCCAAATTATAACACAGATCATCTTGTCTCATGGACAGTAGACATCAATTTTGATGCACAAACAAGGTCTATATCCAATATAATAATCACACCAAGGAATAACTCAGGATGACAGGAACAGGCCTAATGTCTTTATCCACATCTGCATTTCATGAATATCGTGAACATCATAACAGCATCCAGCCCTTCTCATTGAGTTTTCTATTTACCCAGATCTATAACGCAAACACACGCGCACTTTCCAGATTCATGCAGATAATAACAGAATATCATTATGAATTCATAACAGACATTGACAGGCTGCACATGGAGCCCAGATATCCACAGGGAAAGGCCAAAAAAAGGCATCTGGTAAAAAAAAAAAAAAATACATTGAAGATAAAGACAAAACTGAAACGAGTTCCTGAGTTTCACTGCTAAGACGTCAGCAGCGATCCTGAGGGTTTCTGGCAGGAGGAAGACACTAAATGTCTTCTCGTTCCTCCCTCCGTGATCTTCTCTTTTCTAGACTGTGATTTCTCTGGTAGGATGCCAGGTTACGACGAGGAGACAGGGAGCCATCGCTATCCATTCTGCTTCCTCAGTGTCTTCCACCTGTTCTCTCTGCTGCTTCTGTCTGTAGGACTTCATTCCTCTGACCTTGGCAGTAGCCTAGTTATAGGACTGATAGTAGGTCTTCCTGCTGCGGAATCAGACCCAAGTTGAAATCCTGGTTCTGACACCCAATTGCTGTGTGACCTAGGTCAAGCCCCTTAACCTGTTTTCATACTAGTAAAAGAGGGATAGCTACTCAATAAAGGGTGGTTGTTGTTTATGTCTCCAATCTCTCCCCAGGGTTACTTGTCTAAAATATGGGTCTGATCGTGCCTCTTGTCAGCCCAAAACCTGCTGTGTTCTCTCTTTCCTTACAGATTGAGGTCTGCCTGTCTCTGATTAAATAGTCTTCTCTACCTCTGCAGCCATTATCTGCTACGGTTTCCACCCCCCAAATCCCACCCCCACCCCCGACTCCCACAGCTACGCATGGTCTTGCAGTAACAGACGTCTTGTCATTCCCTGAACCCTGTACTCTTCTCCTCTGGGCCTTTCTAGAAAGTGTGTGTTAGTTAACCTTACCAGCCTATCCACCGCATACCCATTCAAAATCCAAATTCTTTGCCTTTCTCTCTCACCCCTATATGCCTATAGGATGTAGTTTATGGGTGTCTGTTATAATGCCTATTATAGCATTTATAATATAGTCTGAGATGTTTTAAGAATCATTATTATTTATTACGGTTTTAGAGTCCCTGGAGAGAAGGCTCTTCCCTTTGTTTTCCTGGTGTCTCTCTGTCTAGTGCCCCCCTCTCTTGCCTCTCTTTTCCTGCAGTTACTAGGTAAAAAAATAAAGAGTTGTTAAATTGAACAACCCACTCATGTGGCAGGTCTTTAAGTCTCCAGTATGAGCTATGATGGTACAGAGGCTCATCCTGACAGAGTTCATTCCTTCGTGTTTATCGACTCTGCACATAGGCACGACACGGACAAGAAATGTAGTTGTGTTTAGCTACTGTCTTAACTTTCAAGTGGCAGGAAGAAGAAAGACTTAGCTCACCAGCACTGGTCCTAACAACTAGAAAAAATGTATGTGGTAAAGTGGATTCTGATGGCGTGTGGAGAAAAAAGTGTGTTCGTATGAATTAAAAGGAATTGAACTCCAAGAACACCCTCAGGAATTGCAGGCTGTGTATTCTCTGGTTTTATATTTGGAAATCCCATAGCTAACCATACTTCAACCCCAGCGTTTTCTGAATACTAATCCTAGGGCACGCTAACAGGTATAATTGGTCAAGCAGGTTTGTGAAATATTGGATTAAACAAAGATAGAAGAATGTGTAGGGGCTTTATGTCATGTTAATGAACTTTGTGAATCTCTACCTGGGGACATATATATGGGAGTGTTCCCAAATTTATTCGAAAATGGAATTCTTTTATAGGAGTGCATCGTGGTGACCTAACATTTAATGGAATAGACTTTGGGAATCACTACTCTGACTTAATACTAACATCATTTGGAGACTATATATGGAATTTTTGCATCTCCTGAGAGTAGCAGTGAATATGCATTATTCCTCTCCTTCTACCAATGTGCAGATGATTTTGACAGCGATTACAGGAAAAACATATACATTCATGTCCTTTACGAATCTTTTATATAGTCCATATGCATGCATTATAAATTTTTAGTAAATATTCAGAGGAAAGCCCTCTACTGACTTATGGAAAATGAGAGAATTTTTGCATCATTTCCATCCTTATCTTCTTATCCAGAGTGGTATAGATTGTCTGTCTTTCAAGGCTCCGGATAATTAAAAGAGAAGTTACGTGTTGAAATTAATGTCATATTACAGGAACAGGGAGGAAACTGTTTCTTTGTACACGAAGCAGTTTGTCTTGCGCTCTATTTGAAGTGCATTAAAATACAAAAGCTACCCAATGGGAGAGGACAAAGTTCTAAGACTGTCAGTCTAGAGCTTTCAGGAAAAATGCTGTTCTGAATAGCTGAGTTTTCACTATTGCTAGGGTTTGCCCCATATATTCATTCTACCCTTTGTGGTGGACTTTTTCTAAAACTTATATCATTCTACCTTGTCATCTTAACTGGGGTGCCCTGAACCTAACTGAGCCTTGCCTTCGGGATTCAGGATTTTCAGGATTTTCATTAATTCTATCATTCTGCCGTGCCATAGACTGTCTTTAGTTTCTATTGTGGTGTCTTTGACTCAATACAAAATTTTCCCCAATGGCGGTGTTTGCTTTGTTTTGTCTTTTTATACCGTCGCCCCAGCTGCGACTATTACTTCTCATTCTCATCCCCACACCAGGGGACCTCTCTATTCTTTTCTCCCTGCTTCTTATAATTTAATAATTTCCTTCATATAAATTTACCAATTTTCTGTAGGCTCTTAAGGACATCACTGAATTTGAATCTGTTTTAAAACAAGAAGAGCCTAGGGTTCTCATGGAAAAATGCACAGACTTTAGCTGTGTGGAAACCTTTGGGCTTATTTCTATTTTTTATTTTTAAAAAATGTGTTCTAGGTAGGTGAGTTAGCCAGACAGCTGTTATTAAAATACTTTTAATTGATTCAAACTGGAATCCTCATTTAGTTGCCCAATGACCCTTGACATTTCAATTGATAAGGCATACACCTTTCATTCAAAAAAAATCTCAAAGAATTTTACAATCATGAATTTTGATCACACCCTGTGGCGAAAAGGTAAATTTAGCAACAGTTGTAGTGCAGCTCAACCGTGCAGAAGCAGATGCATAAAGCAGTCAGATGAGTTTCTTGGGTTCACACAGTGAAACCTCTGGGGAGTAAGAAACACCAACTTTTAATCAGTCTCTCTCTATTCACCAAATAGTATCTTCTCTTGAGTTGCCAAAGTAAAATTAAATAGTGACGGTTATTTCTTTATCAAAGATAACCCCAGTTAGTGGATGTGACGGTTAATTTTGTGTCAGGGTGACTGGACTGAGTGCCTTGATATTTGATCAGACGTCGTTCTGGATGCTCCTCTGACAGTTTCTGGATGAGATTGACATTCGAATCAGTAGACTGAATGAAGCTGATTGTCCTACTGTGGGTGGGCCTTGTCCAATCAGTTGAAGACCTGCATAAACAAAATGGAAGAATTCCTGGGTCTTGAGCCTGATGACCTTCAGGCTAGAACTACAACGTCAACTCTCTTGAGTCTTCAGCTTACTCACTCACCCTGCAGATCTTGAGACTTGTCAGCTTCCATAATCATGTGAGGTATGAACCAATTCCTTATAATAAATCTCTCTCTCTCTCTCTCTCTCTTTCTTTCTCTCCCCATATATATCTCCTGTTAGCTCTGTTTCTCTGGAGAACCCTGACTAATACAGTAGACATACTCTAATGTCAACTAATTAAAGAAAAAAAATACCCCAAAGACCCACCTATCACTTCTCCAGCAGGAACACCCCCTTTTGGAAGGCTTGATTATGCAGAATTCATAAAGGATTATGGATTTCTATTGCCTAGAGAGAAATAAAATTTCAATGTTGAAAAAAATCCCATTGATGAGATCATAAATTTCCAGAAGATAGGTGCTATGTTAATATTGCTTTATAGTTCTAGTGAATAGCATGGCCGAAATTTTAATTTTTCACTGTAACAACATTATGTGGTAGTGCTAAAAGGATGATGTTAACCAATAAACCTTTAGAAACTGGTGTTGTCACGATAACACGAACAAGGTAATATCCAGGGCAATCGAGAGTGATAGAATTCCTTGACGTAAGTCCACTCTGAACGAAAACCTCTTCTTCTTGCTGTTACAACAAAGAGGTGGGCTTCTGTATTCGGCACTGTCTGGGGGGTCCAGCTTTCTATCTCTGCTCTGCACCTCTACCCCAGTCTTCTCCCCTCTCCAGCTTCTTCCGGCATCAGCACTAAACACAAACCTCTTCCACCTCTCAACTCCACCTCATCCTTGACAAGTCCTGTTTTCTTCTGTCCAATAAAAGGAGGATGGAGCTGGGCCCTCTCTGGTAGCCCAATATCTCAGATCCTTGCTTTAGGCTCCACTTCCCACACCATCCACCACCTAGTGTGGACTGTACAGCTCTTATCCAGAAGCTGTTTCATCTGAGGTGCTGACTTTATTGTTCCTGGGGCCAGAGCCACCTATAAGGCGACACTTGCCAATTTAGGAGATCGTAGCAGTTTTGCATTTGTGGCACAGGAGGAGTCAGCCTGCACCTTTGTATTTTGTCGTAAAGATAGCATTAGCAACCTCTTTCTATCTCCTCTGAGCGTGAACACGGCAGAAAACACAGAAGTGCAACTAGCTTGTCGCGCGTGGACATAGTCTGAATTCACTAGTGTAGAAGCCTTACTGTCATTTATGGAAAGTGCTAGCGCATGTGGTTCTGCTTCCTGTTCTTGCAGAACGGTATGACATTTTGACTCAGTGGAGCCCCTGTCACGGGTTGCCACACAAACATTGGTGTTGTCATTTCCTGGCAGTGAACAATTACTCCACATTGCCTCAAGATGCTTTTACTGTGTCCTTCTCGTGACAGCTGAACCAGTCATCAAAAGGCAAACATACAGCTAGAGTCAATCTTTTGGAGAAGATGGGCAGGAACGAAGCCAGCGTGGTTTATTGGAAAGAACCCCAAATACAGTCCTAGGAGCATAGCTACACTGTTTTGATAGTACAGGAACTGGTCCCCACCCACTCACCACTCAGTTGTCACAACCCTACATGTGTTTTCCTGTTCCTTCTCTACCTAACACCATGAGGTGAGGAAGGTGGCAGCAGTTGTCTCTATTTTTCCGTAACCACTGACCAACCTGACCACGTAACACTGTCTACTGGACACCACCATGTATTCTCAGCCACCCAGCTAGTCAACTGTCTTTCTAGATTTTTTCCCACTGATATGCATGGTGCTCTTGGCCTTTGCCCTAACTTTAGGTACCTCAATTTCCGCATTATTTAAATGAATTTGATATTGACCAATCCAAGTCAAATTCTGCATCCTGAGAGAAAATGTTATATTAGTGCAAAATATGTTTCTTTAAATGTATACTGGGAATAATTAGACATTAGTAATTCTTCAAATATCTAAGGAATGTTTATTTAACGTCTATTATGTATATATACGGTGCTACATGCTCAGGGTTTAGCAACAGATGACATATATTGCTCTGGAAATTTGTGTCTTTGAAAAGTTAGTAACAATAGCTATTTCATGTTTTAAATGACAAATATCTATTCAATACTATTTAAAATCGCCCTAGATTTTTTAAGTACTAGGAATTTAAATGTAACAAAGGAACAAAAAGTGAATGATTTCATTCAGATTTCAGGTTTTGGAAGGACTAGATATAATGTTGTAATAAACGATGAGGCCCTTTCCCGTTTTCCCTCCTGTGTAAGGGAAATAAAGACTCAGTAGAATCTATAACTTCACAGGCGTCGAAATTCTATTTCTGTGCAAACCACCACAGTAAAATGATTTCTGAATATTTTGTTCCTTTCCCTTCGGCGATGAGTATCATTTCCCAAGTATCTTAACAGCAGGGAATTCATTTGTGTTCTGTAGGCACAGGTATCCCCTAATAACCGTCCTATCTTCACACCAGTGGTTTTGAAATTGTTCAGGATTTTCGAAATACCATAACCTCGGCGTATTAAATATTAAGGGACTCCAGATTCCCAGATCCTTAAAGTTGTGCTATGCAAATCTGTACGAGTGTGTTTCCATGGTGCAGAATAAAAGTTATAGCAGGGTTTTTCGAAGCAGCATTACTGTGAGCGTCACTCCTGCCATTGCCTTTCACAAGGGCCCACTTGCTGTGAAATATTTTGAAAACAGAGCTGAAGTGGAGATAACGCAGAACGCGAACAGGCGGAAATAAGAATAAACTGAGCGTGGCTGGCAGAAAACGAGAGGTTGGCAGTTTCTGTAAAGGAAGAGGATGCGTGGTAAACCGAGAGGAAAAACCACCCGGGAGCCGTTGTTTAGAGACCTCCTGAGGTCGTTTCCCTTGCCCCTTGGGTGGGGGGAATCTCTCCAGGGAGGAGGAAGCAGCCCCCCCCGAACCGCTTCCGGGACTGCAGCCTCTCCCCTCACGCCCCCAGGGAGCAGTGCCTTCTCAGGCCACGATTCCCCGCCCGCCACCCAAAAATAACTGCACAGATGTAAGGAAAAGGGCCAAAGCCTGCAGCACAGGGCGGTGCTTAGTTACCTCTTATCGCTTACAGCCATAAAGCTCGAAACCTAACCCAGCGCCAGCCTTTTATAGAGCGTCCCTGGAGCCCCGCCCTAGCAACTTCCCCTAGCAACGCCTCGCCCTAGTGCTCCGCGGTCTTATCGGCCTTCGCCAGACTCTTCCTGTTCCCCTCCCCCCGCCGGCTCGGCTCCGCGGCCGGGCTCACGTGACCCGCCCCGGGGGAGGGGCGGGGCGAGCAGAGGGCCCGCGGGGCGGGGCGCTGCACGGCTGGTCAACGTCATCCAGAGGCGCCGGGTGTCTGTTTCCCGGACTGGGTGAAATGGCGGAGCTGGCGGCGCTGGTGTGGATTCGCGGCCCCGGCTTCGGCTGCAGGGCGGTGCGGGCTGCCTCGGCCCCGTGCTCCGTCCGAGACCTTATCCACCGACACTGCCAAGATCAGGTGAGGTTCGCGGTTCCTGGAAGGAAGGGGAACGTGGAGGACGAGGCAGGCTTGGGTGCGGAGAGGGTCTGTCTGGGGTGCGTCTGTTCTTTGGGGTTTTTGGTTTTTAAGGCCGAGGGCTTCTCAGTCTTACGGTGCTTCAAACGGATGCCGAGGCCTTCCTTTGCTTTCGTTTTGTGCTGCCCCACAGAAGGGGGGACAAACCCCTCCGCTCACAGGCGCCTAGTCCAGCCCTCAGTGTGGACTAACAGAAAACACTTTGATGTTCTGTTTCTCCATCTGTAAATGAGACAGCTGGGCCAGATCACTTTTAAGGCTCATTTCCTTATGTTTTCCTTACATTTACTCAATGGTTATATGACATGCATTTTGTCCACTGATCAAATATCCCTGTTAGCTCCGACCTAGAGAAGAACTATGCGATATCCAAACCCAGGCCAAAGGATGGTTGGGGAGGAGAATGTATTTATCTGGTCCTCACTGGTTGGAGCCAAGCATTCACACACGTGCCCTGTTGAAGGCATGGGTTCTTAGGGCCTGTCATTTAGATGTTTTTACTAATCATTTGATGGTCTCATTTGTCCATGCATATTTTTGAAAACCTATCATGGAGTTTTAAAGTTATATGTGTGGTTTAATTATCAAGCAAGCAAGCTTGTACCAACTATGAGATAGGAAACCCGTTCAGTTATCCAAAAAATTGGGTGGTCTCCCTGAATCTAATTTTAATCTTGGCACTTGATCTAGTACTGTTTTTCTTTATAACCGCACCTCGTCCTTGCTTCTTTAGGCTGTTTCCTCTGCTTGTTATTTATAAGCTTAACACATGTTAACATTTGTAGTCCAAACCAAATGTTTGCTTGGACAAGTTCCATGAAAAAGCCATGTGTATTTGCAAATAAGGTGGTTTTTCAGCGTCTTCATTTTTCTTCCTACACTGCAGTCCAGTCTAAAAACTATGAGAACCGTTTTTGTCAATCTGAATGGGGAAATATTTTCTAAAATAATTGGGATTAATATCACTGAAGATAATTCTTACCTCATGAGTACGATTTACAAACTCACTGACAGTTGATCCAAAGTGAGGCCAGAAAAAATTAGGACCTTAATTTAGAAGAGTATTGAAAAAATAATTTTAAGAAGTAAAAAATATAAATGAATGGATTCAGCCGTGTATTAAGAAACATCACCATAACAAAGCTGAACATAAAGACAAGACATAAAAAGGCATTCGACGAAATACTGGAACATGTAAAAATAGCTCAAGTTCACACTTATCCTTTCTAAAACAAAAGTATTCTGACACATGATAATCTTAGTGTTTGCTCTCATGGAGAAAGTGAAAATCTGCCGTGCTGTTCATCCGACTGGAATAACAGATAAAGTCAGCTGCAAAGTTACTAAGAAACAGTATTTCTCCCAAGGACATGGGGGCAGTCGTGAAATGTCATAATGACTCCCTTGAAAGTCTACTGCTTTCTTATTCAGTGAGAGACTTTGATCTCGAAAATCATAGACTGTAAAAAACTGTTGTTTGAAATTGCGTCAGTAAGAGTGATGCTTCCCACTCCTGCCTGAGAATCTCAGTCGCTTTGATATACGGCAGCACTCTCGATTTCTAACCCAGGTGCAGAGCTTCAGATTAGGGGATTTTGAACACAGCAGTCCACACTTATTTTAACTTTATAGTTCCCAAGGAAACAAGAGCCTGGATCTGCTTCATAGTCTGGACTTGGTGTTGCCCCTTTTATACGCAGACCTGCTTTGTTTTGAGCCTCTCAAAACACCATTTCATTTAAATTTCACCTAAACACCACCCTTGCTCCAAATATTATAACTCTGTTGTTGTCGTTGATGATAATGAAATACTCCATGATTCCTCTGGTGTGCAGCCCCCCCGTTGCAATGAGTCAATAAATTTGACTCTGATGGACTGTAGGTTTGTCTCTGGTGACCTGGGGCTGATCAGGCTAAGAATCACATAATACTTTGTGCTTAAAGTGCTTTAAAATACACAAATAGTTGAAAACAGTTAAATCGATTCTAAATTTTCTTTGGTCTTTTTCAACTAGGGATTATAATTGACAAGCATCTTAACAGAAAATGCCATTTTGTTGATCAGTTGTCTTGTTTAATAAGCAGTTTTGTTTGCAAATGAACTATAATATTCCTGCCTTCATGTGAATGTCTTTTAAAGTTATTTAGAAATTTGAAAATACCATACCCATTAGACATATAAAATATTAAAAGAAACTAAAGTGCCTTTTAAGTCATAAACATTAAACAAATATGAGGTTCCATATCTTATTTAATCTTTACGACATCTCATAAAGTAGACGGTATTTTACGGATAGGAATAGCCCTCCATGTTAATCCCAACATTGCATGTAGCCCGAGCTCCCTGCTCCTCTCTCCTGCTGTCATATTTGCTTGGGAAAACTCCAGTCAACTTAAATCCAACTCCGTCTATTCTGTTTGGCATCCTGGCAGTGAGTGTCATAGGGAGTCTCATCACAAATCAGCCTCACTCTGAATTTACCCAAAAGACAAAGAGTTCTCCTATATATAATACTTAGGTATTAGGAAATAATTGTACCCAGAATACATCATATGAAATGACTTTTTTCTTTTAGTAGTTTCGTTTTCAATTCAGCAAATACTAATTGAATACATACTACCCGCTTGTCACCGGAGTAATAAAAAGATAACAAGCCAGGTCCCTTCCTGCGGGAAACTTGTCTCATAAACAGCATTAAAAGAAACCCAAATTTGTCTCTAGGATGTTCCAGAGGAGTGCTTCTTTGTGAAATGCAATGGATCGCTCGTTAACATCAACGACACAGTACAGCATGGAGCTGTTTATAGTTTGGAACCCAGACTTCGTGGTGGGAAAGGAGGTAGGACGTGAATGTCATCTGCTTAGTTGTAACACATTTGCAGACTTTAGCCATCTGTATTAGATTAACAAACTCCTTGGTCTCTGTGTATGCCAACCTTGTTTTGCTTTATGAAGTCCTTTATTTACTTACCTGGTTTTGAATATTTTCTTTAATTCTTTTTGAGGAAGATGTTGTATATATAGTTCCCACCTTCTCCAGCTGGGTAGCTCTTAGGCAGCGTGGGCTCCAGAGCTTTGGGGAAGTTGAGATGAAGAGAATGATCATTGTTCTGTCCAATTTGCTGAAGAAAGTGTGTAAAAATAATAAAATCTCCTACTTTTATCGAGATTTGTGTCTAGTTATTGCAGTTCCAAGGGAGGTTTAAAGTTACCTTATTGAAATACAATTGTTTACATGTCGTAGTAGATTAAGGTTCTGGTTGTATTAACACATCTAAGAAAGAGAAAAGAAACGCGATGAGCAAAAATAGAATGTGAACAATTCTTAGTCTCCTGATGCACTAACATATATCCCTAAGCTTCCTGAAAATCTACAGTGATTTGGTTTGGTTTTCAGAGGGCTGACATCTCAGATTATAATCATCCTGCTGTTTGAAATTGTGTCGATAAGAACGAAGCTTGTCATATCAGCCAGTGACAGTCTGAAATTGCCTTTCCTTTTAAACTCATTATCAAATTTCATCATATAATTTTTAATCTGAGAATCTTGGATTCTCTGACACTGGATAAAGCCCTCTAAAATATACCAGTGATATAGATACAATATTTCAGAAATGTAAGAGGAAGGATGAAAGGCATGAGGTTGAATTAAGTTTATCGATACTTTCAGATTTGCTCCCTGGTTAGGAATCTTAATGTCCATTCCCTTAAAAAAAAAAAAAAAAAAGGCAGAGATCATCTTTAATCTTGTGATCGTTACTATTTTTATAAGTTCGGCATTTATCCATCCTCGAACACTTTTAAACTTGCTTTCTCCAAATATATTTGCTCAGGATTTGGGTCTATGCTCCGAGCACTCGGTGCTCAGATTGAGAAGACAACCAATCGAGAAGCTTGCCGGGATCTCAGTGGAAGGAGGCTCAGAGATGTCAATCACGAAAAGGCGTAAGATGCCCATCTGTTTTTACTTTTTTGAAGAGGAAACATACTTTCCTATCAGTAGTGATGATACACATGTCACGCATATCAGAAACGTAAACTTGAAATATTTGTGCTGTAATTTATTATCAGATTTAACCTCTTCTGTAATTTCATAATTGTCTTTGGGTCTTAATTAAGTCCATTATAGTATGCTAGTAGTGAGCATGGCGCACTTGAGGGACTATCACAGTATGAGCAAGAATGCATTAATTCGTTGGGGGGAGGGGCGTTTACATGTATTACACATGTATGTGTCATATATCCGTCAGTTTTTCTCTCCCATTCCCAGAATGGCTGAGTGGGTAAAACAGCAAGCTGAGCGAGAGGCTGAAAAGGAGCAGAAGCGCCTAGAACGACTGCAGCGGAAGCTCGCAGAACCCAGGCACTGCTTCACCAGCCCCGACTACCAGCAGCAGTGCCACGAGATGGCTGAGCGTCTGGAGGATTCTGTCCTCAAAGGTGAGAAGGAGGACTCCTTAGTGTGGTCAGCAGGCGCCCCTGAAGCCAGCTGTTCCAGACTGTTCCACATATGTGCCTGGACTGCATGTAAAGCGCAGTTCTTCAGCTTTTTGGGTTACCGACATCTGGAAATCTGGTGAAAGCTGTGGACTGTCTCTCCTCAAAACACAGTATATATCTTATGACCCTGAAAAAAAAGAACGCCTACCTACACAGCATTCAATATATACTTGACCCCTGAATTCCATGGGCCATGGGCTCCAGATAAGAACACATGTTGTGTTTTATGGGGATAAGTTAAGTCTGTAGTTGGTGTTTAGGCCTCAACATATTTGCTTCCAGTTTTAGGTCAGTTTTTTTTTTATTTTTTATTTTTTTTTAATTTCTTAGGTGAGGCAATCCTTGGTTGACCTCACAGGTTGTAAGGACTATGTCAGCTTTCGATCCCTTATTTTTTTTTATTTTTTACGCCTTTAGCACCTGGTCTTCCTAGGTGGTCTCCCACCCAATACTAAACAGGCCTGACCCTGCTCAGCTTCCGAGATCAGATGGGATCAGGCTTGTTCAGCCGTAGACTTGAAGGTTTTTAATAAGAATGATTGTCATTAACTTATTTTATTAGAATCCAGAGCATTATGCTAGGACTATTTTGGGTACAATCGAATAAGAGGGAATCTTTTCCATCAAAAAGGTTATGACATAACAAGGGAGAGACATACATGCAAATAATGAGCACAAGGGGATGAATCGTTAGCTTTGAAGAGGGCTAGTTTTGAACCTGTCAGCTTCACGGTTTACAGATTGGACATTGGTGTTTTAAAAAATCTGGTTCCAGATCCAGAATGCTTATTATTTTAAGGCTATAAATCTGGGATTAATCTCATTTTAATCATATTAATTTTTGATATCTTGAGGTTTAGATTTTGATATCTGCAGGTTTAGATTGCAGCTCTTTTTGCAATCCAGATTACTTATAATTTCTTTAATTAAACTTGGGATAGTAGACACTGAGTTGTTAAAATTTCCGGTTAGGTATGCAGGCCGCCTCCAGCAAGATGGTATCGGCAGAAATCGGTGGTGAGACTCGGAAGCGGCCTAACAAATCAAAAACAGACAAAGGATCCAGTGCAGCGAAAAGGAAATGCTTTTGGTAAGTATGTTGCATTTTCATTCCAA
Source organism: Pteropus vampyrus (assembly GCF_000151845.1). Lineage (NCBI taxonomy): Eukaryota > Metazoa > Chordata > Mammalia > Chiroptera > Pteropodidae > Pteropus > Pteropus vampyrus. The sequence continues at coordinate 1,285,406 of NW_011888841.1, forward strand.
ATTCATCTTCGAGGACCTACGTGATACATTTCCTTCTTGTCTGTCTGGTATAACACATCTTTAAGTAATGTTTGGCGGCAGCTCAGAATTTTTCCAGAGTGCTTCAATCTTCAGGTGTCAGTGATTATATGATTGTCACATGGTACACACCAGTAATGGTTTCTGCTACGAGTGCCATTAATAGAATCCGAAGAACAATATTGTTCCTTACAGAGAAAGATCACATAAAAATAACTTTATACTTGAATTACTGTTTAGTGTTGAAAGAGTTAACTTTGAAAAAACCCCAGGCGGAAGCCCGGCTGTACCTTCCAGGCGGAAGCCCGGCTGTACCTTCCAGGCGGAAGCCCGGCTGTACCTTCCGGGTGGTCCTTATCTCTGGGGTTTTCCACAGCCGTCCTTCAGGCCAGCCCTGTCTTCACCACGTTTGTGCTCGTGAGTGGAAAGCACAGCAGACTTTTTTTTATCCGCTCTTCTGATAGCTGTTCTGCCCTTCCCAGCTGGCCCTCAGGTTACCAACTCAGTTCTTTTGGGCCACGTTCTAGAAGATGTTAAGTCCAAATGGATCTTGCTTCCTTGTTGGCCTCCCTTTTGAGGACAGAAAGATAATTATTAACCAAAGATAACGTAACTGTGTGTTCACTGTAGAATTTTGTGTGTTCTTTCTGAAATGGGACCTAGACGTTCCTGAGAGAAAAAGGTAGTGGTATTGTGTGTGTTTTTTAAAATCAGGTTTATTGAGGTATAATTTATATACAGGAAAATTTACCTTTTTGATTGCAAAGTTCTGTGGGTTTTGAAAAATATAGTCATGTACCACCACCAAAGTATAGAGTACTTTCATCACCCTAAAAAGTTTCCATGTGCCCCTTTGCAGTTAATTCCCTTCCCCTCCCCCCACCCCTGACAGCCACTGATCGCTGGTGCGATCTTTGTTGCCGTGGTTTTATCTTTTCCAGAACGGCATGTAGCCTTTTGTGTCTGGCTTCTTTCACTTGCTGTAATGCTTTTGAGATCCATCAGTGGTGTTATATGTATCAGTAGTTCGTTCCTTTTTATTGCCAAGTCTTATCGCATGGTATGACTGTCCCATGATTGTTTATTCATCCTCTACTTGATAAGACGTTTGGATAGTTTCTAGTTTGGGGCAATTATGAATAAAACATAGGATTTTTAAAAACTTTATTAATTTCTAACAGTAATAATTTTTAACAGTTGAAATTCATACAATATATTTAAAAAAGCTTTAAATAAAATCAACTTTTTCATAAGATTCACAACTTTAAAAAAGAGATTCCTCTAAAGAAAGACAAATACCATGTGGTTTCATTTATATGTGGAATCTATAAAAAACAAAACAAATGAACAAACAGAACAAAACAAAAACAGGTTCATAGAAACAGACCAAAGGTTGCCAGAGGGGATGAGGGGGGCGGGTGAAAAGGGTGAAGGGGACTGTAGCCAATCGTATTGCGGTAAGTTTGCACGGTGACAGATGATTACTCGAATTAGCAGGGCGATCACATTGTGAGGTATAGAGATGTCGAATGACTATATTGTACACCTGAAACGAATATGATGTTGTATACTAACTATACTTAAATCAAAATAAAAATAAATAAAATAAAAAAAGAGATCCTCTTGGGTCTTTGGGACGGTTGGTTCTAGTCTCTGTTCCCTGAACGGACTATAGCTCTTTTTTCCTTTTTTTCCTCAAGTAGAAGCTATAAACGGTGTTCTTTCTGACAGGTTGGGCATGGAAGGACTAGAGACAGTGGAGGGGTCCGTCTCTGAGAGTTCCGATGACGACAGTGATGACGCACCGAGCACTTCAGGAATGAGCTTCCATGTCCCCAAAGCTGACAGTGATGCTGTCGAGATGGCGGTCGAATGTCCCAGCAGTTCTCAGAGGGCGAGAGGGTTACGTTCAGACTCCAGCTCACCAGGACAACCGCAGGCCCGGGTGCCTGACTCCGGGAGTGACGTTTCAGAGGACTCGTGTGCCGAGCTGGGAGA
>NW_011888841.1:1287471-1292013 GCF_000151845.1 Pteropus vampyrus
AAAAAAGAGATCCTCTTGGGTCTTTGGGACGGTTGGTTCTAGTCTCTGTTCCCTGAACGGACTATAGCTCTTTTTTCCTTTTTTTCCTCAAGTAGAAGCTATAAACGGTGTTCTTTCTGACAGGTTGGGCATGGAAGGACTAGAGACAGTGGAGGGGTCCGTCTCTGAGAGTTCCGATGACGACAGTGATGACGCACCGAGCACTTCAGGAATGAGCTTCCATGTCCCCAAAGCTGACAGTGATGCTGTCGAGATGGCGGTCGAATGTCCCAGCAGTTCTCAGAGGGCGAGAGGGTTACGTTCAGACTCCAGCTCACCAGGACAACCGCAGGCCCGGGTGCCTGACTCCGGGAGTGACGTTTCAGAGGACTCGTGTGCCGAGCTGGGAGAGGTGCCTACCGAGGTGTCCGTGGAAAGGAAGATGGCTACAGAAACGGAGAAAGCCCAGGAGAAAAAGGAAGCAGAGAGCAAAGAACCCGCAGAAGAGGAAGCAGCTGAGGCTGAACTGAAGAAAGAGAAAGAGACAAAAGAAATGACTGATGGGGAGAGGGCTGCCAAGGTAGCACCTGCAGAAGACGGGGAAACCCCTCCTGCCGGACTGGAGGCGAGCCAGCCGGTAAGTTTAATCTCCACGATAAGTCGTTAAAATGAAAAAGTGCTTTTTTCCCATCAGCTACTTAGTGGGAAGGCGTGTTTAAAAATCAGAAGTACAAATAGATGATGGTGAAGCTTGCCTGTCCCCCTGAAAATGCTTAGGTCTTTTTGTTTTTAGCTCCAGAATTTATATTATTTTGCCGCTAGGCGGTGTCCTCAGTTCCATGTTTTATTCTAAGATGCATGTTTTTACATTTTAATCTCTGAATGTGTATCGCATATTATAGCATAATTGGTATTGTTTATTCTTTCTTAATAATACGGTTGTAAGGAATAGTAAGATAGATGGCATTCTTCGATGACGTGTACTCATTTTCCTGTCACTAAGGCTCCGGGATTACCCAGCTTTGCTTTCTCATGGGTACTGTGAACCGGACTCGTCAGCTGGACATGGAGGTCTTTTCTGTAGAAGAGGAGCACCTCCGTTTTAGCATTTAGTCATAAGTCCCCCATTCAGCCTTTGAAAAATTTGTTTTCATTGTGCACACTTTCCCTCATCTAGTCGGTCATGTTCTCTGTCTGCAAAAATCTTTTAATGTTTGCTCTTTGATTTAATGATTTGCTTTTTACAATAGATGAAACCCAAGCTACTTGGTTTCCTTTGATAAACACAAAGCCTATCATTATTTATTTAACCAGCACCTTCCTTACCCCCAATAAATAAGGAAAAATTCGTAAATTGTGCTTTCTAGGGAGGATAGTGGAATTTTTTATACTAGGGGCTTTAAATTGATCCTGACACACATAACTTCTCTGTTATATGTATATATTAGCTTTATCCTGACCAAAGTCTTGGAAAAATGAATAAAAGAAAACAGAATTAAACCTGATTTGGCTTTCAATCTTTGAGCCTCTAACTGTGGATGTTTTGCGTTTGCTGTTGCAGTAGCTGTTGCGTTCACAACAACCAGCTGTGACTCTCTAAAGACATGTGGTTTAGAATTTGGCCACAAATAATGAAGCCAAGGTTCACTCAAATCTAAAAAAATGACTTTTTTTTTAAAACAAACATCAACTAGAAAGACAGAGTCTGTCCCTAGATCTCTTTAATGTTTAAAAAAAATATCTTTTGTAAGAGAAAGTTATTGTTCTTTGAATATTTTAAAAAAAAACCCCTAGATGTGAATATTCTCACTCTTTACAGAGCATCCATTATTAGAAGTACTTAATTTTGTCTTGCAGTCTGTAAAGTTACTTTGTGGATAGAACAGTTGCAAGTCTATTGAATAACATTTGAATTTGTTGAGTTACATATGTTTGAATTTGTTGAGTTATATATATATCTTTGACAATCAAGCTGATTATTCAGTTAGAACAGAAATCATTAAGAGTATGGAATTAATAGATTCATAGGCATGAGAACCTCATTAAAATTAAGTTTTATGGGTGCTACTTTTTCCTGTGGCCATAGTCTGATGTAGGCTGAGTATATTTTACTGTCGGAATTTTTACTGGAAAAATCATGAAAAAAATTTAAAATAATGTTAAGACTCTGGGAATCATGTAACTTGTTACTGTTCAGAATGCTTGTTTCTAAATATATAGATGAAAAATTAACATTTATGTGTATCGGGAATGTGTGTGGAAAATCATTTAGATTATTAATTTGTTAACAAGATAAGGCAAAATAGCTGAAAATTCCTTGAGAAATAGAATATGGTTGACAGTTTTATTCAGAGAAAGGAGCCTGTTTTAAATATGTTTTCCCCCCCCTCAGGATGTGGCTCAGGAATCTGTAGATTTACTGGCGTTCAGCTCTGTTGCAGACGTGGAGTCGCTGGGTCTGGAGAAGCTTAAGTGTGAACTCATGGCCCGGGGGCTGAAGTGTGGGGGCACGCTCCAGGAGCGGGCAGCAAGACTCTTCTCTGTCCGGGGTCTGGCAAGGGAACAAATAGACCCAGCTTTATTTGCCAAGCCTTCGAAAGGGAGGAAGAAGTGAATTTCATCAGAGCCGATTTCATTTCTTTCTAGTCTGGCACGGATAACCTGCGTGATGGTGGCTCGTGGCCATTATTCCTGTTGATATTAAAGCTGACTTTTTAATAACTAAATTCTAACTGGCCTCTTTTTCATCATTACATTTATAGAATTAATGTGTGAAACCAGCTGGTCTGACATTTTTGTGGGAAGGTTTTTTTTTCCTAACAAATTTAATAACAATAAAGCTTATTCAGATTTTTGGTTTCATCTTGTATCATTTAGGTAAGTTATATTTTCAAGGAATTTATCTCTTTGACCCAAGTTGTCAAATTTGTGGACATGAAGTTATTTAAAATAGTCTCTTCTTATCCTTCAAAAGTCTGTAGGAGCTGCAGTGGTCACTTCTTTTTCATCTGCATTTTCAAATGGTGAGAGAGAGAGAGAGAGAGAGAGAGAGAGAGAGAGAGAGACAGAGAGACAGAGAGACAGAGAGACAGAGAGACAGAGACAGAGACAGAGACAGAGACAGAGACAGAGACAGAGAGCGCGCGCGAACCACCGCCACGGCCCCCTTCACGGTATTAGCAGGGATTCCGTTTATGTACAAGGATGGTTATCATGCAGAAAACAGCTCTCCACCGAGATGCCGTGGGCAAAACTTGGTAGTAAGTAGTTATCGAAGAACTCAAATGGCTATTCAAAGAGAACACCGGCCTTAAAAGTCGTAGAGAAAGAAAAATCATTTTGTGTGATCTCAAATTGTGCTGCAGTCTAGTGGGGTCTAGTGGGGGCAGATGGTAGAGAAGTACACACGCTCCACATTTGGCTTAATCTTTCTGAGGATGGTACAAAGTTTCTGTTTGATCTTAGATGTCTATGGAAAAAGGCTAAAGTTTCAGAAACAAGTGTATGTATTTTCTTTATTATCTCCTTTCAGGAATATTTTGGACACTCTCCTTGTTACACGATGGTAGAAACAAACTTATGGAGACATCGCTCTTGGTTTTTCCTGCTTTCCAGTTTTTTTTTTTTACTATATGTCAACTCCTCCCTCTCTTTTTTGTAATGTCTCAAGTTTTTATTTGGGCCCAAGAATCATCGTGCTACATTGTCCATCCAGTTTTTTAATTTCATTTTTCGTCTTCTCTGGTATTTTCAGAGTACTTTCATTTTCTTTCTTTAATGAAGAGCGTGATGGGCGGTGCACTGTCCGAACCCTTCCGTAGCTGGGAATGTTTTTCTGTTGCCTTTGTAGTATCGAATCCTGACTATCGAATCCTGAGTATCGAATCCTCGGCTTACAGTCTTTTCCTTTCAAAATAATAGACATTTGCTATTGTTTTCTGGCATATTGTATTATGGAAGAAAAGCTATGTGTCTGTTTTGAGTTTTCTGTTTTATTGTATGTGTTTCTCAGACACTTCTGTATTTTTTCTTTATCCTTCAAATTAAAAAATGTCAGGTTATTTCTGGGTGTGGCTTTTTCCTTAATATTTCTTGGTATTGGGTGAGACTTGAGGTCTAAAGACTGGCCTTTTTATTTTAGACCATTATTTTCCTGTTATTCGATTACTGCTTTTATTCTCTGCTGTCCCCCGTGGGACCTCATTTTCTGCCATATCCAATCCGCTGCATGACACCGCGCTTGTGTTTGTCAATTCAACAACTAGGTTTTCCCTTAGACAGTCTTTCTCGCACTCAGATCAGTGCCTCTTCATGCTCGCTTCTGTTTCATGGATGTGTTCTCTCGAACAGTGTGTGCATGTGCTTTAAGGACTACAAATACCTTTGTTTCTCTTTCATAAGCACAGATTTCCTCTGATTCCTCAAATAAGTTTATTTACAATTAATCCTTTCTCAGTGTGTCCTCGCGTGCATGAATTTAGGTCTCGGATGGGATTAGATGTCTAAGAGATTTATTGGGCCCTGGTGCAGGAGAAGGGAGAGAGGGTCCAGATGCGGGTTTGA
>NW_011888841.1:1293228-1297080 GCF_000151845.1 Pteropus vampyrus
CTGAGTCACAGGATGCTGGTGGGTTAAATCGAAGCATTTGCAGTGACATAAAACAAGTTCAGTTGTCCCTGGAATGCAGGCCGCGTGATGTGGTGGGCTTTAGGACAAGGGCTGTACAGTCACCGATCTGTGTCCAGATCCTGATTTTCCCACTTTCTAGTAGTGTTTCCTCAGAGAAGCTCCATAACCTGGAGCCTCAGTTCCCTAATCCTACCAGCAGAGGGAATCATATCTACTTTTAGGATTGTTAGGATTAAATAGGATAGTAAGGCACCTAGCACAGTGCGTGTGGCAGCTTGTAGTTGCCCAATAAATGGAAGTTATTGGAATACTCTAGGGCAGGGGTCCCCAACTCCTGGGCCACACAGCTGGTGAGTGGTGGGTGAGCAAGCAAAGCTTCATCTGCATCTGCAGCTGCTCCCCAGCACTGGCATCACCGCCTCAGCTCCACCTCAGATCCTCAGGCATTAGATTCTTATAGGAACACCGGTCCCTGATGTCAAAAAGATTGGGGACTGCCACTCCAGAGAGCACCATTATCCAACAGAAATGCAATGTGAGCCATAAATGTAATTAGACAGTTTCTTGTAGTCACATTGAAAAGTACAAAGGAAGAGATGAAATTAATGTTAACAATACCTTTATTTAACCCAATATAGTCAAAGTATCATTTCAACATGTAATTAATATAAGAAAATTATCAAGAGGTAGTTTACTGTTTGGGGTGTTGTTTTTCTTTTGTACAAAGTCTTTGAAGTCTGGTGCTTAGGAGCCCCGTGTGACTTGTGGCTGCTGTATTGGACATTGTGACTCTAGAACACATCTAAGGCCAGGCCGCGAGCATGGTAAACAGCTCATCTTAATCCAAACCAGAAGCAGAATCAGGCTGAGGGCACTTGGGGCTCTTAGCATGCTCCTCGCCTCCCTCGGGTGCCGAGACAGTCACACGAAGTGTATGTGAAATGAAACCTTCATAAGCAGTCAAGTGTCCCACGTGCAATGTGGAATTGTCTTTTCTGTGGGGACACACACATGCCGGGTTGGCTCAAACAAGTGTGAGCTGTAGTCCGTGACTCTCGGTCTTGCTGGTGCTGGGCTGGGTGACATCCTGGCCAAGTGCCCGTGGTATCTGTTTACTTCTATGAACTGAGCTGTAAGGCATGGCTTAAATTTGCATGGGGTAATAATCAGGCACTTTAAGACTAAAGCATCTTGAAATGAAAAAGTGGTGAGGAGTTAGGAATGCAAACAAATACTCAGTGGAAATGGGCATTCCATACTGAGAAAGTCTCCGGGGCTGGACACCTCAAAGGAATGGTTTAGCGAAGGAATGAGTTTGTTTAGAAAGGCACGTCATGTTGCAGCTCATTTTAAAAGCAGCTCACGTGTTACCTCCCCCAGTTGTGAAAGAAACAGTGAGCCTATGATAGAGACCTAGAGCTTCCAGACTTTGTTAACTGTGCATGTCTATCCGTAAAACACTGGAGACGTGCACTGAAGATAGTGTCGTTCATCTGTTCAGAGCCTTCCACTGGTTCCCATTTCTCCCTGAATAGAAGCACTTACCGACAACGGCCTGCAAGCCCTTCTCAGCCTACACTCCTCCCTGACCTCACCCACTCTGTCTCACCCCGCCCCAGCCAAGATGGCGCCTTGCTGTCCCTTGAACAAACCGAACACACCCAAGACACTCCTGTCCCGGATCTCTGCACTGACTGCTCCTTCCGCCTGGAACGGTCTTTCTCCAGCTGTCCACAGAAATGGCTCCCTCACTTCTCACTGTAACTTAAAATGACAGCTACCTCTCCTCTCAGACACATCCCTATCTTTCTTTCCTGCCTATTCTTTTTCATTCACATGACCAATTTTCATTCTGTTTATTTTACTTGTTATTTTACTTGCTTATTAAATGTCCCTCGCCCTGCGGGGAGGATAAAATCAGGGCAGAGATTTTTGTTTGCTTTGTTAGTACCTGGTGCATAAAAGGTGCTCAACAAATATTTGTTGAATGAATAAATGTGCTACTGTACTGATATGATGTATTTTATAAAACAATAAACAAATAGAATTCTGAACATATCCACCGCCCATCAATGGATTCCCTGGAATGCATGGACCTACTTTAAACCTTTGTCGCTTTCTTTGTAGCTTTCGAAGAAGTGGAGGAAGGGATGCCTTTGAAGGTTGTTGAGGAAAATGACTGGAACTGAATAATTTACCAAAATAAAATCTGAGAGCAACTGACGTGAGGGCACGGAGGGCAATTCTATAGAAGGGGATTCTGTTGCCCACACTTGCCAACCATCAAAAACGCAACCAGTTTCTGGGAAGAACGAAGATTCTTCCGGCCGCCGGTAGAGGGTGCTGGGCACTAACACATGCGAGCCAAAGCCAGGCAGGATAGGTGACTGCTCAGGAATAAGGTAGGTGGGAGGAAGTCACTTAGAGCCAAGTGATCTGCAGTCTCCCCGCCCACCGCACACACACACACACACACCCCACCCCCTCACCCCCCAGCCTTGATTTGACCAGGACCTGTCCTTTCTGATGCTCGAATTCTCAGGTTTCACTCTGCTTTCGCTCTACCAGATGTGAATAAATCATTTATGAGCTTGCTGAACACCCCATCAAATTAGTTCTTCTCTCTTCAATAAACAGCTCTTTCCTAATCATTCGCTATTGTTTCTGCTGGAGGCATTTGAGTCTTCCTGAATGTTCGATAATTGCTTTATTTTTGTGTTATAAAAAAATTTCTTTTTTGGACTAAAATGGGGTTTTGTACAGCTCTGACGTTCATTTCTGACTGCTCCCCACATGTTTTAGTAGGAACTGTAGGTGCTGATGCTTCAGCTCATTACTCCTGCCCCACACTGCCCTGGACGGGCCAAAGAGATCTCTGCCCAGAGCTGGCATCGTGAAAACAAAGAGGCACAAGGAAATATGCTGTCTTTCTCTTTCATTTCTGGAGAAAGCTTCACAGATTGAGCGAAGGGGGACTTCAGGAGAGGAACAACGGAGGGAAATCAGGCTGGGGGTGAGGGAGACAGAACCCCAGCCTCTGTCCTGAAAATCAGAGAGAAATGGCTGCTTTTATTTAAAGTCTGTCTCCCAAGTTACCGCAAGTGAGTGTCTAGGCAGGTGGGGTTCCTCAAAGCGCCCCTTCCTCCATTCCATTCACTCGCTGGCATTAGGGAGGCTCCTAGAACTGCCTAAAAATCCTGAGTGGGCACAGCGAGGTGTGGGGAAGGCAAACTGCCAGCGTGGCTCCTGCGAGTTGACGGGTCTGTCCCCTCCTCCGGGCACAGCGCTCGGGTGTGGGTGTTCGGGGTGTCATGTTCTTGTGGCTCTGTGACTGTAACACAGGCCTTTGGTGGCTCCAGCCTCCAGGTCCGTCTCCATCTAAATAGCCTCAGTGTGCTTATCGATTGCCATCACCATAAGCAAATACCAGGCCTTTGACTTAGGAACCAAATTTGACTAAAAGATCTTCGCTACCTCTGTATATTGGAGTTCTCTGTAAGATTCTATTGATAAAAAGAGGGCTTATCAACAACACTTAATTTTGAAAGCTTCTAGGCGTTAATTCTTCAAAATATATTGCTATTTTGGAAACATGATTTTTGGAAAATGGATAGTGCGGAATTGAGTGAGGTGGGGAGGGGGCGGGCAACGGTGAAAAATGATGCCGAGATATAAGAATGAAATATTGTAACACTGAGCCACCTCCCAGCAAAGGAGTAGAAGCCCACCTCACCGCTGAGGTGGCTGGCACAGCCCCTCCAGAACCCACTGGCAGCGACCCGAGCTCTCAGCCAGACAGGCCAGCCATGGGTCCAGAGGAGAAGGTGACAG
>NW_011888841.1:1298471-1309929 GCF_000151845.1 Pteropus vampyrus
GCTGAACACTCCTCAGTGGCTTCCCATGGCTCCCTGAATTAGAGCCGTGCCGTGGCCTGGGGCCCCTTCCTCCAGCCTCTGCCCCTTCTCCGCTGTACTCCAGCCACCCGGACGGCTTCCTGATCCGGTACCCAGCAAGCTCTTTCTCAACCCTGCTGCCCGCTCTGCCTGGAACCGTCTCCTCCACTCCCTTTCCCGCCGGTCCATTCTCATCCCGGATGCGGTCTCCTCGTGCGGCCACCCCAGTCCCTGTCTCTTTCATTGCCCTGTTTACTTCTTCTGTTATCTGGCTTCTTTGGTGTCTTGTTTATCGTCTGTCTCCTCTCACTGGATTGAGAGCTTCACAAGACAGTGGCCATCTGGGTCGCGACCACGCCGGGTGCCTGGCTGAATGGGGGGTGTGGCCTGGCGCGATTTATTGTCACTCGCTCGCTTGTTCTAAATGCTCGTTTATAAAAATATGGCCTTAGAAGGGCCCGAACTAGATATAGAATTCGTGGTTTTCCCCTTTTCTTTCTCCTGATCATTTAGCTGGACCGAAGGTCTGTTTCTCCTGACATCACATCTTCGGAGGGGGTGCTGACGGCGTCCATCTTTTCCTTCCCGGCAACTCTGCAAAGACGTAGGGAGACAGAAGAACTGAGAATATTGGGTAAAATAAAGAGTTTAAAAAAGAAATATATCACGTCTTTGAACCATAGGAAAAAGGAAGCTAAGGGTAACATAAATAATTTGAAAAATTTCCAGAAAAATAGCAACATTCTACTCATCTATATTTAAAAGTTTGTAATAGGGGGAAATCTATTTGGCAAATCCAAAAAGTAATTTATTTTCAAATTACATATATCTATAGAAACACATAAAAACATATCGTTAGAGAAAGATGAAAAGATCCTAAAAAGAAAAACCCTTACTTAATTTAGAGTGCAGGCAACGATCTAAGTGACACATTAGCATAATTTTTATGTATTGCGAATATCTCCTCCTACTCTCATCTTGCCTTTTCATTAATGGTATCTTAGAACAAACGTATTATTGACTATAACATACATATAGAACAGTGAATAAATTGTAATGTATAATGTGAAATTTTTACAGATGAGCTATATAACCAGCATCCAGTTTGAGAATCAGAACATTACCAGCATCCTCTGGGATTGACCAGTACATGACATTGCCTGGAAGCAGGCCCTGGGGCCACCCAGAAGAGAGGGTGGGAAGAGCCGGCTTCCTGACTTAGCACCTTATTTCTTTTAGGCCCTCTCTTATTTCTTCAGGTGCCCTGAGCTGGGAGAATATATTTACCATGGATGCAATCAAGAGATTACATCCAGAATATATAAAAAGTTGCTGCAAATCAATAAGGAAACCAAGCACGCAATAGAAAAACCAGCAGAGGAAATCTAAATGGCCCATAAACATCGGAAAAGCCTTCAGTCCCACTGATAATCAGGAGGATGGAAAACGAAGGCAGTAAGATTTCCTTTCAGTCCGACCTCACATCAGATTAGCAAAATGGAGGCGCTTGATGAAGGGAGGGTGAGGATGCGAGAAAATAAGTTCTCTGAGACATATTTGGGTGGGGTCTGCAAATTGGTAGAGAGTTCTTGGAGGGCAATTTGGCAGAATCTGATAAAACTGTAAAATATGCACACCTTCTACCCAGTTCTCTGTATCTACCGTAGAGAACTACACATGTATATTATACCAGTAGAAGTGTATATGAACTATATCGTCTCTGTATATAAATATTTATCATACATTATATTATACCAATATGCCACTAGAGTACCAATACAGACATATCCATACACAGGTACACAAAGGGGAATGCTCGAGAGTCTGCAGTGCAGCACTGAAGATCCAAAATCTTCGAGAGAAAACAAACATTAATATAATAGTAGATCATTAGAATGGCATCTAACTTTTCATTAGCAATCCTAATTGCCCTGGTTACTAGAAGTCAATAGAGCAATGCCTTACTTAACACTTCTAACGAAAAATGATTTCGAAACTAGAATTCTACACCCAGCCAATCAAATCAAAAAGATACTTTCAGACCTTTAAGCTTCCTTTCTAAGAAAGGTGCTCGAAGATGTATTCCAGCAAAACGAAAGGGAAAACAGAAAGAGGAGAAGGGATCTAGAAAACAGTGGATTGGGCCCAAGACGGCAGTGGTGGGAAATCCCAGTGGTGACCGTGTAGGACACCTTGAGAAGAGCCTCGTCCCAGGGTAAGCAACAGAATGGAGGCCTCTGGAAGCAGGCACGGTGTCTCTAGGAAAAGAAATAGAATCTTCTGCAATAAACAGATGGGGAAAAGCTGAATAATATTGAAGATACGGTGAAGATACATTATTTTGCCAACAAGGAGAAAAGTAATCAGCAACTCTGAGAAAAAATGAAAGGCCGAACGAGAAAATCATGGTCCAAATATGAAGCAAATTTAAAATAAGGTAGATTGGGAACAATGGATGGAGTATCAAGAAAAGAATATCCATTTGTCTTGGCCCAAGGTTTATTTTGGAACCATAGTAAGATAAATATAACCATAGCATCCTTTTGGGCTCTATAATAAATACTATTTACATAATTGTGGTAACGTAAATGTTACTTATTAGTTTTCAGCATTTTAATCAACTTATAAACAAGGACTGAGCACAATGTTAAGGTTACCAAGGTTGACAATGTGAAAATTAGAGTGTGGCTGGTAGAGGACATGACCGTGGCCCTTGCACAGTCTTGTATGTGTTGGTTACTAGTTTCCTGAATGAATACTATCTAAAGAAACAAAGGTTTTAGCATACTGTTTAAATTCTCCAAAGTGATGAAAGGAACTAAAATTACCAATGTGTTTATTGAAAATTTGAGAGGAGACCTAAGTAAGCATACTGTTTATGGTTTGGGAGGTAAACCATCAGGAGTGATGTTTGAAGAGTGGGAAAGGATGGAGTGAGACAGTGATTGCTTTTCCTTATAAACGCTTCTTTGCTATTTGATTTCGTACCATAGATACGTCTTTGATCTCCCCCCCGCCCCGCCCCCCTCCCCCCCAACTCATCAGCTCCCACCAGGAACTTCTCAGAGAGCCTAGAGACCAAGAGGCAGGCCAGATGCTCAAAGGACAGCTTAGAGCTGCGTTGCAGAGGAAGCAAAAAGTGTTTGCAGGAGGTGTAGGGGCTGCTTGGTGGCTGGAGTGTCACGTTCCCTAATGAACATGCAGGGAGGAGGTAAAACGTGCCGGTAGCTTCTCACCGGAGTGGATGGCAAAAGCTCGTTTCCTTTCCGTGATAACTGCAGCACTGAGCTATTGATAAAATGCTTAAGTGTCTGCGAAAAGGATCGTCCCAGCAGGACCGAGTTAATCCTAGAGATTTCTCCATGCTCATTATTATGTATTTTATTTGCTCGGCCCGCCTTTCCAATTACCTCTCAGAATGTGCAAATCCTTCCCCGCTTTATCAGCCTTGCTCCGGAGATTAGAGGATCCGGCAATGACCTTCATTGTCAACACCACTGGCTCCGCTGGGGCTCTCCCCGGGGACCGGTCGGACCTCTGGCTCCACACTGATGAACCTACAGCCTAGAAGACATGATCTGATCGAACCTTTAAGGATTTTCCATCTAGAACAGGGTGAGCCTAAAGTAAGGCCACGGGAATCACATGAGGTTAGGAGCACTGGGCCCCCTGCTCTGTCCTTGACAACCTTTGGCCGTGTCTCCAAGGGCAGAGAGGCGGTCAAGGGTATGTTGACAGGTGAAAACAGAACATGTTATCAGATACTGACGTTGTCATGTGCCTGGGCTTGTGCAGGTTCAGGCCGTCCTAGAAGCACATACAAGATTCAGCGTTGCACTGGGGAAGATGACCAGGGGTTAGGTGGCAGCGTAGGAGACACTTGTCACTGTCTGTCCATCTGCCAAGTGTCTACATTTTTCAACATGAAAGTTGTATGTGTTGGTTACTAGTTTCCTGAATGAATACCGGCTTTACTTTGGACTAAGAACTCAGGTCTCTTGGTCCAAATTTCCAAAATTTTACCAAAAAGGGGCTCATCCTATCTCTCTCTCTCAGCGAACACTGTGTGAACACGTGATTTGCAGGGCATCGTGCTGGGCGTGATGACAGAATCAAACGAGAGGGTGTCTGTTCCTTGCCACTACTGTGCTCCATCGGAAGACCTCACGTGAGCATCTCTCTCCAGAATGTCGGAGGGAACGTCAGTCAGCTGTTTTCATGAGCAACCAAGGGCATCCAGAGCACGCAGTGATAAACTGGGCAGGGAGAGATGGCGTGGGCAGAACATCAGAGAGGGGTTTTCACAAAGGAAGTGAGATTTATCGGAGACCTGCCAGTGAGAACATTGCAAAGGCAAAGAAGAGACGAAGGGCATTTCGGTTAAGGAAGAAGAGTGAGCAAATACATGACCGACCAGGGGCTCTTCTGTGAGGGGCCAGACCGCTGAGTGAAGGGGGGCTGTGATGGGACAGGACATGGGGATGGGAAGGCCAGCTGGGCCTGAGGAGAGCCTCCAGCCTGAGCCCCGCTGGCCCCGGAAGCTACAGATTAGGGGCCGCCCAGGCAGAGAGGCACAGTTCAGAATCAGCACCCTGGTCTCCTGCCTCCTATATTTTCTTGGAAGTGAAAATATTCAGAATTAACAAAGCTGTAGGGAAAGACATAAAAGGTTGTGTTGTTGTTTTTTGTGTGTGTTTTTTTTTTCAGGAGAGGATGGTGAAGAAACAGAAACTTGGAGGAAAATTTTGACCTACATAATGTTCACTTAAGAGTGTTAAATGGTAAACTTAATTTGCATCTAATATGCTCATATTCGGAGTACTTAGAAAGAGAAAAAAAAAAACCTCTTTTCACCTATTCTTACTCTCAAATTTTCAGGGAAACTCTGAGAAGGATTTCAGGAAAAAAGTCTTTTCTATTTTTTTTTTTTTCCTGACCGTCTTCTTGCCTCTCCTCACAGCCAATCAGAAAGCTGAGGGATCATCTGGACCGGCTGGACTGCGGACCATGTGATGAGACGGTTTTTCCTCACAGGCCTGCCATCACGCTCCCCCAGCCTCGCCCCGCTTCTCAAACCTAAAGTGGAGAGGAACTTTAACACCCAGATGCCTGCTTGTGCCCCCAGCCGAGCCCCCTCAGGAGGCCTGGGTCCAGGAATCTGTGGTTACCAGGTTCCTCAGGTGACTCCGGGCAGAAGTCACCGTCCCCAGCGACTCCCCCGCGGAACGAAACCAGACTTGGTGGGAGGCAGGAGGTGCCGGAACAAGGGTTGTAGAATAGGAACAACCTGGGTGGAATGAGGAATAATGGGCCACCCCAAAGCTCAGGAGCAGCTGGCATCGTGGCTCTGTGGGGAACAGCACCAGGTCAGGGGGCACCCCTGCAGAAACCATGGAACCCTGTGCAGAGGGGACAGAGCAGCCAAAGGGCTGGGTGATCTCACAGCTGTCTGGGTTGCAGAAGACCTGTCCTAAGTGTCCTCAGGCCTACAGGACACGCATGGGAGTGTGAAGCGTCTGAATTCTCGTACAGTGTTCACACAATTACACTTAGAGCATTTGTGGCATTTTATCTCTGGAAAAAAAAAAAAAAAGTCTTAACACAATTAAAAAAATCCCTAACAACACAGGTCCCTAAACAGTATGGGCTTTTTCCACCTTTCAAAGCCTTGGGGGAGAGCAATCTGATTCAGACAGCTTTGTAAGCCGTCTCCCCTCCCCCATTGTCAGAAGAGGCTGTTTTACGGTTTTTCTGCTTTTCAAGCCCATCCTGACCCCACAAACCAGAGACCAGACCCTCCACCCAGAGGGAAGGCCTGGTCCCCTCTCTGCATGACAAAGGACAGCTGCCCTCCTCCTGAGGACTGAGTCCCTTGTAAAAAGTCTCCCAATCCACATTTCTGGTCTTCTTTTGCCACTAGCTAATTGCTCAATTATTTTATTTCCCCAACAAAACCTCAGTCTGCCTGGAATCCACATTCAGGACCAGGAGCCTGTGTCCAGAAAGCCACAGGAGTCTGGAAATTGGTCCTCCGTCTGTCTGCTTCTCATGCCTGTCCCGCTCAGCCCAGCCCCAGCCCTGGAGTGACTGGGTCCCCAGCCCGCCTGTGGCGGATGGCTGCGTCCCGCTGGCTTCAGGGGTCCTCCGGGACTGTGCACTGCAAACAGCCTGAAGGTGTGGAAGGGACTTTGGGCTGGGAATCCGAAGCCTTGACTTTACTGTGTGAGCTCAGGGACATTGTCACCTCTTTGAGCCTCGGTTTTCTTAGCTTTAAAAACTGGGGGAGGACAATGGCCTGGATAGTCCGTTTCACTTCTGATTCTACAAAGAATCAGCATCATTCGTACAGTAAGCCCTCACTTAACGTCGACCATGGGTTCTCAGAAACTGTGGCTTTATACAAAACGGCGAACGAGGAAACCAGTTTTGCCAAAGGCCGACTGGTCGGAACTAAAGCACCTGCCACATATTTCTGGTCACAAAAACATCCCCAAACTTCTAAATAAAGACCCCAAACACTTCTAACATTAAACATTGACGTAAATGCGAGCTATACATACATCGAAGAAAAAGGAATGAAAACAAGTAAGGTCACTATTTTCCAACCCGCTGACTGCAGTGCGGGGTCCCTGTGGCCGGAGCCTCTCCCGGCAGCTCAGGGCGCCAGGAGGACCCACCTGGACAGGACGCCTGTCATTCACAAGGCCACTCACAGATACTCACTCAGACCAGGACAATTTAGACACACCGATGGACTTAACTGCACATCTTTGGGACGTGGGAGGAACCCAGAATCCCCAGAGAAAACCCGTGCAGACGTGAGGAGAGCATGCCGACCCACACAGAAGGTGCAACGAAAGGACACTGGACAAAACCACAGTGTTCGCGGAATCATTTCCCTCTGGTTGTACGAAGTAACGGGGGGAAGGCGGAGGACGGGGCACCTTGCCGGATCAACCCTCCAGGGGTGTGAAATGCTCCCCGGCTCTCCCTCCTTAAGGGAGGCGCCCACAACTGAGAGGAAGCCGTGGGCCATCTGCCCAGGCCATCAGTGGCCACTTGGAGCTCAAGCTCTTCCCAGCAGGCAGGACCGGTCCTCAGTCAGGGACCCCAGAGGGGACTCTGTGCTGAGAGGCCAGCCCGGGAGCACCAGCGAGACCTCTGTGGGGTGGCAGAGAATCCAGCGGAAGAGGGTCTTTCTGGAAAATGTTTCGATTTAACTTGTTACCCGAGGTGCAGAAGGGGTCTGACCCGCTGGGACTCCCGTGGGTCCTCAGTCCTGAGGCGTCTCCTTGGTGGGAGAGAGCCTTGTGTGGGCGCACACTGTCAGGGAGCAGCAGTACCAGGGGCCTGGCCTCCCTCAGCTCAGTGCCAGCGGGGCCCTGTTGAAACCATCACGTGGACCCAAATGTCCCCATTGTGAGTTGCCAGCCCCAGAGCGCTCCCAGGGGTCTAGATGTTGGGGGCCTGGTGAGGGGATCATGGCATGCAAAGGCAGCCTGGGTGTTATATCCGTGGCACCACCCTGGCCAGTGATAAGCCACAGGGCTTCCTGTCACCCAGTGGCCAGGGTGGTGGACTTTGCATATTTATGGAACACCAGCCCAGGACAGCTCTCGGGGACTAAGGGCCATGGGTCCTGCGCCGCCTGTAAATGTGACACTTCTGCACCTTTTGGCCCAACTTGAAGCCCAAATGTTTGCATCAAATAAGTCTTTTCCCTGCTAATCACCACTTGCAAAGAAAAGCAACAGCAAGGCTTTTGAAGAAGGCCACACGTGTCACATAGAGCAGGAGGGCCTGTTGGGGCCCGACGGAGAGGTGGCGCCTTATATTTCAGGGGTGTTCAAACTCTGTGAGACGTGAGCCCCAAGATGGGATTTGAACTCCTCCTCGCGAATTACACAGATTCTGTGGAAATAGAGGGGGGAGGAGAAAGGAAGGGGAGCAGGGAAGCAGTGGAGGCCGCAGTCCGTCAGCCCCGGATACTCCCTGGGTTCAGCTGTCAGGATTTCTGTATTTCCTCTTACTTTGCCCGGCGTCCCTATGTGACAGACCCCGTTTCCTTCCCTTCGAACAACCCCAGCTCTGGCACTTCCTACCTGTGTGACTTTGGCCAAGTCAGGTAACAGGCTTATACCTGTCTTTTCATCTCTGAAACGGGAACATGAGTGGCACATTGTTGTGAGGATAAAGAGTTACTGTACTTAAAACACTCAGGGCCGGTGTGCAGCCCAGATGCACGATCAGCCAGCGAAGGCTATTATCCTAAGCCCCCCTCCCCCACCTTACTACTAAAAACCCTTCACGCTTAGGCCTGAGGCGGCAATTTCCAAGGGGAGTTCTCCCTGTGAGTACCAGAAGGTTCTCTCTTCCCCTGCCTGGGACGTGTGAGTAGCACAGCGGCAGGGGGATGGCACAAGGGTGTACCCACAGAGGAGGCAGTGTCCCCCTCTGCTGGAAGTGGAAGAGGGGGCGCGCCTTGCCCACTGAGCCCCTTGGCCCTCACCTGCAGCCATCGTCCGCACTGTCCTCACCCTCAGTCCATGGGAAGTGAGCCTTTCGAGTTTGGGGAAGGGTTTCCTCCTGCACATCCTCAAGTCCCCTGGGCCAGGAGGGGCCTCTGGGGACAGGTGCCTGTGTTGACCCCCCTGCTTGCTGACGGTCTTTAACCATGTGGTGTTCTGACTTTGCATCCAGGAGATCTGGGGCAGGTGCTGACACCTGCCTCCCAGGGCTGCCGTGAATACACGTCCAGAGCTTAGCGCAGAGTCTGGCACAGAGAGAGCCCTCGAGAAACGATTGTTCCTCTGGTTGTCGCC
Source organism: Pteropus vampyrus (assembly GCF_000151845.1). Classification (NCBI taxonomy): domain Eukaryota; kingdom Metazoa; phylum Chordata; class Mammalia; order Chiroptera; family Pteropodidae; genus Pteropus; species Pteropus vampyrus. The sequence continues at coordinate 1,307,312 of NW_011888841.1, forward strand.
GTGTTTAGAAAACCCACACGGGCAGATAATGACGGCGGTGAAACTTTACATGGGCTTACTATGCACCAGGCACTGGGCTAAACATCTTACCAGTGTTAATTCATTTAATCTTCATACCAGCCCTATGGAGTAGACTCGATATTATCACCTCTTCCTTCAGATGAGTAAACTGAGGCACTGAGTAGTTAAGGAACTTGCCGGCAGGTCAAACAGCCAGCAGCAAGCGGCAGACCCCATATTCGATCCCAGCCAGTGTTTGAGAAGGCACTGGGGGCTCCCGCCCACCCCAATATGCCCAGTACCTGCAGCTTTGGACAGGACATGACTCTTCCCGGGTTCCTGACCCTTCACCCTTCTCTAGGCATGACGGGGCTGGGTCTGAGACCCGGTGGTGTGAGCCGGGGGCCAGGCTCACTGCACAGCGCACTCCCCAGAAGGATGCTGTGCCTGAGGGGTCTCTCCCTCTGTGGTGGTGTGACTACAAGGACACCGCAGAAGTCCTCGGAGCTGCCAGATTCCCTGTCCTGACAGCACCTAGCTTCCTTCTGTCACGAGGGAGGACAAGGTCCCCTGCGAGATTGTGGAGAGCAGAGGAGGGAGACTTTCAAGGACTGAAGAATGGAAGGAGATGACTCACGGGGCTTCTGTGGAAGTGCCCGGAACAGGCAGGGATGCAGAATCCTTTCCCTTTGTCCTTCTCGGTGAACTAACCTAGACCCAGACTGGCCTCCAGGAAAGACACTTAAATGGCTGGCTTGTGGGACTCCTTTTCACAGAACAGACTCGCTTTTGCATAGACTAGGACCCGGGTAGGGCCGGGGAACTTCAACAGGCACCGTAATTATTATAGAGCTACCAGGCAGCAGCATCCAGACAGCCTTTGTGCCCTCCCTAGACAGCCCCCTGCTCGGGCTCATGGACCTGTCTGGCTGCTGAGCTCCCAGGAGGGCGAGGGGTGTGACCTCCCTTCCTCCCTCCCTCCCACTACCCAGGCCCAGCCCAGGGCTGGCTATAAAGCCTGCCCAGCCTGGCTCCTACCATACCCAGGGGAACCCTCCCAGAGCCTCCCAGGGGACACATCCACCCTGCTCCTCCTCCTGAGAAGCATCATGAGGTCCCTGTGGCTCTGCTGGGCGCTCTGGGCCCTGCCCCTGACCGGCCCCGGGGCAGCCATGACCGAGGAGCAGATCCTGGGCAGCCTGCTGCAGCAACTGCACCTTAGCGAGGTGCCCATCCTGGACGAGGGCGACGTGGAGAGTCTGGTCACCCCTGCCCACGTGAGGGCCCAGTACGTGGCCCTGCTGCAGCGCAGCCATGGGACCCCCTCCCGAGGGAAGAGGTTCAGCCAGAACTTCCGAGGTGAGGCCCTCCCTCCCTGCTGTACTCTGGTCCTTGGGGGGAGGCGGGGCTAAGGCTGGATGTGCCTGTCTGGGAAGGCTGTCCGGGGCCCCTCTCTGGGCCTAGGGCTCACTCCCTCAGTGCCCAGAGCTAAACCCAAGGGCCCCAGGGCGAGGATGCTGATCCACATGTCAGCTGCCCCTGTTAGCTAAGGGCACCAGAGCTACCCCTTTGGCTGCTGGAGATTGTTACAAACGAGGACCAGGCTCTACAGGGCAGTGAGGAGGGACAAGGACTGTGCACTGAGGTCCCCATCCAGGGTGTCAGGCTGATCCACTGCCAAAGCCAAGGCCTTAGAGAAGAGGAGGGTGGAGAAGAGAAAGCAGAGCCCCGGGAGCGTGCCTGGGTATGGGTGGGCAGGGTACTGGGGGCAGAAGAACCCTGGCTGGGCCCAGAGTGCCTGGGTGAGTCAGGGCTTCTTGGGTTCTGTTTTCATACCGCCACTAGTGGCCTGACCTTGAACAAAGGGCTTTAAAATCACTTCTGAACCTGTTTGCTGCTCTGCAACAATGCTCTGACTACGTGTGCCCTGTCTGCTGGCATCGTGAGCATTAAAGTGTGTACTGTGGGTGGAAACGTGCTGGGGTAACCGAGAGTTATTAATTAACACCAGGTCACTCAGCTGTCAGGGATGCAGCGGCCCAAATCCTACTGCAGCCCCTGCCTCTCTGGGCCTAGACTGGACTCAAGTGTCCCCAGGGAGGATGCTTATCTGCATCTCAGCTGTCCCTGCTCACTCAGGCAGGGCTTGAGGCTTCCCCTTCCTGCAGGTGGAGATTGTTATAAACAAACCCACAGACCTAAGGGGGATTTTGGGGTAACGCAGCTTAGCCCAGGGAGTCTTGGCCCAGGGGCTGTTCTCTCCCCACCCGGCTACCACCAGTGGCCCTGCCACCCCCAGAGCTCTCCCAGTGCCCGGAGAGGCCCCGCTGACCCTGCTCCTGTCCCCAGAGGTGGCGGGCAGGTTCCTGGTGTCCGAGGCCTCCACGCACCTGCTGGTGTTCGGCATGGAGCAGCGGCTGCCCCCCAACAGCGAGCTGGTGCAGGCCGTGCTGCGCCTCTTCCAGGAGCCGGTCCCCGAGGCCGCGCTCCGCACGCACGAGCTGCTCTCCCCGCGCAGCGACCGGGCCCGGGTCACCGTCCGCTGGCTGCACGTCCGTGACGACGGCTCCAACCGCACCTCCCTCATCGACTCCAGGTGGGGAGGTTGAGGCTGGGGG
>NW_011888841.1:1310589-1312666 GCF_000151845.1 Pteropus vampyrus
AGGCCCTGCCCTGGGACCCCTGACCTCAGCCTTCCCAGCTGACCTCTGACTCTTCCCCTCCTTGCCCCACAGGGCTCAGGGCAATTGCGACCCTGAGGTGCCAGTGACCGAGGGCGCCCGCTGCTGCCGCCGGGAGATGTACATCGACCTGCAGGGCATGAAGTGGGCTGAGCACTGGGTCCTGGAGCCCCCGGGCTTCCTGGCCTACGAGTGCGTGGGCACGTGCCGGCAGCCCCCGGAGCCTCTGAGCTTCAAGTGGCCGTTTCTGGGGCCGCGGCAGTGCATCGCCTCGGAGACGACCTCGCTGCCCATGATTGTGAGCGTCAAGGAGGGAGGCAGGGCCCGGGCGCAGGTGGTCAGCCTGCCCAACATGCGGGTGCAGAAATGCAGCTGCGCCTCGGACGGGGCGCCCGTGCCAAGGAAGCTGGAGCCGTAGGCGCTGGGAGTCGCCACTGCAGCCTCTGCCTAAACACGGACAGCGAGGCCGGTCTTAACGTAGCTTGTAGTTTTCTACTTAGTAAGGCACCCCTGCCCCGGTTAGTGCACCTGTCGTACCTTTCCAAGCGTTCTTCCATTTCTTGTCCTCATGTCATCGCCCTAAGCACTTACATGAGTAACTAATGCCACTCGGGGTTGCTGAGTAGGAAACCCCAGCCTACGGGTCAGCGGTCGGAGCTCGAGCATAGACAGATTGTAGGCTGGGAGCGTCTTTTCTCTGGCAAATTCTCAACCAAATATGGGACAACACACCCTATGATAAGAACTGGAGAAACAGAACTGATTTACTCCATTACATGATGAATTATGTAACAAAACCAAAAATTCCCTCTGTTTCCCCTAGAGAGGGAGGATGTCTGAAAAAGAAGCCCCATCCCTCAGATGTTGACCCGTTCTGGACTCTAGCAAACATACCCGCGTCCCCATCCCCTGAGAGGTTGCTCAGAGGGAGGCTAAAGGGCTTCAGGCCAGGACAGTCGCCAGAAAATCAGGTCACCTGGATTCTGGATATAACAAGGTGCCACACTGTGACCTCAAGCAAATGCAGAAGCCTTTGGGCCACCGTATTCTTGTCAAAAGGAGGAGGTGGGATTCAGCTCTAAGATGTCTTTGCCCTGGGGATGGGGCAGCCCTAACCGCACCCCCTCCTCCCGAGAGCGAGCATTGCCTGTGCACATGTAGTTAGTTCCCCTACTGTTTTAGAGAACTCATCACCAGTTAATACCACGTGTACTTATAAGTTCTTTTCTTATTATGTAGAAAAAAAATCTGTATGTAGATAATCTGCTGAAATAAAAGTGATGTTTCTCTCCATGTCTCGGTATTTAACTTTTAGTATTTAATAATGTCTGCATTTAATTCCTCCTTTACGTAGGAGTAAAGGGAGCAACAATGGGGATGAGAGCAACATAATGATCTGAAGAAAGGGGTGACCAAAGACCCCCAACTTCTATAGGGTGCTGAAGACAATCATTCACATATGTCACCTCTTAGAAAGCACTTTAACCCTTGCAGTAGTGATTATGAAGACAGGGCAGGGGGTGACAGCGGTGTGGTGAGCAGGCTAACACTTACCGAGCATTCACGATGAACCAGGGAGCTATACCACGCAATTTCATACATGTTATATCACTTAATTCTTGCAATTATTCCGTGAGTTAGATATTATTAATCTCATTTTTTCAGATGAAGAAATCAAGACTGAGGCAATACAAGTCTGCTGAGGCTCTACCCCCTAAAATAGGTTATAAATTCCTTCCCACCCCATTCCCCAGTATGTGCGCTCTGCTGATGAAACAAGACATTAGGTTAAATTGTCATTTGGAAGCTGCCATATCTGGCAATTCCGCTCCACTTACTTTTCCCAGTCAGCTGGGTTTCCCTGTGCCTGACCATTGAAGTTCATGGACTCACTCTTTTTAGCTACAGAGCTAATTAATAACCACTGAATCATGGAGGGGGAATTAGAGCTAGTCTATAGACAGTCAAGATTTGAGGATATGGCAAGAATATTATATTGTTGGAGGTGGGGGGAGAGAATTTGGCTCTGATTTGTGAGTGGCTAAGTCACCTCCATAAG
>NW_011888841.1:1312716-1316864 GCF_000151845.1 Pteropus vampyrus
TACTGTTTTAGAGAACTCATCACCAGTTAATACCACGTGTACTTATAAGTTCTTTTCTTATTATGTAGAAAAAAAATCTGTATGTAGATAATCTGCTGAAATAAAAGTGATGTTTCTCTCCATGTCTCGGTATTTAACTTTTAGTATTTAATAATGTCTGCATTTAATTCCTCCTTTACGTAGGAGTAAAGGGAGCAACAATGGGGATGAGAGCAACATAATGATCTGAAGAAAGGGGTGACCAAAGACCCCCAACTTCTATAGGGTGCTGAAGACAATCATTCACATATGTCACCTCTTAGAAAGCACTTTAACCCTTGCAGTAGTGATTATGAAGACAGGGCAGGGGGTGACAGCGGTGTGGTGAGCAGGCTAACACTTACCGAGCATTCACGATGAACCAGGGAGCTATACCACGCAATTTCATACATGTTATATCACTTAATTCTTGCAATTATTCCGTGAGTTAGATATTATTAATCTCATTTTTTCAGATGAAGAAATCAAGACTGAGGCAATACAAGTCTGCTGAGGCTCTACCCCCTAAATTCCTTCCCACCCCATTCCCCAGTATGTGCGCTCTGCTGATGAAACAAGACATTAGGTTAAATTGTCATTTGGAAGCTGCCATATCTGGCAATTCCGCTCCACTTACTTTTCCCAGTCAGCTGGGTTTCCCTGTGCCTGACCATTGAAGTTCATGGACTCACTCTTTTTAGCTACAGAGCTAATTAATAACCACTGAATCATGGAGGGGGAATTAGAGCTAGTCTATAGACAGTCAAGATTTGAGGATATGGCAAGAATATTATATTGTTGGAGGTGGGGGGAGAGAATTTGGCTCTGATTTGTGAGTGGCTAAGTCACCTCCATAAGCGCTCAGAGTGAAGCCTTTCCATTTTGGCCGTTTTGAGAACCAGGGCATACAGTTGCTCTCTCTACCAGAAGGATAATCTGAAGAGTTCCACCAGCTACTCAGTGATATATCTGTGGCTCTAAAAGATCTGTGGACTCCCAGCCAATCACATGCAATCAGTGGCAAAGATGGCCTGCTCACGCCATCCCAGGTGAGCCAAAAAAATCCAGGATATTGGCTTCATTTCAAAATGTGCTGCTGTGCTCATTAGCACAGGGAGACTGTGGTGGACAGAAGGTTCTCCCCAGTGAGGTCCATGACCCCTCAATCCTTGGAAACTCTAACTATGCTTTGTCACATGGGAAAAGGGACTTTGAAGATGTTATTAAGACTACAGACCTTAAAATAGAGAAGGCATCTTGGATTATACAGGTGCACCCAATCTAATCACATGATCCCTTCAAAGCAGAGAACTTACTCTGGCTGGAGGCAGGAGATGAGGCAGAAGGGAAGGTCAGAGAGATCTGAAGTATGAGAAGGAGGTGAACTGCCACTGCTGGTTTGAAGAGGAGGGAGACCAGGAACCAGGGAACGTGAGTGGCCTCTAGAAGCTGAGAACAACTCCCAACTGACAGCCAGCAAGGAAAGGGGACCTCAGTCCTACAGCCATGTGGAACCCACTTCTGCCAACACGAATGCTTCTGGAAGCCGATGCTTCTCCAGAGCCTCCAGGTAAGAACCCAGATCAACTGACATCTTGCTTTGACCTTTGGGACCCGGAGCAGAGAAACGAGCTGGAACCACTCAGCTGGAGGGGACGAGGGGGCAGGACGAGGGGAGTGAGGAAGAGGGCAGGAAGGGCTGAATCCATCTGGTGGTGAGAGGATTGGAGGAGGGTGTAAAGGTGGGCAGCCCCCAAGGCTTAGTGAACATCCCCATTTTCTTTCTTGACTTCTCTGTCTGTTCTGATGGAGTAAAAATATACAGTGGGCACCAAGGAGACAGTGCCAGACATGGAGAGTATCCGTCCACGGCAGGATGGCAGTACCAGGCTGGAGCCCTCCTTGAGGGCATATTTTAAGTGGCTGGGTTGGGAGGATGGGCTTTTCCTCTTCTCATCCATCTCATCCATCCAACACTTCAGTCCAAAGGAATTTCTGAAGAAATCAGATATAATTGCCATGGCAGCCACGGCAGAGGCCACAATGCCAATGAAATGGGCCTTTAGAGTCAGCAAGGTCATTGCAAGAGAATGACATGGGATGGCCTACCATTAAAGCATATAATACAACTTTGTAACATAAACTTTAAATACTAGAGATGAAAAAATAATAGCTCTCAAAGTAAAATAACCAGTTTCTGGCCAGTAGCTCACATGTCCAAGCTCAGTCAGGAAGACCAAGGGCCTTGGCAGTCCCCTCCCTTGTGTGGGCTGCCCTGGCTCGAGATCAAGCACGCACTGGAGTCACCCGCATGGCCTCCTTTCCGAAGCCCTTGTGGTTTTCTTCATATTTCACCTCTACTCCTGGAAGCTGAAACAGGAAATTACCAAGGCAACCACGAAAGGGATGGATGTATATAACGGGTCTGACAGGAGTGAGACACCATTGTTCTCCACACTCCAACCCCCGCCACATACACACAGATTTTTGTGTGTTTTGTTCCTGGCTGTATCCCCAGGACTTGGTTCGGTAATGGAACCAAGGTTCCATGTAATGGAATGCTAGGTAGTCACTAAAATCTTGTTTTAAATAACTCTTCAGTGACATTGGAAAATGCTTATTATATATCTAGTATAGAAATTTCAAAACTACATGTACATCATTTATTTCCAATGATGGAAAAAGTATATATGCATTAAAATAATAATGTAAGGAAACACACCAAAGATGTTTTATAAGAAACTATCCTTAGGAAGTATGATTATGAGTAATTTCGACTTTATTTTTTTCTTGTATTTTCCAAATTTTCCTTAATATGCATGCATTACTTTTCTAATCAGAAGAAGTCACAGAAATACTATTTTGCTTCATAGTAAATATTTGGTCCTCACTTTTAAGGGTGCAGAAACGGAAGGCCTGGGGACTTGTGCAACAGTGATTAGCTGCAGGAAAATCGCAGAAAGCAGCCCCCCGCTGGGGTTGGGGGTATGAATTATACGGAAAGGACTAGAAAAACTGGTAGAGAGACAGTAGGGAAGCTGTCTCTCCCTATACCTTAGCTAGGCCCTAGCGAGCCGATCATTTCCTAAACAGACCTGACCCTATTTGCAATTACTTAAGACCAATTCGCGTGATCTATGCAAGTTCAAGTGAATAACCGGGGCTGCCCCCGTCGCCTCCCCGCTTGGGCCCGGAGGAGCAAGCGGAAATCCCGGGGCGTACCGAGATGTCCGGCTCGGAGCTCACAGGTCTCCACGATCCTGTCTGAACGTTCGTCGCCTCAAATCCGCAACCTGGAGAACTTCTCTGGCCCACGACCTGCGGCTGATGGCCAGTGCCAAAAATAATATTAGCCAGACCTCAGTTCGACCTCAACCGTCAGCCCCGAGGGTGTCGGGACGACAATTCCGACCCCCTGGTCGGGACTGAGGTCCCGGGCCGGCGAGGGCGGACGCCCGCGAGGCATACATCCGGGCTTCCGGGAGTCGCGTCCGACGTTCCGCCCGCCAATCCCGTGCGCAGGAGGCGGGCGCAGAGCCCCGACCCAGCCTCGGATTGGCCGCCTGGGAGGGGCGGGGCCGTGTGAGGCTCTGCTGAGAGGTCGCGGGACCCCCGGCCGGAAGCCGGTGGAAGCCCCCTGAATCCTGCATTCGGGGCGCGCCCCCCGAACGCTGGGCCCTTGCCCCCCCTCCGCCCTCTCCCTAGCGTTCGCCGGAGCCCGGGATTCCTGCGGCTGCCGGGTAGACGCCGAGCCCAGGACCATGAGCGTGGGCTTCATCGGCGCGGGCCAGCTGGCCTGTGCCCTGGCGCGCGGCTTCACGGCCGCAGGTAAGCGCGTGGAGGCGGGAGGCGGAGGCGGGAGGCGGATGCGCGGGCGTCCCCGGGCCTGGACTGTGAACCGCCTCCACCTACGCATGCATGAAGAAAGGGGTTATCTGCGTCTGGTGGGGGAGGCCTGTTAAGCAGCAAGAGAGCGTTCTGTTGGTGTAAGGGATTGAGGGCTGTTAGAGGTGGTGGGTTTTGATTCTGATTTCCCAGGGAGAGCATGGGGACTGGGTGGGCCGTGATCTCCGTTGAAAAGCCCTGTATGCTGCAGGCATCCTGTCGGCTCACAAGATAATAGCCAGCTC
>NW_011888841.1:1318609-1324441 GCF_000151845.1 Pteropus vampyrus
GGGATACTGTTGGGGGAGACAGTGTCGTGGAGAAGCCTGTCCCAAGGTGCACAGCACTTTGCTCCTCATACTCCCTGCCCTAGGGGGCTGCCAAGATGCTGCTGGACTCGGAGCAGCATCCAGGCCAGCTCAAGGACAACGTCTGCTCCCCCGGAGGGGCCACCATCCATGCCCTGCACTTCCTAGAGAGTGGCGGCTTCCGCTCCCTGCTCATCAACGCTGTCGAGGCCTCCTGCGTCCGAACACGGTGGGTGGCTTTCCTCTGCCCAGCTGGTCCCTGGCCTGGGCCAGCCACTCTTGCAGAACCTGTCATCTTTGGTTCCATTAGCAGTCTTGGAGTCTGTGCTCTGTTAACCATGACTTATTAGACTTTGTTTAGCTAAGGGTTTGTGGGCCCTACTTCATTTAATTCTCATCATAGTTCTTATAGTTGGGGTTGGCTTTGATTTGCAGATGAGGATGTTGAGACTCAGACAGTTTGCCCAGGGTCAGACAGCTAATAAGCAAGGGAGGCAGGATTCAACTGCAAGTCCATGACTCAAACCCTGTGACTTTCCACTGTCCTATGTGATCACAGATACCATGTGATGCTCTATATCTACGTAATAGCCATACTTAGCTGAAGAGCGTGCTGCGAAGCTTGGGGGAGTGTTTGGTCTAGGGTTCTAACTTTGGGTGGCAAGGGGAGGCCTCGCGAAGCCCTGCTCCAGAGTTTACTGCCTTCCTCCCTCCACCCCTCTCGGGCTTCGTCTGCAGAGAGCTGCAGTCCATGGCTGACCAAGAAAAGATCTCCCCAGCCGCCCTCAAGAAGACGCTCCTGGACAGAGTGAAGCTGGAATCCCCCACAGTGTCCACACTGACCCCCTACAACTCCGGGAAGCTGCTCACGAGAAGCCCGACCCTGGGAAACAAGAAGAACTGAGGCCACCTCTGTCCCTGCTGTGACCAGGGCCCTCGCCGGAGGGGGCCGTGCAGGGTGAGGGCAGATCTTGTTACAAAACCTCCTTAAATCTGTTCAGACCAAGCAGCTCTCGCTCCCCCTCCTGTCCCGTATTGGAAGATGCTCTGAAGGGGTGATCGATGCTAGAAGCCAGAGGCCCCTGCTCACCTCCACTGTCGGGGCCCAGCTCAGGCGGGAAGGTCTTGGGAGGACCTTCCACCAGCGTTCTCCAGCTGGAGCCCAAAGCAGGGTCAGTGTGATGCCACGTCAGGTGAGAGGTACAAAACATGACAAGGGCATTTCTCTTTGAATTGAAAGTGAGCAACTTAGAATTGTCACAGTTAATCAGAAATGGCACGAGATGAGACTGTGCTCTAAGTCTTGCTTCATAGGCGCACCATCGAGAAAGTGTTAATCGGTGCTGCTAAGTTTAGTAGCTTTAATAAAGTTTTCTTTTTTATTACCCTGTTTTTCTGCTTTTCTTATGCTTAATCCTAAGTCCATCATTCTAGAGAACTCGAGGACTGACTAGGTGCCCCCTGCTTCTCTGGGGAGCATTGTCTATGCATGTGAAGTAGGGATGAGCGGAAATAAGGGGCCAGGCAGAGTATGGTGACACTCTGCTCTGACCTGCGCCCCAGGGTCAGCAGGCCATGTCTTAGATTGGCCAGAGCTCATGGCCGAGAAGAACCAAGTCACCTGGGCGGGGGTGGGCCAGCAGCCCAGACACGAAGGAGGAAACTGCTTTGGAGCGGCCCTGTGCTGAGCCTTGACTCCTCCAACTGTCTCCCCCACTTTATAGAAGATGCTGAGGCCCCAAGGAGATAAGCCACTTGGCCCAGGTGAGCTGTTGGTCATTGGTGGGGCTGTCCGCGTTCTTAGCCACCAGCCCCTCTGTGTCCCAGGAGCCAAGGCTGGGTGTGCCATCTGCACAGCCAGACTGAGCCTGCGGGTTCCCCATGCAGGCTGGGGTGTCTGACGCATGTCCCCTGTGCCATTGACATCAGCGTCAGCTCTGAGTTCAACTAATTTCTACCACTTTCAACTAGGCAGCCTGGGACAAGTTGCTGGGTCTCTGTGACCTCAAGGTTTTGTCCCCCATAAATATGGTTCTGGTGGATGTGAAATGAGACCACGGGGAATCGTTCAACAGAACATCTAGAACACAGTGGACCCCTCGTCCTTCACCCCCGGGCTGAGAGGGGGAGAGCCTTCTCTTTCTGAGTCCAGGTAGCACTGTTCCAGCTCCTAACCTGAGAACCCGTGGGAGGGCTCAGTCCTATGAGGCCAAAGTGACAATAGTAAAAGCTGTCATTTTAAGCCCCCGTTATGTGGCAGGCCCTTTGTGAATCCCTTATATAAAACCTCTTGTCCTTAGGAGCTGGGTATAATTTAAAAGGTAAATTAACCTCAGAGAGGTTAAGTAAGTTGCCCAGAAAAGATTCAAATAGACCAATCACCAAAGAAGATATACAAATGGCACCTGAGCACGTGAAAAGAAGCTCAACATCATTAATTATGAGGGAAATGCAACTCAACCCAATGAGATACCTCTTCATGGCCACTCTTAGTTAAAAAAAAAGAAATGTTGCTGAGAATGTGGAGTTGTGTATTGCTGGTGGGGATGTAAAACGTGCAGCCACTTGAAAACAGTCTGGCAGTTCCTCAAAAGGTTAAATTGAGTACCATAGAACCCCAAGATTCCACTTTTGGGTACGGAGCCAGGAGAGAAAAACGTCCATGCAAATCTTGCACAGGACCGTCCATGGCAACATCGCTTGTAATAGGAAATAGAAACAACGCCAAGTGTCTGTCGACAGGTGAGTGGATGAATAAAATGTGTTATAGCCACACAATGGGATACTATTTAGCAATAAAAAGGGAGTATTGATACATGATACAACCTGTTGAACCTCAAATACATTATGTGAAGAGAAAGAAGCCGGTCACAAAAGGCCACAAATTATACGATTCCATTTATGTGGAATGTCTAGAAAATGCAAATCTGCAGAGACAGAGTGGTCGCCTAGGCTGGGGTGCAGAGGGGAGGAGCATGGCCTTTCTGTTTGGAGTAATGGAAATGATTTTAAAGAAGACTGTACTGATACAACGTTGCCCAACTGTACATAGATAGTCATCGAACTGTACACTTAACGTGGGTGAATTTTATGGCATGTAAATTACACTTCATAAAGTCTTTAAAAAACGAAGTAAGTTGCCCAAGTTTTGATCTAGGAACTGGTGCCAGGATTCAAATCCATTTCTGATATCACATCTTGTCCTCTGGTGAGCTGCTGGCGAGCCGTCCCAGGTGACATCTTGGACCGCCTTCCCAGGCCTAAATCCAACATCCATTTACTGAGAACCTACTAATGGCCAGGCCTGGCTTATGCCTTGGTATGCAGGGTACACTTGGCTTGGGCGAACCTCCAACTGCCGAGGACCCACTGTCTTCATCTCTGAGCTTTGACCACATACGGTCAGGGACAGGTTTGACCAAAGGTGGCTGTGGCCCCAGTCCTCCAAGGAGAAGGAGAAGAGAGTCAGGCCCTGGAAAATAGTTCTGGTCATCTCTCCCCAGAACCTTGGGCCTGCCCCTCTCAGCTGCCCACAGTCTCACAGGGCAGATCAGGCTGACCCACCCTGGGGCTGGAGCTGCTGGCGGTCAGAGCCAGGGACCCTGAGGAGGTCAGGAGGCCCCCAGTGTGTCTGGCCCCGGACAGAGGTTCTAGAGCTGTTCTCCTGTCTCACCAGGTGCCTGAGCCATCAGGAACGCACCTGAATGCCCCCTGCGGGCGTTTTAGGAGTAAGAGCTGACATTAGAGATTAACACAGCTTTTTCGGTAAGTATGTGTCGAGTGCTCCCTCTGTGCCCAGCGCCCTGTGAGGCCTGGGTGCGCCCTAGTCAGAACACTCTGTTCTTGTTCTGAGTTGCACAAGGGCCAAGGACAGATGTGGACAGAGAAGAGATGTGGAAAACACAGGAAGGCTGAGGAAAAGCAGCTTGGAGGAGAGGCGTGAGAGTGACGAAGGGATCTAACCAACCCCCTGCCCCAGCTCCCTCCCTCAGGACTCCCGGGGGTGGCTGGGCCTAAAGCAGGCCTCAGTCCCCATTGCATAACTGGCTTCTCTCCGAACCCCAAAACCTCTGTCCCAATTGTGAACAATAGTTACTTTGGGGGAGTGGGATTAAGGTGACTCCTCATGTGATGTTTTTATTTTACTTGAGATTGCTGACTGCACTAAGTAGGCCACTACTCCCCACTGGCCCTGTGGGAGTGTAAACACACCCTGCTTCATCCGTGTTCCTAGGTGACCGTTACTAAGCAACGCTTGGGGGGACACTAGAGAGCCTGACTGTGCTCTCTCCTCTCTGTTCTAGGCCTGAGTCACAGCGCAGCCTGGTGGGACCTCAGCAGGTGACAGTGTTGCCCTGACACAGTCCGTCCCCTTTCTGCAACACGACACCCGGCACGGTTTCGGCTTTTCTGAGATGGGAAGCCGGGGCCCATGTTCCTTGTGAAGCAGCTCCTCAGATATAACTTAAAACACAGAAACTGCCTCAAAAAATGAACACGTGTTTTCTTCCCAAGTGCCAGGCCCGATATTTTGTGTGCAAGATACATAGTCTCATTTAGTCTTTCATTGAATAATTATGATGTTTCTGTTGTTTATTGATGGGGACACCGAGGCCAAGACCCATTTTCTGAAGCTGTCCTGCCTCGGGCTCTGCCGCCCTTGCCGCTTTACCTGAGGGGCCCCCATGCTGGAGCACAAGGAAAGACCAGTGAGGAGGGAGGGGACGTGGCAGGTGGCTGAGAAGGAGACCCAAAGCAGAGTGGGGTCAGGACCGGCCTCCTTACCACCTTCGGTGGGTGTAGGGACCTTGTTGTGAGAGTCCCAAGTCACTGGGAAACCCACTCAGAGAAGAAGACATTTCAATGTTTTCTGATTTATAGAAGCTAATAAAACCGTCATTCCTCCCTGCCTCCTGAATTGAGAAAAAGGAACAAGAAATGAGCATTTATGGACTTCCGTTTCCAACACCATTGCCCACATCTCCCCATCAGGCTCCCTTTGCCCTAAACAGACACGTGTGAGTCGCTGAAGCCCCTGCCCCCCACCCCTTCCTGGGGATGCCTTCCCCTCCCCTGGGCCTGTCTCCCCAGCTCCGCCCCACTCCCAGCCCTTCATAGACCGTTAACATCCTGAACCATACTCTGTTGTTTATTTTCTCATGAACATAATATTCTGCCCTTTAGTAGCACTTTTGAACTGAGAAGATGCTGTCACTCATCACATCCGATGGGATTCTCAGCCATCCTGGAAACAGGTGGGGAGGGTATGAGCAGCTGCATCTGGTACTCATCTCAGGCAACTCCGGAGCAGGGGCCAGAACCCGGCCTTCGGATTCCAAGTCTTCTTTCCAGTTTCCCTCCCTCTCACGGACAGCAGGTGGCTCCTGAAAACGTTCCCACAGGGCAGGCCGCCAGAAAGCTGGTCCTGGAAGCTCAGCTCTGCCCGGGAGGTGCCCCACTGCCCAGCTGCAGAGGAAAGGCTCCCCTACGCCACTAGAGGGCGCCAGGTGCTAAGCCGTGAGCCCCAGGCCGCCCCACGCCGTCGACAAACCCAGGGTGCTGTGTTCCGGGAAGAAATCCGGTCAGAGACACCTCGATCAGCTCGGTGCCAGCTGTGGCAGGTGATTTCGTGTGTTCACAAAACAAAGCAGCTTAAAGTTGGCTAGAGAGGGGAGCACTTGAATCTTTTTCCTCGGAACAGCCCGTGCCCTCTGCCCCTCACCATCATCATCCGTCATCCCAGGTGTCCACACACCTGGGCCCCTCCCCGGGCGTCCAGGTCGGAGGAAGACGAGCCTTATCAAGCGCTCACTG
>NW_011888841.1:1325976-1342076 GCF_000151845.1 Pteropus vampyrus
GGTGATAGACGGCAAGGCAGGGAGGCCCAGGTGAGGCTGGACTGTGGCGACCCCAGACTGGGCCATCGGAAGACAGGTACAGCCACTCGGGGGTTTTAAGCAGGGAGGGATCAGGCATATTTTTTGCCTAAGAAAGAAAACTCTGGAAGCCTTGGAGAACAAGAATGAGTCTTGCAGTCATCTGGGTAAAAGATGAGAGAGGCCAGTTGAAGAGGATGATTTCAAGGCTTAAGGAACCCCCCTTCCCCCAACACATGCCCTTATATTGTAATTGATTGTTTAACAGTCAATTTGTTTAAATCGATGAGCTGAAGCAGGTGAGCTGAAGCCCCTCTTGCCCACAGGCTTCTGCTTGTGTGTTCAGCAAAGCTAGTAGGTATTTGTGTTGAGCTCATGAAGCAAACAGACCCATGAGACGGGGTAGGTGAGGGGAGCAGGTGTGGAGGCTAGGCCAAGGTCCCAGGTTGGTGACCCCATTAACTGACCTGAGAAATACCGGAAGAAGATCAGGTTTGCGAGAAATAATAAAAATAACAGCTGCCATTTACTGATGACAAGTACAGGTCAAATCCAGAGGTAGGTCCTTTATACAGCTTCCCAAATCCTAATAAACAACGCTGTCCAGTGGGTATTTTGGTCCCCATTTTTACAAATGAAGAAACTGAGGCTCACAGCTTTGCCCGGGGCTGCAGTGAGCAGCAGTGGAGGCCAGGGCCTATGCTCACCTGCTCTGCCACCCAGAGTTCCACCTGGGGTGAGGTGACAGTGAGGCAGAGAGAGACTCCTGAGGAACAGCTGGGGACAAAGCCTGGGCTTCAGAATGGTCCGGAGGCCCAGGTGTGGATGAGCGTGCCGGCACCATGAGTTAAGAGCTGAGTAGAATTAGCACTTCGGGGACATCTGAGAGGAGCAGCTCCCGCTGCCGTAACAAAGTACCACACGGCCTGGGGCGCTTGAGCACAGACATCTATTTTCTCACACTTCCGGAGGCTGGAGGCCTTAGATCCAGGTGTCGGTAGGATTGGTTTCTTCCTAAGCCTCTCTGCTTGGCTGGCCGCTGGCCACCGTCTCACTGTGTCCTCACATTCTTCCCTGTGTCTGTGTCCTAATCGCCTCTTCTCACAAGGACACCAGTCATACTGGATTAGGGCCCCTCCATGAGGACCTCGTTTTAGCTTAACCACCTCTTTAAAGGCCCTGTCTCTAACTACACCCACATTCTGAGGTACTAGGGGTTAGGGCTTCGCCATATGAATTTGGGGGGCACACGGTTCAGCCCAGAACAAGCAGAGGCCCGAGTCCGGCAATGACGGGGCCCCCGGCTGATCCGAGCAAGAGGGGGCGGGGTGAGTGGGGCTGTGGTCCTGAACCCAGAACTTTGAGAAGAGGAACGATGCTCAGGGAAACAGGGTGTGGCTGCAGCCACCACCTCCCTCTGCAAAAGCTTCAGTCGGAACCACTTCAGAGGTCGGTCAGCGAGGCCATGGAGGGCACCTTGGGTCATGGCCAGCAGGGCTGTGGCGTCTTCATCCGGTGAGGTTACTCTCCAGAGCTGCGGGGTGGGGGTTCCTGCTGCACTGATCACTTTCCTGTGGGGTGACCAGCTGGGAACCCAGGCCACGGGGAAGCAGAGTCTCCAGGCGTGTCCTCCCCCATCAGTGCGGGGCCCGTAGGGACTGCTTCTGGCCCGTCCATGCCCGGCACAGCCACCGGGCTGCTGAGCGTGCACCCAGAACCCCGGCCCAACCTACGTTTGTGAACCACCGTGAACTCGGTCTGCTCATCTCCGAAGGGGCCACTTTTGTCTGTTTTCTTCCCCCGTGTTGTCCACGTCTGGGATCTACCACAGAGGCTTCCTCTGGGGACCAAGGGCCCCTGGCCTGTAAGATGGGAAAAGGCTGGGCCTCGTGCTTGGACACAGTCTGGGGGCTTCTGGGGGACCTGGCGGGAGGACCTGGCTTTCCCATTAAAACCCAAACAAAAGCACTTCCTGGGGCTGCCGTGAAGATGCTCCGTGGTCATGCTGCGGTTACAGAGCCCTACGTCCTTGTGCCTCCCTTGGCCGGCTTGCAGCCAGGGAGGGGGTCGCACGCACACTTGCACACGCACGTGCACGCACGCACACCCCAGGGGATGCTTCCGTTTCGCTCAGTTGCTACTGACCCTGAACTAACACATCTCAGACTCCTCTTATGAAAAACAGTGCAAGTGGTCACAAGGTCAAATAGCTCATCATCCAGAGAGAGTCATGAGCTGCCCAAGATCACACAGCTCACCGGCCTGGGCCACGTCCACTTCCTCTTGTGGTTCCCTTAGCATGTGATCAAGCCATGAAGGCCAGTCCCAGGCCACCTCTGTCAACTCTGACCCACAGTCACCGGAGGTGCTTCTTCCTCCAGGCCCGGCAGCCGGGTACTCGGATCCTCCTACCTGCTCCCATAGCCCCAATCTGCTGTCAGGGACAGGAGAGACTGAGCCCACAGCAGCCCTGGGGACCGGCTCCCTCCCTCGCTTGACATGTTATTCCGTTTTTAATTACAGAGCCGAGGCAGCAGAGCCTCCCGGGCTGAGCCAGCAGTAGTCAGCTTTTTAATTTGATTTTTATTCTCTCAAAGGAAACCCTTGGGGGACCCACTGCACAGAGCACGTGCGGGGCGAGGAGCTCCGTGGGCCTGGAGCTGGATGTATGGGGGATCCTGTAACCTGGACATTTGACTCCAGCTTGGCTCTGCCACCAACATGTAGGACAAGCTGAGCAAGCCTCAGTTTCCCCATCTATGAAGTGAGGGGCTACAGCAAAGCTTCCCGTCAGGTTAAAAATCGGTAAATCCCGACCAGCCCCGCACTCGCGCGCGTGCAGCTTTGCAGGGGCCCCGCCCTCTCTTCCGTTTCTGGGTTCCCGTCCTCTGCTGTGATGGTCTCCCCCTTATCTCCTGCCCGTGGTCCTAGCACGAGCCTGTGGCTCTGGGGGAGGGGTGTCTCCTCCCGCTTCTCTGACATCCCTTTTCTGTCCCATCTGGCTTCTTCCTTCTCTTCCCTCGACAAACCCCCAGCCACCAGTCATTTCCTGCAGTTTGCCCTTTGACCCAGGGCTCAGCTCCTGTCCCTCCTGTGACTGGCCATCTCTCTTCTCCTGCCATTACCTCCTGTTGCCAAGGGCCCCGCTCCTGTGCTTTGAGCAGGTTCGTGGCGTGGCCTGCTGGCCTTCTCCCGGCTCCTCAGACTGACCTGGCCACTCTCCTCACACCCACGCACGCCCTACCTGCCAGTCCCCACCCCTTCCCTGCCTCAATTACTGGCGCCACCGCCTGCCTGGTGTCTGAGGAAAGGTCTAGGGATGTGCAGGAGGATGGGGCCTTGACCTAAGGTGGGGCGGTTCTCCCCACCATCGCTTGGCCCCCCTCCTTTCTCTGCATACACCTCAGCTTTCTTCCTTTAAAAAAGAAGGGGCACGTGAAGTAGCAGCCACACCGGGGAAGTCCACGTGTCCAGGACCTGCACGCAGCCTCTGGGGGTGGGGACAGCCAGAAGCCAGGGCCCTCACACCTGTGGTCTGACAACCACAAGGGTAGAAATTCTGACAACAACCTGGAGGGCTCCTTCTCCAGCCTCTTGGGGGGACCCCAGCCCTGGCTGACGCCTTGAGTGCATGCAGCCTGCGAGACATGTGTAGAGGCCCCAGCTAAGCTACCTGGATCCTGATCCACAGGTTCTGTGAGGCAATAAATCTGTGTTGTTAAAATAAATAAATAAATAAAAGGATGAGACAGGAACTTATTTTTGAAATTACAGGACTTCCTGTCCCTCAGGCCTAGTGTGCAGAAGTGTCCTTGCTATGAGCTGGTGACAGAGCCAGGCAAATCCAGATCTCCAGAGTCCTACTGCAGGCGTCTCCCTGGGCTGACTCTGCCTGGCGTGCCCTGTCCCCAACTGTCCAACATCAAGGCCGGCCAGGAGCTCTCTGGGGCTGGACGCAGAGGCTGATTTCAGCAGGGACCTGATGTCACAGGGCTGAGCAAGGCCAGGCCCCTAGCCCTGTCCCTCTCACCCGGTAAGGCCCACATGAAGTGAATAGCAGATGCCCTAGTGGGTGAGGACTTCTGGGAATTCCTGGGTGGCTAGAGCCCCTCCTGGGCCTGGGGAGACTGAACACTTAAATTAAGAGCTTATTTTCCTGAGAAGGCGCTGAAGTCAAGCCTGTCTCCTCACCAAGACACATCCTGCAGCGTGGACATCACTGGGGTCACACTGTCTGGACCTGGAACCCCCTTCCTTGGTGGAACTGAGCCCTGGACAGGTGCAGAAACTTCCCGGCTAACACCGGGCTTGCTGCCAGGGGAACGACCCTGTCCCCAGGCCTGAGCCTGGGGCTCCGAGGGCTCCTGGGCAAGAGGCCCACGTTGAGAGAAGGACAATCCTTCCCGGGGCCATTGGAGGCGGTGGGGGGGGGGTGAGCTTCCTTGGCGGGAACCTGAAAGCATCTTACACCACTGGGCGTTTGTCCAGGGAGAAGCCCGACCCACCCCTTTCTCTCTTCTAGTAGTTTGAAACCAGAAGGAATATCAAGTTTCTCTCTCATTTTACAAAGAAATTGAGAATCCAGAGATGTTTGCAATGTTAGCGCTGCTCAAACTCCCATCTTTGAATTCATTCATTCATTCGACAAGTGTCGATGAAATACCCACCCCAAGTGCTGGCCGTTGCTCCTGGCCCAGGGATGCAGCAGCACATGGGTCAGACAGACCAAGTCTCTGAGCCGTGGAAGCCACATTCTCATGGGGAGGCAGAAACAAACAGAGGAAGAAGACAATTTTAGATAGTACTAAATACCAGGAAGAAAATCAACCTGGATGAGAAGAGAGACCATAACTGGTAGAGGCAGGGAGGGCACAGATCTTCATGAATCGGCAAGAGAGGGCTTTCTGAGGAGGTGACATCTGATCTTAAAGTCTCGAATGATAAGAATTAGCTAACCCTGCAAAGGCCTGGATGCAGAGCCGAAGGAACAGCTTGTGCAAAGGCCCTGAGGTGGCATCAGCATGGCATGTGTGGGGACAGCAAGGAAGCCGTGTGGCCGGCTCTCAGGGAGCAAGTGACAAGTGGGAGAAGCTGAGGTGGGAGCGTGAATCTGGCCCAGGTCAGCCTGAGCTTTAAGGACATAGTAAGAAATTTGAATTTTATTCAAAGTATAATAAGAAGTCATTGGAGACTTTATTTTAGAGCGGTTTTAGGTTCCCAGTGAAATTGACTGGAAAATACACAGATTTCCCACATACCGCCTGACCCCACACAGGCACAGCTTTCTCCACTCTCAGCATCCCTCGCCAGAGTGACACATCTGTTGCCATCGATATGCCTACACCGACACGTCATTATCACCCACGGTCTGTAGCTTACATTAGGATTCGCTCTTGCTGTTGCACATTCTGTGGCTTTGGATGAACATGGAGTGATACGTTTCTACCAGTATAATGTCATACGGAGTATTTTCACTGCCCTAAAAATCCTCTGTGCCCCATCATCCTCCCCCGACACTGACTTCCGACAACCACTGACATTTTTATTATCACCACAGTTTTGTAGTTAGAATGTAGCCTTTTCAGATTGGCTTCTTTCACTTAGTAATATGCATTAAGCTTCCTCCACGTCTTTTCGTAACTCGATAGCTCATTTCTTTTTAGCACGGAATACTAGTCCATTGCCTGGATGTCCCCCTGTTTATTTATCTATTCGTCTACGGAAGGACGTCTCGGTTGCTTCCGAGTTTTGGCAATTATTAATAAAGCTGCTATAAACATCCATGTGCAGGTTTTTGTTGGACATAAGTTTTCAGCAACTTTGGTAAATACCAAGGAGTGTGATTGTTGGATACATGGTTCTGGTGTCCAGTGGAGGGGTCAGGCTAGAGGTGTGAGCCTGGGGTCATCTGAATGGATGGCCCATGAAGCCATGAGGCTGGATGCCATGAGATCTCCTAGGAGAAAAGAGAAGCAGATTCTTTTCATGACTTCGGGCCGTTCGCAGCAGGCTGTCGGCCTGGAGTCGGTGAGGTGGCGAGACACCATTAATACAGGAGGTTGATGGAGTGTGGATGGGGGAAGGGGAACAGTAGAGGCAGATACAGGGCCAATCCCCCAGACCTATTATCCCTCTGCAAACACAGGCCCCTTTCCTAAACGTGGATTCCTCCTGGTGTAAGGGTTTCGCTGGGGAAATAAATTAAGTGGGCAATCAGCCTGAAGAGAGCAACTGTGGATTGGGAGACTTTTTACAGCGGACTGATTAGCCGTCAGCAGGGAGGGTAGCCCCCACCCTTTGTCATGCAGAGGAAGGAGCAGGTTCAGGCTGTGGATCTGGCCTTCTGCTGGGTTGGACTGGGCCCGAAGCTCAGAGGTGGAGAAGTCATCCAGATCTGCCATCCCGAAGGGGGCAGAGGACGGGGAGAATGAGGCGGAGGTCAGCGCTGCCGACCTTGGGACTAGAGTTGAGGACATTTGGGGAGATGGGTGATAGGGGCTGCAGCAGGCAGGTGCTGGGAGCCACGACCACCCTGTTGCCCCTAGAGACAAGGATTTGACCTCAACCAGAGTCCAGGCTGCCAGGTGAGGGCCACAAGGAAATGTGAGATCAGAGGTCATCTCGTGAACTTCATTGGTGGGGATGGGCTGGCTCTGGTCCTGGGCTCAGAATTGAAGGGGACGCTGAAGTTGGCGAAGCCTGGAGCCCAGGAGCAGGTTCGCTTCTGGGGGTCTCGAGGGTGGCACTCGTCCCCTTCCCGGGCAGGGGCAGACACTACTGTGGGTGCTCCAGAGACACCCCGAGGCCCAGCCCTGGGCTGCCCCAAACCTGCACCCTGAGGGGCCATGTGGCTCCTCGTGGTCTCGAGACACACGCCTGGAGAGTCCTCCGTGTCCTCCCGGAGCAGCTGGGCCTCTGGCATCAGCAGGGCTGGCCCTTCCCTGGGGCTCCCTGGGCTAAGGAGGGTAGGGTTCAGGGGAGGAATGAGGACCCTCGTTTCGGTTCAATCAGGGCCTTCCTGGCAAGAGTCCTGGGCTCAGCTCCTGCTGTGCCTCTCACTGTGTGGCCTCTGGCGAGTGGTTCAACCTCCCCCACCCCCCACGAAGGTCTGTAGTCGGTTGGGTGAGGCAAAGAGAAGCCTGGATTCTGAAAGGGCCAGATAACGAGAGCCGATGCTGATTGGGCGTTTGCTCTGTGCCTGGACGACGCTCTTTGAACTTCACGCTGAGCTCATGGGATGCTCAGAGATCAGGGAACCCAGGCACAGGCAGGCGATGAACTTGTCCAAGGTCGCAGGCCAGAATGGGCCCCCCTCAGTGCTCTCATATATCAATCTATGACCTTGGGCCAGGGGCTGAACTGCTCTGAGCCTCCTTTGCAAAGTGTCAACAATGTCTTTCTCCAAGAGTGAGGGAGAGAGTGAAGGTGGAGGGTGAGGTGAGAAAGGCAAAGGGAGAGAGAGACCAGGCTGCCCTTGGGGGTGGGGGGAGGACACTGTGAGACCTAAAGCAGGGCCAGTTAGGGCATCCTTGGGCTCCAAACACAGCTTTGTCGAGTGTACCCCCTTCCCCCAGGATCTCCACACTGCTTTTGTATCAGCTGCCTCTTCGTCTTCTCAGGTATGTCCCCAGGACACGGAGGACAAAATTATCAGTAAATATTTGCTTAATTAATTGGAGAGAAAGGGAGGCAGGAAGAGGAGCTAATGGAGATGAATGTCTTTTTTCTGGGACAGATTTGGGGAGAGAGACTGGTTTGTGTGGGTGTTTTCCCTTTTT
The DNA here is from genome assembly GCF_000151845.1 of Pteropus vampyrus. Lineage (NCBI taxonomy): Eukaryota > Metazoa > Chordata > Mammalia > Chiroptera > Pteropodidae > Pteropus > Pteropus vampyrus. The sequence goes on from NW_011888841.1 coordinate 1,333,773, forward strand.
TTAAATTAAAAAAAAATTTTTAATTTAAAATTATAGTCAACCTACAATATTATATTAGTTTCAGGTGTAAAACATAGTGGTTAGACATTATGACTTACGAAGTGATCACCCCGATAGGTCTAAGGGTGTTTTTCAACATTTATTTATTTTGGTGGCATATAAGAGACTAATACCGCTAACTACTACCCCTGCCGAAAAAGGAAGGAAGGAAGGAAGGACAGACGGCAGGCAGGGAGGCAGGAAAGGAAGGGAGGGAGGGAGAGAGAAAGAGAGAGAGAGAGAAAGGAAGGGAGGGAGGCAGGCAGGAAAGGAAGGAAGGAAGGAAGGAAGGAAGGAAGGAAGGAAGGAAGGAAGGAAGGAAGGAAGGAAGAAACTGACCCATAGACAGTCCTAAGCCACCTAACAGTGATTTTTTTTGTGTTTTGTCTGTGACTTCCTGACTCCTGGAAAGCCTCGTCTTTAAGGAGGGACCCAGCATTACTCAGCTGCTGGGACGCAGCCCCTCTCAGGAGGTGTGGAATGAGGAGAAATCGGAAGTGATGCTGCTGCTGACGCTGCCGGGGCCGCTGTGGACAGAGGACAGCAGGCGACGGTGGGATCGCTTTTATTTTGGGGACCAAGCCCGTGTGCACCCCTGTGGCCGAGGGCGGAATCTAATAATGCTCACTCTCAAAACACACCTCCTAGGCGTTTCCTCCAACGAGAGGCTGTTCAGTGACAGATGGCGCCCAGGTCTGACAGGTCATAAAGAGAAAGCACAAACACGCCAAGCAGAACAGAACCCAGCCTTTGGGCTCTGCTGTCTGGGGACGTTACTGTGCTATGTGCATAACCCATTCCAGTTCCTACCATGTCTTCTGTGCCTTGTGCTCGGCAGTCAGAGCCCCCCATTGAGGCCCACAACGAAGAAAGGAAACGGCAAACTCTGGAGATCCATCTGTAAAGTTGGGGGGAATGGCCCCACCACACCCTGCAAGCTGGGGCAGAGCCAGGTAGTGAAGGACTCGCTGATGGCTTTGAGCCTAACACACCAAGTAGACGCCGCTTCTTCTGACTCAGTGGCACCATTGATGAGTCTCCTGGTGGAAGCATTTCCTGCTCCATATAGGACAGCGAGATCTCAGTAGAAAGATGTACAGGTTTTAAATTGTGGGTCTAGAGACTGGTAGCAAACGTTTGGGGCAGGAGAAGGCAGGGCTCATTTTCACTCAATCTTTATGAGTCCCTACTTACACCTGCCACTGTGGTAGGTCCTGGGATCCATTTGTAAACAATTCAAGGTCGTTCCTTCACAGAGCTCGCTTTCTGTGGGGAATTGTGGGAGTGGATTGGAGAACTGGGAGCTAAGACAGAAGGTAGCTGGGCCTTCTAGTAAAAGGTCTTGGGTACCATGTGGGGGGCCCTGCCAAGTGAGTCTGGGGGCTCAGAAGGAGAGCTCAGGATAAAGGCTCTCACCACTCACCACTGGGGGCCTGCTCAGCTGTTAGTAGGCCATGGATGGGAGATGGGTATGGAACTCGGGGCTCCAGTGGGGCTGACTCCCCTCTTCTCTTCAGGTCACTGGTAGGCAGAGGGTAAAAGAATAGTAGTCCAGTACGTATATTATAGAATTATGGTATAAAGACGGAGTTGATAAGTCGAAGTCACTGATGGCCTGGAGGTCTTTCCTAAAAAATCTGTGCATGATGACTGCAAATACTCAGTGCGTAACCGTAGAAAGAAATCAGAGATGTAAATATTAGAGACAAGGAGTAAAATTATCATTATTAGCAAATAACTATCTTTCCTAAGAAAGCAAATGAATACATCCGTAAACACTATAGTTTTGCCTAGTTTTGAATTTAAACAGATGCAATCATACATATTTCATGCTTGGCTTCTTCTGCTCAATGTTCTATTTGTGATAGTCACCAATATTATATACAGTTTTGGTTTATTTTCTTTTTTCTTCTCTTTTTAAACATTGAATTATAGTTGACATTAGTTTTGGTTCATTTTCTTTGCTGCAGACTTGCAGGACTAGACTGCGTTGCATTTATTTATTACATTGTTCATGGATTGTTTGGCAGGTTCCTTCTAGACAATGTTGCTGTAATCTTCGGTGTGCATGCATTTCTGTCCAACCGAGTGGAATTTCTGGGTCTTTGGGTAATGCAATATCTGGAGCCATAGTAAATACCACCAAAGAATTCTCCAGTGTGGTTATAGCATGTTACGCTCTCACCAGCAGGAAAGGAGAGTTCTTGGTGCTTTGGATCTTCATCAATCTCCAACATCCATTCTTGATTCTTAAAAACTCCTATTATGGATACTTCCTTAACATGATAAATGTATTAAGCCCATACTTTATGGAGAAAGCAGTCCTATTAAAACTATGAACAAGTCGATGATATCTACTATCATCACTTTTAGTCAGCATTGTTCTGGAGATCCTAGTTAATGAAATAAGACAATAGAAAAAAAACAGAAATAAAATTTGAAAAGAAGGGATCATATTATTATTATTAGCAAACATTAAGGTTCTGTACCTAGAAAATGCAAGAGAATCAACTAAGAACTACTAAAAATGATAAGATTATTCAGTAAGGTGGCTGGGTTCAAAATTGATAGCTAGAAATCAATAGTCTTCAGTAGTAAAAACAATAAGTAAGCAGTTCCGTGGAATAAAATATCTTACTTTCAATAACAACAAAAAGTAATTGAGTTAACAAATTACATATAAGATATAAGTAAGACCACCAACAACAATTTTTAAAAAGACTTAATGAAGAAAAGACAAACTGTGTACTTCTTGAATTAACTATACATTTAACATCATTCAATAAAAATGTTAGAGTATGGCAAAACCCAGCATAGACAAAGTAAAAAACAATTGTGAACCTAGGAGGAAATATTTGCAATATTTGCAACAGAGAGAGGGCTAACGTCCCTAACATATAAAGAGTTTCTACAAATTAAGAAGAAAAAAGACAACTCAAAAGAAAAATGGACACAATGTATGAACAAATAGTTTTCAGGAATGGACATGCAAATGGCTTTACACATATGGAAAAATGCTCAAGCTCATTCATAATAGTAAAATAAGTGCAAATTAAAACTACAATGCAATGCCATTTTTCATCGATTATTTTTTTAAGTTCGGTCTTTAATGATACTGTCCTGGTGAAGCTGTGCTTTCATTTGCTGCTGGTGTAAATGAAGGTCAATTTGGCAACACCTATTAAAATGAAAACTACACAAACCTGTAAGCCAGTACATCCTCTTGCAGACATTTATCCACAAGATAATTCATACATATATATGGTGGCATTTATCTAAGGCTATTTACTGCAGCATTATTTATCATAGCAAACAATTATAAACAATCCATTCAAAGGGATCTGGTTATGTAAATCATGCTACATTTATACAAAGTTCATGCAGCAGTAAAATAAAATAATAGAATGAAGCAGTGCTATATAGAAGATTCTTCTTGATACATTGTTAAGTGAAAGAAAAAAGCGTAAAACAATATGTATAGTATGCTAAGCTTTGAGTTAAAAAAGAAAGGAAAGAATGTATTTGCTTGTATTCGCGTTGAATATCTCTGACGGATACTCGAAAAACCATATTTCCTCAGTCCTGAGTCTCTCTGGTGCTGGAGCTTCCTTCATCTGACCAGAGCTGAATGGTGACCCCTGTCATTCCACATGCTGAAGTCCTAACACCCAGTACCTCAGAATGTGTCTGTATCTGGAGATAGGGCATTTAAAGGGGTGATTAATTTCAGATGAGGCCATTATTGTGGGTTCCACTACAATCTGACTGGTGTCCTTACAGGAAGAGGATACTTGGACACATGGAGAGACACCAGGGATGTGTGTACACAGAGGAAAGACTAAGTGAGGACACAGTGAGAAGGTGGCCATTGCAAGCCAAAGACAGAGGCCTCAGCGGATGTCAAATTCGCTGGCCCGTTTAAACTGCCAGCCTCCCAAGCCGCGAGAAAACCCATTTCTGTTGGTTAAGCCACCCCGTCCGTGGTATTTTGTTCTGACGGTCCACGCAGACAAATACGTTAGTGTCATCAGAAGGTTGTTGCCCAAATGTGTCTGGACTGCCACCTGGCCGACAGTCATAAATGAGATAAATCCTGATTTTAAAGAGGCTTAACTGTCAGGGAAAACAATAATCCCCTTTGAACCAATGACTCCGGCTGCGGGGGTGTGGGGTGGGGGTGGGGGTAGGGGGTGGGGGGGGGGGGGAGATAGGGAAACCGAGGGCCAGAGATGGGAGAGACTTTTCACTGTATTGTAAAAAAATTATAATGATAAGTTAAAATTATAATTTCGAAAAGGGGGCACAGGTCATGTTGATGGGTTAATAAGATTTGTGTGATGGGAAAAAATTCATCTGCGTTTCTTTGTAAAGTGCAGACGGTCTCCGGGATGGTGAAATGGGCAGATGGGGAAGAAAGGAAGGGACACTGGCATTTTTTACATACATCCTTTTGTGCCTTTTGACTTTTCTACTATGTGTATTAATTATAAAAGTAATTAAGAAACATCGTTAGCTTCAAAATGTTTAAAGTTAAACATGGCAAGAATTAGGAACCATGTGAAAGACTCCTATTTATTGAGCATCTACTGTGTGTCTGGGGCTGTGCTGACATCTCGCCGATAACTCGATTAATGCTGTCAAGTTCTTTGCCAAAAAAAATACATTATCCCCATTTCATAGGCGGAAACTCATGTGGCAGAAGGTAGAAAACGCGCCTGAGGCTGCACACTGAGCCCAGCACTCACTCTTGCCAGAAAGGGACTCGATGAACTGAACCGTGGTTCCTATTCGTCCCCTGCCCTCCTTAGCCCGGAGAGCCCCAGGGATGGCCAGCCCTGCGGATGTCAGGCAAGCTGCTCTGGGAGAGCAGGGAGGACTCCCCAGGGGTGTGTCTGGAGACCTCAAGGAGCCACACGGGCCCCCAGGCCTGAGGTAAGGAAAGCTGACAGGTGCAGGTTTGGGGCAGCCCAGAGCATCTGGGGCTGGGTCTCAGGGTGTCTCTGGAACACCTACAGTAGTGTCTGCCCCTGGCCGGGAAGGGGACGGGTGCCACTCTGGAGACCCCTAGATGTTGGCTTCAAACCCGGAAGCTGCTCCTGGGCCCCAGCCTTCGCCCACCTCACAGCTCCCTTTGGTTCCGAGTCAGACTCTGGTCCTATTTGTCCCCCACCCACGGAAGCTGTAGGATGACATCCAACCTCACGTTTTCTCATGGCCCTCACCTGGCAGCCTGGACTCTGGTTGGGGTCTAATCCCAGGCTGTTCAGGAAGGAAGGGCGTTGTGGGCACATGGCCTGCTCCTCACTTGCCCTCCCGCCTCAGCCCCCATCATCCATCTCTCCAGGACCATTTGCATGTGGGGTTTGCCACCCACACCTCAGGGTGACCAGCCCACTGCCCTCCATGGTCCCCTCAGGGCTGGGCCCAGGGTCTGGTCCAAACCGGCCCTCAGCCGGGGGTACTGATCCCCCATGCCTTTGCCCCGCTCTTCTCCCTCAGAATATAAGATCTGGCTTGGGGCCAGTTTACCACCTCTAGCTGACCTGACCCCGCAGAGCTGGGTCAGACACCGGTGGGGGTGGAAGTGCGGGGAGCCAGCTCCTTCGTCTGCATGACAAAGCCTGGGGGCTGCCCGCCCCGCCTGCTCCCCCTCCCCATCCTCCCCCACTACTAATCAGCCCATTGTAAAGGCTTCCCAATCCACATTTGCTTTCTCCTTTCGGCCTCTGGGCACAGTTGTCAGATTTAGCAAATAAAAATATAGGTCTCCCAGTGAAATTTGAATTTCAGATAAACAATGACTACTTTGTTCGAATAAGGACGCGTCAAATGGTGTCCTGTATTTTATCTGTCAGTTCTCCACCTGGGTGAATTCATGCCCAATTGTTTTATTTCTCTGGGAAAACTCTTCAGTCAGTCACAAGTCTACATTTAGGCTGGGGAAGCCTCAGGAAACTGGGGGACGTGCCCCCTGCCCCCACCCAGACCTGGACGCCTGGACTGAACACACCTGGCTAAGCTCCAGGGGGTCGGGCAGGACTCTGGCTGGAAGCAGCTTGAGGATGTGGCAGGATCTTTGGGGTGGGAATGCACTCGTCCTTCTGCAGACCTCATGCAGTCATCCATCATTAATTGTGTGACCTTGGATGTTCTCATCTCTCTCGAGCCTCAGTTTTCTTGGCTCAAAAATTGGAGGACGGGGTGGACTGGATGGTCCTTTCAACTCTAATCTCTAAATCCACGAACAGCCTGGAAAAGGGAGAGAGGATGGGATTCCTCATTAGACAAAACTTCATTGGTGCTAAGTGTTCCCAGGCCCCCTTGTCTGGGGGGGTCCCCCAGGACAGTGAGAAACACTGGGTTTCTGAATTGCGCACAGCCCAGGATCTCGGCAGCATCGGGACCAGATGCTCATCCCTGCAGGCAGGTTGGTTCTCAGGCAGCCCTGGTGCAGTTCAAATGCAGCAAGGAATAGGACTCAAGGTCCACACACTAGGGACTCCAGTCCACTCTGTCCCTGTGGTGGGGAGGGGGACAGGGAATCTAGCGGATAATGAGGTCCCTACTTCTCCTCCAGGAAAGAAACTTTTAAATTTCACTGGTTAGGAACCCAAGCGAAGGCAGAGGCTCAAGACTGCTGTACAGATGGCTTTTGTGGCCTCTCTAGACAGCCCCCTGCTCGGGCTCATGGACCTGTCTGGCTGCTGAGCTCCCAGGAGGGCGAGGGGTGTGACCTCCCTCCCTCCCACCACCCAGGCCCAGCCCAGGGCTGGCTATAAAGCCTGCCCAGCCTGGCTCCTAGCACACCCAGGGGGACCCTCCCAGAGCCTCCCAGGGACACATCCACCCTGCTCCTCCTCCTGAGAAGCATCATGAGGTCCCTGTGGCTCTGCTGGGCGCTCTGGGCCCTGCCCCTGACCGGCTCTGGGGCAGCCATGACCGAGGAGCAGATCCTGGGCAGCCTGCTGCAGCAACTGCACCTCAGTGAGGTGCCCATCCTGGACGAGGGCGACGTGGAGAGTCTGGTCACCCCTGCCCACGTGAGGGCCCAGTACGTGGCCCTGCTGCAGCGCAGCCATGGGACCCGATCCCGAGGGAAGAGGTTCAGCCAGAACTTCCGAGGTGAGGCCCTCCCTCCCTGCTGCACCCTGGTCCTTGGGGGAGGCGGGGCTAAGGCTGGATCCGCCTGTCTGGGGGCTCAGAGTCCACGCGGCGGTGAGGAGGGACCATGGACTGTGAGGATGGCTGGGCCTGCCCCGTGGCCTGTCCACACTGAGAACCCCACCCCTCAGGCCAGGGGGAGCTGTGCCAGGCTGGACCTGCTGCCAAAGCCAAGGCCAGAACAGATATCTGTGGGGTAGGGGAGCAACGTGGAGGGAGGTAAGAATGAAGAAAAAACAGACTGGCAGGGAGCATCACGCTGGCGAGCAAAGAGGCTGGACTCAGCGGCGTCCCCTTGGAGGGACTTCTGGGTTCAGGTCTCAGCTGTGACCTTTGTCGTTTTACTTCAGTCGAGTCACCAAACATCTCAACCTGTTCGCTTCTCTGGAAAGGAGGTTAAATGAGCTGCGAAAACGTCCCAGAGTTGAGGGTATTACGTGAGATGTAAAGTGGGGCTTCATAATTTTCGAGTTTATTGTTTAAGAAACGGCCTGTGAGAGACAGGCCGGATCCGAATCCTTCTGCAGCCTCTCACCTCCCCGGGGTGGGCTCACCTCAGTGGCCAGAGCTGGGCCCACACCCACCCTGCTCCTCGGCCAGGCCGGGTGCCTGGGGAGAGGAGGTCAGTCACGAACACCTCAGTCTGCACTGCCAAACTGGAGCCCCACATGTTACAGACCAGATGCTTCTGAGTAGGGTGCTGTTCATGGCCCTGCCACTTACCTCGGGGCTCAGGAGCCCTGCAAAAGTTCTTTACAGGCCCTGGCTCCTCTTCCTCATTTTGGGGACATTCCACTGGGCATGAGACCCCCTCACCAGAGAAGAAAACGGAAGTAAACTCAGGCTCACACTCTGTCCCTTAGGAAAAGCCAGATTCGGCTGGTGACCATAGCTTTCTGTTGCCTGGGTTCTCAACCTCCCCCTTTCCATGCCCCCTCCCATTTGAGTCCTGCCCCCTTTGCCTAAAGAAGGCCACTGGCCTGTACACCCCACTCAGGGACCCAAATCTGTCCCCACTTCTGCCACCGAGGGTAGGAGAGTTGCTGGTTGACAAGCTCTAAGGAAAATGCCTGTTTTAGGGGACTGGGCTGCCCGAAAGCTTTT
>NW_011888841.1:1343068-1344934 GCF_000151845.1 Pteropus vampyrus
CACTCTGAGCTTAAAACCTAGGGTCCGGTATGGGTTGTGCCTTCCCATCTCAGATACTAGAGAAACAAAGGAATGCATTTAATTCCGTATTTCTCTATTTTACCCAGAAGCCTGCCCATTGTGAGAGAACAGAAAGTTCTACAGGGATTAGTTCAACCTGATTAGGAAACTAAGGAAAGAGCTTAAAAAGATGTGGTCAAGGTCTTAGTTAAGTAAAACAGGAAGTGGGATGAAATGCGTTCGGAGTCTAGTGTGCCTGTCTTCTTCGAACTGAAGCCAGAACTCGGTTTGTCATTTTTGTTGACATTTTTACTTTTCTGGGCACGGTGAGTGGGTTTTATTTCATTCCACCTGCTAAAAAAATCAGAAAATCTGTGATCAAAATCATCATCGGTACTACAAGAATATGGATCACTTCTTTAGATTTTGGGGCAGATAAGGGAGCAAGTGTTGAAAATGTCAGATAAAACATTTGCGAATGCCAAGATTACAGGGCTTTTGAGCTGGGGCTTTGATACAGGGTCCCAGCCCAGGGCATGGATGTCTCGCATCCTTGCCAGTCTGCGCAGCTTTTATTAGCTGTAAATTCTATATCTCCTAAACCTCCATTTCCTTCTCTATTTCCTTCTCTATCAAATAGGAAAAGCTCCTGACTCCCATACATTTACTGGAGCTTTAAGGAAACAATGTATTTTTACAAGCACTCCACACCCTGCCTGATACGTTAACAGGCGCTGAGCGTATCTCGACTCACATTCTGATCCATTATGGACTTTTCTTGATTTTGAAATAAACTTAACTTACTAAAAATCAAATTTTGAAAAATCTCCCCTTTCTGAAATCAAAGATCCTAACCTTTTCTTTTTGTCAGTGGTGTCAGTCTGCTAATTACTGGGGTTGGAAACACGTACTTTCCTGGACCCCGCAGTGGGGGCAGGGAAGGGCTGAGGACTGGCGGGGAGGGGGTGTGTGAGAGTGAGGATTGGGGACAGGTCAGTCTGAGGAGCTGGGAGTCCAGCGGGCCACACCGGGAACCTGCCCGAGGACGGGTGTGGCTCCATGGCAGCAGAAGGTAGCAGCAGGAAAGATGGGCAGGCATAGACATGGAGGGACAAGAGCTGAGCCCAGGGTCAGAGGGCAAACTATGGGACATGACTGGTGGCTAGAGGTTTGTTGGGAGGAGGGGAGAAGGAGGAAGCCAGATCCGGAAAAGCGCCCTCAGAGAAGCAGGAGGAGACACCCGCTCCCTGAGAGCCACGGGCTCGTGCTAGGACCATGTGCAGGGAGATATGGAGACGATCATCATCGTAAGAGACGAGACCCCAGAAACGGAAGAGAGGGCAGAGACCCTGCAAAGCTGCACGTGTGAGTGCAGAGAGGGTCAGGATATATCCATTCTTAGTGCTTAAAAAGGACCTGAGCGAACGCTTTGGTCTAACCCGAAGGTTTTGCAGACGTGGAAACGGAGGCCTGCGGGGCGGGCAGTGTGCTCGGGCGGGCAGGCGGGCGGTGCTCTCCCTCCACAGGGCGCGAGGTCCTCACTGAACCCCCTACTGCGTCCTGTGCAGCGCACAGTCCGGCGCTTCGAGTCCAGCTGCGGAGGCCACCGGCTCAGAGGAAGTGCCCTCCTGGGACCTAGCCCCGGGGAACACGCCGCACTCAGCGAGCTGGGCCAGGTCGGCGGCCCGGCCAATACCGCGCTACCTCCGTTTGGGGCCAAACCGAGGGCCCTCAGGGCCCTTACGGGGGCGCAGGAGCCAGGCGGCCGCAGACGGCCCAGAGCCGAGATGCTCAGCCGAGATGCTGAGCCGAGATGCTGAGCCCAGCCGAGTCCCCATCCTCCCGCTCCCCGGGGCGGCCCAGGAG
>NW_011888841.1:1346089-1352435 GCF_000151845.1 Pteropus vampyrus
CCAAAACCATTGAGGGACCAATACCTGATAAGACTGGCTACCTGAGACCCTGGGGTGGCCTCCATCTTTCGGCCCAGGTGGGGTCCTTGAGGAAAGAAAACCATAGCGTGGCCGACCGAAGACCTCGGAGCTTCCATCCACCCAGCAGTCGTGTGGCTGTGTCCCAGCCCCCGCAGTGCTGAGGGTTTGAAGTTAAGCCAGTCCCAGGCCTGGTGGGTGGTGGGCGCAGAGGGCAGTGGGGGAGTCCTGGACGTCCCAGGGCCTGGCTCCTGAGGGTTGTAGACACCCACTGGGGGTGAGGAAAGACTCCAGGTCGTCCTGACTGCAGAAAGCGCCCATTGTCCCTCCCTTGTCCTCTGCGTGTCCCCTTGTCTTTCTCTTCCCTCCTGACACCTGTGGAGTCCTCGAGTCAGCTTCTGCCTTGAGGTGAATGTGAACAGAAGCAGAGGCTGCCTTTTCCCCTCATACAATTTCCCGCTTGTTTAGTGTGAGGACAAAGGTCTCTCTTGGCTGTTCGTTGGGCTGTAATAGGGAAAACATCAGGTGGAGTCTTGCCCTTGGGTTTCCCGTCAGCTGAAGGGTGACTTAAAATAAAAGCTAACGGCTTCCGAGTATTCACTCGGTCGGGTCCTTGGGCTAAGTGCTTGGTGGGTACTGTTTTAGGTCTGTGTCTCCCAACAGCCCTGTAAGAGAAATGTCAGCGTCCCCACTTTATGGAGAAGGAAGCCAAGGCACAGAGTGGTTAAGCCACTTGTCTAAGCGACACGATGCCTGGACCCTAACTCCAGAGCCTGCTCAGGTAACTGCGGGGCAGGCTGCCTCCCATCACAGCCAGAGGCTGTGCCATTTCCAGGGCTGACGTGTGCTGAGGTAAACGGTCGTCCAGGTTCCTGGGTCCTGTTTGGTGGCGCTTTAAGAAGGTCGTGTTTACTTCGGAACCTTCTGCGTCTAGATGATCAGAGTCAGTTCTTGTGGCAGAAGGACAGGGGTTGCTTGTAGTCCTGCTATCGTAACAAAATTGGGAGATTTGGTGATGTTAAAAATACCCGGAATTTGTACGCTGCCTTCTTGTGAGAACCAGCAGAGCTCTCACACACATCCGGTGGCATTCTGCTGGCATTTCTAGAAGGGAGGCATAGGGATCGTGAGGTGTGCTGCAGGGGTCAAGTCCTTGCTGCCAGCTCAGGTGGGCAGTGGTTTAGCATTGCTGCTTGACTTCTTTGGCAAGTTGAGACCAGCTGTTGGATTCAGCTGTCTATCCCAATGGCCTCAAGCAGACTCTGGGGTGCACATAGGCTGAACCTTGAGTTGGAGGCCTGAGTCACCTACTGCTCACCTGACTTCTTTGGCTCTCCCATGCTCAGGGCCCTGGCTAGGCATGGATGAGTGCTAGGCATTTGCACGTATGTTTCTAGCAAATATAGGATGATCGAATATTGCAAAGATACCGGCCAGGCCGGGCTCCTGTGACCGCAGGGCCCACTTGCTTGTTTGGCCCCTGCCCAGAACTGTCAGTCTGTCACCTACCGAGCCAGGTCCCTCCTGATCAGTGCCACCTGAGTCCCCTCCCTTCCCTTGCCTCTCTTCCTCCACCTGGCAGGGCTGCCCCCTCGGAACCTGTTCTGGAAGAGGCAGAGGGGCTGGCCTTGGAGGAACCGTGATGTTTCAACAGAATCTGGATTTTTAGGTGTGTAATGGGCAGGACAGGCTACAGCTGAGCTGAAGTCTGTTAGAGACTGAGCGCCCCCAAAGCTGTGTCCTCACCTGGGCGTCTTACCTGGAGGGGGCCGATGGGACAGGCTGCATCACAGGCTGGTGGTATTTGCTGGCTGACCTCACTGAGTTCTTCTCATCAGACTTTGTAAAACCACCCAAGGGATCCTGTTTAGCAAGAGGAAAGAGACTTAGAGGCATGACTGGCACTGAGGGGGAAGAGGAGCCGTGGGTGCTTTCCTCCCGTGGGGCCTCGGCTCCACGGAAGCTTGGCACAGAGCAGCGTTGCCGAGAATCGTCCTGCCCCCAGCGCCGCCCGCGGCAGCCCCCCGCTTCCAGGGACAATGTTCCTTCTGTGAGCATTTGATGGGGATGTTGTCTCCTTTCCACTTCGCTTTTCAAGCCGTCCTTGCTTCTTTCTGCCGTGTTCCTTTTTCCTGATTTTAGCCCTTGGGGGCCGTTGGGGCCCATCGGAGGCCCTACTCAGTTTTGCCTTGAACCCACAGCCTCTAGTGCTTGGGTGGCGGGGCACTGCCTGGCTCCAGCAGGGCCTCGAGCCAGTGGAGGAGAGGGGAGAGGCCGGAGCCCCGCTGGGTGAGGAGGGAGGAGCAGGGTGGCCCAGAGGAGCGTGGGCCCAGAACCAGTTCTGGGAGTTGGGGGTGAGGGACAGGCCAAGAGGGTGTCCCCGGAGGAACCAAAGGTTCCACATTTGCGTTCACGTTCAGAGATATTGGGACAGGTGTGAGTGCGTGGGGAGCGTGATGAAGGCTCTCGGGCTGGAACCCCTGAACTGGAAGAGGCAGCTCCCACATGACTGGCCATCTATGTTCCTTCAGGGAAGTCCGTAAGGCTGGTGCCAACCCTGTGGTCAGGAAGGGCTGCAGGAAATGAGTGGCGGGCCCGAGGCAGCTTGGGAGGTGGCCGGGGCAGCCACTGCTTTTGCCGGAGCCAGCTCCAACTGAGGACTTCTCCAGGGGACTCTGTCCACAGTCCTGCCTCCCCTTGGCATCTGGTAAGTGTGGGCACAGGGGGACGGGCAGGTGTCAGCCTCCCAGCGTCCATCTGGCTGGGGTGTTCTGTTGGGGTGGTGGCACTGGGTGGGGTTCAAAGGAGGGAAGCCAGGACCATCTGTCTCCTGGAGGTAGCTTTTGTGAATCTGTTTAGAGCCACCAACTCCGTGGCTCTGGCACCATACCCTCCAGCTCTTGCCAAGTCTCACAGAGTGAGAAAGTGACTCGGCCTTCTGGGGAATTCTCCCAGGCCTTGGACCTGCCCCCGCCCCAACCCCCCAGCGCTTCCTGTCGTGTGTGCGTGCGGTTAACCCCAGCCCAGCAGTCCCAGGGGTCAGAATTGGTGATCAACCCCCCCACCCCCACCCCGACCCCTGCATACACCCAGCACACACACCACCAGCATTACTAGGGAGCCTGAACTTCTGTTTGGGCTCTCTGGACCTTTTCTTCCTGTTCCCGAAATTTTTATCCCTGTAGAAGGTGGAAAGACCTGAAGTCCTCTGGGAATCTGGTTTAACCTGATTTGGGGAGATGGGAGCCTGAGAAAGGAGAGCTGGGCATTTCTCCTGACTCTGCAGCCACAGACAGTGTGAAAAGCAGGCCAGAACTTGGGCACTCGCTCTGGGGCCTTCGGTGTTGGGTGACGAACACTGGAGGTTTCTATTAGCTTCCCTGAGGGTCCCACGAGCCAGGGAAGGAAAGGTCGGCGTCCAGCCTGGAGCCATGCTTGCTTTAGACATGCCGGGCTTTCCATTCACACCAAAGGTACCCAGGGTGCCGGGGTCAGCGGGTGGAGCTGGGGACACACGGTGGGTGACTCAGGAGAGGAGGGCCTGAGGCTCCCTCCCACTGCTCGCCCGGGGTCCCCCCTCTGCCTGCTCTGTCTTTTCCGTTCCCACTTCTCTCTGCTCTGGTGACCCTTCCCGGACCTTTGTCTCTCACGGAACTAACTCGCATTTGTCAGCTGGTTGGAGAGGGGGCGTGGCCCAGTAGAAAGAGAACTGGCGTCCGGACGGGAGTCTGTCTGGGTCTGAGACCTGATTCTGCCTTGAGCGGCTTCTTAATCTTGGGGCAGGTGATTGAGCGTCTGAGCCTCAGTCTCCAAGGGTATCGATGGCCCATGTGTTTCATCCGTGACACAGGGAGCGGAGGCTCGTCTGTGGCTCCCGTGGATCAGCAGGTGTTGCAGACGGGGCTGTCCTTTCCTCCTTATTGTTTCCCCTTCGCTCCCTCCCTGCCTGTGCTCTAGCCCTCCCAGTGGCCCCCGTGGGAGTTACCTTCCCAGTGGCTGTCCTGGAGGCCGGAGGCCCTCGCGCACCTCTTAGGCTGGCAGCTGCAGCAGCTCCTGTCCCCCGCTTTGTTCCTGCTCCCCCCAGCTCCGGGAAGGCTGCTAGCTGTGTCCTGGACGAGCCATCCGCCCCATTCATCTGACTCTTGGGATGGTTCCCACAATGGAGCTATTCTCTGTAGACACTGCCAGGCACGCCGGGCCCGGTGTCCGCCTCTCCCCGATCCCTCGATGCTGGCTCCCTGTGCCCCACCAGCCCCTGGAGAAGACACCGCCTTGGCTCTGCTGGCGCTGGCTGGGGAAACGACAGGAGCGTTTGAGGCCTGACCATCTGCCTGGTCCTGTTCTCCAGGGAGGACAGGCACGATGACTGACCCCCCGTTCCTGGAGCTGTGGCAGTCCAAGGCGATGTCCGTCCGGGATCGACTGGGCATTGGGGGCCAGCGCAATGACTCCTACTGCTACAACTCAGCCAAAAACAGCACCGTGCTCCAGGGGGTCACCTTCGGTGGCATCCCCACCGTCCTGCTCATAGATGTCAGCTGCTTCCTGGTAAGACCCCTCGTGAATCACGTCCTTCCCTTCACCCCCCAGTTACTCCTCCACCCAGGACCTCTGGGAAACTCAGGCAAGGAGCCAAGACATACCTGGGCGTATATCCCAGTTCTGCCAGTTACCAGCTCTGTGACCTCGGGTGTGTTCCATAGCTCGTCTGGGCCTCAGGTGTCTGCTCTGTACCGTGGAGGTAGTGGTTCTCACCTCAGAGAGTCGTGGAGGAGATTAAATAAGGCGAGATACGAGGAAGAAGACGCCCACCACTGTTCCTTCGATTATTTCCATCATCGCCGGGTTATCAGCCTGGCACGTCTTTCGGGCCCTTGGGAAGGGACAATCCACAGAAACAAGATATGCGAATGGAGAGTGTGGATCAGAAGGAGAGCAGTTGCAAGTCCCGGTTTATAAATGTCGCCTCCTGTTCCCCGCTAGGGTCTTTGGGCCCTTTCGAGGGTCAGACGTGGAGAGAAGAACTCTGGGAGAAGGCACGCCTTATCAGAGGGACCCTCGCAGGTGGCCTTCCTTTAATGTAGATGCTCCCAATTTGAAATATACCATTTTTCTTCTCTCTACTGACTCAGCATTGGCTAGGTGGAATTTATGGTGGTAGGGGACACCTTCTTTTCACAAGTGCCCACGAGACGGGCAGTCCCTCTTGCTGCCCCCTCCTGACACGTAGTGGAGGCCATTGAGTAAATAGGGTGAGATGGGGGTGGAGGGATGGTTTTGGGTCAGAGGCTACGCTAGGGTGGGAGCCTTGGGGAGGCGGAGTTAGGGTAGTATGAGGGCCTCAGTCCCTAAAGGAAAGAGGCAGATATCAAATAAATTTTCTGGCACGAAAAATGTCCACAGGATGGGGCAAGGGGTTCTCCACCCTTCTCTTTCCAGCTGGAGCCCTAAGATTAAGACATACCTGGGTGTATATCCCAATTCTGCCAGTTACCAGCTCTGTGACCTCGGGTGTGTTCCATAGCTCGTCTGGGCCTCAGGTGTCTGCTCTGTACCGTGGAGGTAGTGGTTCTCACCTCAGAGAGTCGTGGAGGAGATTAAATAAGGCGAGATACGAGGAAGACGCCCACCATTGTTCCTTCGATTATTTCCATCATCGCCGGGTTATCAGCCTGGCACGTCTTTCAGGCCCTTGGGAAGGGACAATCCACAGAAACAAGACATGCGAATGGAGAGTGTGGATCAGAAGGA
Source organism: Pteropus vampyrus (assembly GCF_000151845.1). NCBI lineage: Eukaryota > Metazoa > Chordata > Mammalia > Chiroptera > Pteropodidae > Pteropus > Pteropus vampyrus. Next base: position 1,351,859 of record NW_011888841.1, read on the forward strand.
GAGCAGTTGCAAGTCTCGGTTTATAAATGTGGTTTATAAATGTCGCCTCCTGTTCCCCGCTAGGGTCTTTGGGCCCTTTCGAGAGTCAGACGTGGAGAGAAGAACTCTGGGAGAAGGCACGCCTTATCAGAGGGACCCTCGCAGGTGGCCTTTCTTTAATGTAGATGCTCCCAATTTGAAATATACCATTTTTCTTCTCTCTACTGACTCAGCATTGGCTAGGTGGAACTTATGGTGGTAGGGGACACCTTCTTTTCACAAGTGCCCACGAGACGGTCAGTCCCTCTTGCTGCCCCCTCCTGACACGTAGTGGAGGCCATCTGAGTAAATAGGGTGAGATGGGGGTGGAGGGATGGTTTTGGGTCAGAGGCTACGCTAGGGTGGGAGTCTTGGGGAGGCGGAGTTAGGGTAGTATGAGGGCCTCAGTCCCTAAAGGAAAGAGGCAGATATCAAATAAGTTTTCTGGCACGAAAAATGTCCGTAGGATGGGGCAAGGGGTTCTCCACCCTTCTCTTTCCAGCTGGAGCCCTAAGATTAAGGTTGCATTAAAATTTTGCTCCATTATTGGTCTTTTATG
>NW_011888841.1:1354975-1356947 GCF_000151845.1 Pteropus vampyrus
GAGCGTGTGATCTTGGCTAAGTCCTCAAACTGTTGGGGGTTTGTTTCCTCCTATCCTTCCTTCCCCATAGGCTCACTGGGAAGGTCAAATGAGACAGTTCTCTAGAAGGGCTTTGAAATTTTCACCGCGTCTTATGCCATTAGAAGTGGGATGGCGGAGCCAGGAGTTAAGAAAATAGAAGCAAAAATTAACATCACAGACGCCTCAGATTCACAGCCGACGGGATGTTTTTATGGGTTACTCAGAAGAAAAGAACTGATTAAATGCCACAGTGTGAAATGTCAGAGTTCATCAACTCTAAAATGCACATTTTGACATTTTCTCCTCTGTGAAATTGGGATGCGACCTATTATCGGTGACAGTCAGTTTAATGGGTAGCGTTTTTCTTTCTTTATGGTTCATAAAATAATTACGCCCTTTACAACCAGTGGTATCTAAGATTTGATAAAATACAGTATTCTAAGTTTTGTCTACATTATATTGGGGACTATCTTGTAAACAGACAACCCTTTGAAGTCACTTTAGGTAGACCAGTCACAATGCTAAAGGTCAAGGGCATGGGGCACGGGGATGGTCTATTATTGCCCTGACCCCATGTTATAATCACACATAACAGTTTTATGTCTTACACACCTAGGAACGGCCATTGTCCTTTATAACAGGGCGAATTATATTTTGTCCCAGCCACTGAGGGTTCATAGCTTTGGTCCTGAGCTCTAAGAGGCAGCAAGAGAACTGGACACACGTTTTTAGACTTTTTAGAAGAATTCTCTGACTTTTTTTTTCTTCTTGTATTTCTAGCGAGTCGAGATTCCAAAGGCTGTCATCCTCTTCCTCCCTAGGACAGCAAGACTTTGAAAGCGAGCTGGTTGGTATCTAGGGGCCAGCTGTGGTTGTGGCCAGGGTGGCGGGGACCAGCAGTAAGGAGTCAGTGGGGAGAGAGGGCAGTGCAGCTCCTGCTGGGCTGCTGACAGTACCTGGACCTTGAGTGGCTAGTGCTAGTGAGAACTCTTCTCGGCACGGACAGAGTGACTTGGACTTGGTAGATAACAGAGGCAAGATGGCAGCTGGATGACCCAGGACTGGGCTTCACTGTCAGGCAGAGGGCTGTGCAATCCCCTGCGGTCCCAGCACTTGTCGCTATTACTATACTTACAGTTTGGTGTGACAGTTAATTATTGACTTGCCTGCTCGTGAGCCAAATGTAGGCAGGTCCGTGTTATTCAGCGCTGCTCCCGTCACCTGATACCTGGTAGGTGCTTTGTAATTGTCAACTGAATGATGAACAAATATTTGTCTTCCCCAGCTAGGAAACAGTCCAGCTTTAGGGAGTATTACATTTCAGAGATGCAATGGATAATAAAACCCACAGATACCCACTTCCCTCCCTAAATCCCACCCCAGGGCTCTTTTCCCCCCACATCTCATTCAATTGTTTTAAAACAATCAAACAGAAATCCACATCCGTTTCTCCAAAGCTGCCCTGAGTTTCCATTAGCCGTCGATTCAAGTTTCATGATTTGACCTTGGAGCCTGTATAATTCCACAAATTGTCAAATTTGAGAGGTTCTTGCAAGAATTCCAGGCATGGAATGCATATTGTGAAGGACTGGGAGCCTACAGACTTTGTCATGTTTGGGACAAGGGGTAACTTGCTGAATTTGGGGACAGAAGTGCTGTTTTATACAGGAAGAGGTTAGATGATTATTTAATGTCAAAGAAGGTGAATACATCTGCTCCCAAAGACAGAGATGCTGGAGGCTAATCCCTGATCTTTCCTCCAGGGATGCTGCCCCTGGCTGACCGCAATCTTCCGTCTGCAGTGAGTACAGCCCGTGTAGCCGTGTCTGCGCATGCGTGCCTGCCTGTGTGCGTGTCTTTGTTTGTGTGGGTTTGTTTGGGTGTTGGACCAATGGGGAGGAAAGAGCCAAGAGGCCAGATCTTGAGATGGTGGGGTCTCTTAGGTACTTTA
>NW_011888841.1:1358087-1359725 GCF_000151845.1 Pteropus vampyrus
GCTTTCATGGCTCTGTGTCCCCAGCAGCCCTCTCTGTGGGGACACTCATCTCTCATTGAGCGGGGCCGTCATGTGGGCGCAGCTGTGGATTCTGCTTTGTCATTCTAATGCTATGTCAAACATGTTTTTGCATTTCAACTCCCAGTGTTTTTTTCCTTCTAGCCACAGTAAGGACTATGCTTTGACTTTTTTAAAGTTACCATTAAATTTTAACAGCTGCTCACAGCCAACATGACAACTGACATTTAAAGAGGCCTCTCAGTTTCCTTCCAAACTGCCTTTCCCCAGCAAGATGGGAAAGTCAGAAGAGGGTCTCAAGAAAAACTACTGAAAAGTGCTCATTGTTTTAATCTTCATCAGTATTTGTTTAGTAAGCACTATCGTGGCAAAAGTATTTGCATTTTGGTAGCTTATTTCTAAGTGAAAGCAGTGTAATTAATTGCAAAGCTTTGTCCTCTAGGTAAATAGTAAGGCGTAGCATTAGCCAGCTTCCGAGCACCTGCCAGGTGCCAGGCACAGCAGAGTGCCTGACCCTCATAGCTTCTTGTGTCCCTGCTAAGTCACCAGGTAACTAGCAGGTAGTACCTTCCCTGCTTTAGTGAGTCACAGCCTCAGGTGAGTCAGGTGACCCGCTCCCGGAGGTGGCGGAGCTGGCTTCCTGGCTTCCGCCACGTCTGTCTGCCTGACTCACGCCCCGGGCTCCAAACCTTTCGGATCTGCCTTTTCAAGCTGAGCACTCCCTCCCTGAGCTATTCCCAGCTTCTGGAAACAGGACGCTCAGGGTACCTACCGCCCTGTCAGCAGAGCGGGAAAGAGGGGAGACCCCCCCCTCCCTCTAGCGTGGAAGTCTGGCTGTCAGAACCGGAATTTCCTGGGTCCCTAAATGACCTGGAGCACTTAGGGTGGGAAAGGGGGGAGCAGGCCACCTCCTGGCTTTGGGACACAGGGAGGAGCCAGGGGCGGGAGGATGCACTGAGCCTTGGCATGTCGAAGCAGTGGCTTCACCGCTCTCTCCCAGCTTGACTAAGGGGCGCCAGGGGACAGGATGGGGGCCGCGAGCCCGGATCCACTCCCAGCTTCGCTCAGAGAAGGTTGCAGCGGCCTCCTGTCCGTGGCCTTATTCACAGAAGCAGGAAAAGGCAGCGTGATCACTCACCGCATTCACCCCTCTCACCCCGACACAGTCGCGGGCTGCGGGTTTTCAGACACGCAGTGTTTTCCTGGCCGGGCGTCTGGGGCGGGGCTGGGAGGACAGATCCAAAGCTCTGCATCTTTTCTGGGCCTCCGTTTAATCATATGTGAAAAATGGAGATAAAATTAGAACTTACCTCACAGGGTTAAAGGAAATAATCTATGCAGGGCCCCAAGGGCCTGGCCTGTGACTGCTACTCACTAAGGCCCCACGTGTGTGTGTGTCTTGGCCAGCGATGACCAGATCCTGGAGTGGTGTGGGGAGGACGCCATCCACTACCTGTCCTTCCAGAGACACATCATCTTCCTGCTGGTGGCGGTCAGCTGCTTGTCCCTGTGCGTCATCCTGCCCGTCAACCTCTCGGGCAATTTGCTGGGTAAATATTCGTGTTGTCCTCGTCTGCGCTGGGCCCAGGCCTAGGAGAAGGGGCTCATTGGGGTGGACCA
>NW_011888841.1:1360915-1367178 GCF_000151845.1 Pteropus vampyrus
CACTACCTGTCCTTCCAGAGACACATCATCTTCCTGCTGGTGGCGGTCAGCTGCTTGTCCCTGTGCGTCATCCTGCCCGTCAACCTCTCGGGCAATTTGCTGGGTAAATATTCGTGTTGTCCTCGTCTGCGCTGGGCCCAGGCCTAGGAGAAGGGGCTCATTGGGGTGGACCAGAGCCCTGGATTCATGCTCACACTCAGATGTGAGACGGTCTCAGGGTGACTTTCCGGATTTTTCTATCTTAAGTAGGAGGAAAACACCCAGATTTATAGACTCAGCGGCTTCCGGGAGTGTTTCATACCTTCCTGCCCCCACCCGAATCCAGAGGCCACAACTGGCGGATCTAGAAAACGTTAGTAATGTTCAAAGTCAAAATCAAAGCGAGGAATTATATTTCCAAGCAACTATAGGAGTCCAGCTTCCAAAATGTCAGCACGAGTCCACTCTGAAGCTCAGCGATTCCCAGCCTTGGTTCTGGGAACGGCTTCGGATCTTTCTAGATTTCTCAAGGAGTGCCACAAAAATCTCAGGCAGATGAATTCAGATTTGACTTGACCCACGTGGTGGGTTGAGGAGAAGTTGTCGGGGAGTGTCTTGGAATAGAACAGAGGCCTTGGTCGGGGTCGGTAGCTCTGAAAAAACCGGACGGACGTCCTTGTCCTCTGATAAGTCTGGCCATCTGGGCTCCTCCTCAGAGCGCCACAAACCGAGGGGGGTTATGCCCCGCCCCGCTCCCTAGTGTGATCCCCGAGACTAAGTCTCTGTGCTTCTCTGCAGGCAAAGACCCTTACAGTTTTGGGAGGACGACGATAGCAAACCTACAGACAGAGTGCGTATGGGGTGGGAGGGTGTGAGGGTGCTGATGGGGGAGGCCAAGCAGAAGGCAGGTTCCAGAAGGCAGGGTAGGCCAGACGTAGTCCCAAGTGGGCAGGTGAATGTCTGAAAGTCCCTTTGCAGTGAGTGTGGCGGGGCCCTGGGCACAGACACATCCCAGGCGGCCGCCGTTTTAAGGGAATTTTAGGAAATCAGGAGGTCCCTCGAGTCTGGGGTTCATTTGTCAGAACAGCCTCTCTCAGGGAGCGCTGTTGTGATGAAGCCACTGGCCTTCGGCTCGATGCCGTGAGGGTAGCCAAGCCCCCAGCTGGTTGGTACCCCCGCCGCTGGCCCAGGAGCCCAGCCCTGATGGCAGGTGGTGTCCCCGCAGCAACGACCTCCTGTGGCTGCACACCATCTTCGCTGTCATTTACCTCTTCCTCACCGTGGGCTTCATGCGGCACCACACCCAGTCCATCAAGTACAAGGAGGAGAACCTGGTGAGTGAGGCTGGGGGTGGGGCATGTGCCGGGGAGGGGGGGGTGGTCCCGAGTCTGGGCAGAGAGGGCTGGCACCCCCGTCTTAGTCCCCAGGAGCAGGACAGCAGTGAGCCCCGCAGGGGACTGCCGTGGAGCCGGGCTTGCATATTCGCACTCAAATTTGGCATTTAAAAATTTTTTTCTGATAGATTGTTTTAGGATTTAGACATTTTTTTTTCCCCCATTCTGCCAACTAGCCCTTAGATTTGTGGGGTTTAGGCTTATCAGTTACTGATTTAACTAATTTCTAAATTTAAGTAATTTAGGTTACAAACAGCTCCCTCTCTCTTTGAAACTGCAGCGTGACAGGGAGGGGGAGTTTCTGTTACCTGGTTCCAGGCCTGAGGCCTCCTCTGATCTGCTGTGTGACCCCGTCTGAGTCACTTCCCCTCTCTGGGTTCTTTCATAGTCTCCTGTCCTATGAAGGAGGCTCGTAGACTTGCTTTTAAAATCCTGGAAGGAGATGCTATGTAGATAACACACTAGGGTTCTGCCGGGCCACAAAGGAGAGGACCAAGTCGGCTGGGTTCCTGTTGGTCTTTTTGGGGGGCAGGGGCAGGGGGAGCTTGGGACAGGGTGGGAAACCCGGTCCCGCCTGTATGCAGACTGGCTTGTCCTGGTGACTTTTCTCCCTGGTGTCTTTGTCTGGTAGGTGAGGCGGACCCTGTTCATCACAGGACTCCCCAGACATGCCACAAAGGAGACTGTGGAGAGCCACTTCCGGTGAGCAGGGTGGGGGTGGGAAGGGGAGCGAGGCCCTTCAGGTGGGACCACACAGTCCCATGGGGCAGGCGCCTTGGGTGACCACCTTACGTCTTCTACTTGGGCACTTGAGTGAGGTCTGAGAAGGACCTGGCCCTGCCATACGAGCACCAAATGGCTGCCTTGCACTAGCTCTGCTGGTGCTGCGAAAGGACCTGGGCTAGTGGCCTGTCCCCTGCAGGCAGCCATGGCTGCCCCGCGTGACCACAGTAGCCAGAGCACAGGCCAGGGTGTTGGTTTAAACAAACCTGAGGGAAGGAAATGATCCTCCCTGGGCTTCTCGGTGCCGGCTTTGCAGAGTGAGAGGTACACGAGCCAGTCCCAGAAGGGGAGGGACCTGGGCCCTTCTGTGCATTTGTCCATCGTCCACTCAGGCGTCTCCTGAGTGAGCACGCTGTGTCTGGAGCCCTGTCCTCACAGAGCTCACCGTTCAGCAAGTGTAGGTTCTCCTGGCCGGACCCCCTTCCCAGCAGGCCCCACTGAGCACCTGTGCCAAGGATTCCTGCAGATGGGCTGCAGGGAGGGCTTTCCTGTGAGAAGGAAGCTGTACGTACAATGCCCTGAACACAGGGCCTCGTATGGAGCATCAAGGAAAGGGGTGGGTGGGGGAGAAGCAGGCCAGGAAGGTCCTGGGGCCCTGGCCTGGAGGCCTTGAACCTGGGCTAAAATGCTGAGGTGTTAGTCTGTATTCATTCCTTATCAGTTCAGCAGTCATTAATTTGTAGTATAAACTAGGGCTGGCTACTGTTTATTTACCCTTGCCCTATTTATGAGAACTCTTACTAAGCAAATTATTAGTATAAACAGAATTGTTAAATGAATGTTTGAAATTTATTGACTAATCTCTTCAGAAACTCCAAGTATTTTGGAAATATTCTTTTATATATAAACACCGGATATTGGAACCGTGTGTCCGTTCCTTGAAACAGCTCCCCAGAGCTGCCTGCCAGGCAGCAATGGTTCCACTTCACATATTAGTATTTTACTAAGATTATTAATGTATGTGTAGACATTTTCTGGGCTGAGGGTGCTTTGCTTTCATTAGACCTAAAAGGTCTGCGATCTTCCAAGGGGTCACAAACTAAACAGGTTTTCAGTGACGGTCCACGGTAGATCTGACCTGGAGCAAACAAGAAATCTATTCCTTTGGGTGGGTAGAGGGGATAACAAGTAGTGTTCATTCTTCCCGGTGAGAAGTGCCAGCTGATTTAAAGCCAAGCGGGTATAAACTTGTCAGTTTCAGGCAGTTGCTTTCATGCTACTAAAAAATGCTTCTTTGTATTACATTTCAAAATTTCCCCTTTTGCTCAAAAAGAAAGAGAAAAGAGGTGTCTGCTGGCACAGGAACGGGCAGCGTGATTGCTCTGCCACCCTTGGAGATGTTGGGGGGGGGCGGGTCTCTCCTGACTGGGGGTGCTCTTTTCCAATGGCGTCTTTTGCTTCTGGCCTGCCCTGGCCACAGGGACGCGTACCCCACGTGTGGGGTAGTGGAGGTCCGGCTGTGCTACGACGTGGCCAAGCTGATCTACTTGTGCAAAGAAAGGTGAGCGTGGGCTGCGGGCGGGCGTGCGTGGGGTAAGCTGGGCTGCAGCTTTCTGGCTTTTCCCCTCTGAGACTCCCACCGTCCTTCCCTGATGGCCTCGGGTCCCCCAGCTGCGAAGGGAGGAGCGGGGACTCGCCCCTTTCTTGTTTACAAAGCTGAACTCCCAGTTCTGGTAGTGACTGATGGTAGTGGTGGTAACAGATGGTTGAATGGAGCGTGTGGGGTCCGTACCACAGGACTGTGGTCTGAGGTTCGTCCCCTCCCGCCCCACTCCACCCCCCCAACTGCAGAAAAAAGACTGAGAAGAGCCTGACCTATTACACGAACCTGCAGGTGAAGACAGGTCAGCGGACCCTCATCAACCCCAAGCCCTGTGGCCAGTTCTGCTGCTGCGAGGTGCAGGGCTGTGAGCGGGTGAGTGCCCGCACCCTGGCCGGCACTGTGGGGTTTCTCGGCCGCCTGCACAGGCCACGTCATCACCAGGGCATGTGTCTTCTGGTAGGAGGATGCCATCTCTTACTACACACGCATGAAGGACAAGCTCATGGGGAGGATCACCGAGGAGGAGTGCAGGGTCCAGGACCAGCCCCTGGGGATGGCCTTCGTCACCTTCCAGGAGAAGTCCATGGCCACCTAGTGAGTGTCCCAGGCCCTTCCTTGGCTGACGCCCTTGTCCCTGTCCAGGTACCTTGCTGTGCCTTTTGGATGGAGACGATTCTGCTGCGTCAGCACCACTGGGATTTTTTTTTTTTTTTTTGGTGGCATGTTCACCTACTTCTCCAGGTATGGCTGGGGAGGCAGCCATCACACTCACTCCCTCAGGGAGCCCAGCCCATGTTCGTGTGACAGTTGGGCCCCCCTCGGGCCTCCCACCAGCTGCCCCATGGGGCCCACTGGCTCTATGTCCCAGCATTCTGCCAGGCGGGATGGATGTCGTCCATCCTGCTCTGCAACCACACATCCTTCTGTGCAAGGGCATCTTCCCACAAATGACAGCTGTGGGGCAGACCCTTGGGCACTCCAGGGCGCCCCCTGCTGCGGGGACCCTGGTCCTGGAGAGGGGAGACAAAAAGGGGAAAGAGTAGGACCCATAAAGATGGCGAGGGTTGAGGTGGGGGTCCTAGGGAGGGAAATCTCGGAGTCAGAATGAGAACAGGCTGCATGTAACGTGGCCTGATGCTGCTATGGGGCGTGGGTGAGGCCAGCAGGTTGTGGGGGTGGCAGCGCAAACAGCGTAGGAGCTGGAGTCAGATGGGACAGAACCTAACTCAGAGAGCCTCAGTTTCCTTATCTGTCAAATGGGAATAGTCCTTGGCTTGCAGGGTTGTTCTGAGGATTAAACAAAGTCCCCCCCACAGTGCTCCAAGCGTGGCGTCTCTTTCATAGCATTAATTATAATAAATTAATAATAATAAAGCAAAGGTCCTGTACCACGAGGCTCCCAATCCCGCTTGGGAGATCACTTGGTGGTTCCAGTGTGTGCTGTGGATGCACATGGCACCCTGTGTCTGGGCCCTGGCCATTTCTGCATTTCCTGGCAGCATCCTGAAAGACTTCAACGCCTGCAAGTGTCAGGGCCTTCGGTGCAAAGGTGAGCCCCAGCCATCCCCCCACAGCAGAGAGCTCTGCATCTCCAAGTGGACCGTCGCCTTCGCCACTTACCCGGAGGACATCTGCTGGTGAGCCCCCAGGCCGGGAAGGGCCACATTTCAATGCTCAGTAGCTACATGTGTCTCTTGGCTACTATAGCAGACAGTGCAGTCTTAGGCCAAGTGGCAGCTCCCTCTTTAGCCTGGGGGACACATGAAAAGAATAAAAAACTGTTGAAATGAATTTTATATTATCTAAATATATATCTATGTATCTAAAATATTATCAGTTCAATACATAACCATTTTTTAAAATGGAGATGTTTTACGTTCTCCTTTTCATACTTAGTGGTATTTGAAATCAAGTGCATGGATTTCTAGAAACTTCTAGCATGTCTCAATTTAGCCATGTTTCGATCCTCGGTAGCCACACATAGCTAGCTCCTGGCTGCTATATCTGACAGTGCAGCCTTAGGTCAGGTGTCAGCTGTCTGTCCTGCCTGGGAGACGTGCTGGTGCGCTAGGCCGTGTCCGTGGGGTGCATGGGCGAGCCTCGAGCGTGATGTTTAGAGTGAGCGCAGTCCCCACGGGGGCCCCAGCAGGGCCGGCCATCCAGTCTGGCCTCTGTTCCTCGTCCAGAGCGGGTTTTGGGCAGAACACTAGTTCTGCCTCTGATGGTTCTGCTCTTTGGTTCATATTTCTAAACTTAAGATTGGTTTGTTGTCCTGTTCTTGATGGGGGTGAAAGGCCAGGGCAGGTTCCAGCTGGACTTTGTGCCTTTGTCCTCTACCTCCTTCTTCCTTGGACCCCAGCCCATTGGGAACGTTGGGCAGAATGTGTCATTAGTCGCAGAGCATCGCAGACGTGTCTAAGAAATGCCATGTTGGAGCCTTGTTGGCTCTGCTTGGGTGCTCATGGCATTTCTGTGGGTAGATTCTGGCCCCCGGACTAGAAGAGTCTTGTTAGCAGTGAATAACTTGTTTTAGCTCTGAGCTCACAGGGACTCAAAATTTGACC
>NW_011888841.1:1368523-1371236 GCF_000151845.1 Pteropus vampyrus
GGTCGGGCTGGAGGCCTGAGGTCCTGGCCCTCACTCTTCTGCTCTTTAGCCGATGAATTCTGAGCCTTGGTTTTTCATTAAAAAACTGGAGTCGAAACGCCTGCCATATTACACTTATGGGCCTGTTATGATGGCGGGCGAATGAGCTCATGTGTGGTTGAAGCTCTCTTATTTGACTCAATGTATAATAAAAAATACGTAGTGTACATGAAGCAGTTTTGTCGAGATTTAAAGATGAAAACGTTCATTTCTTTGCCAGTCTTTTGATGTACGGTCAAGGCCTCTTCTTTGGAGGGTGGGTCTGCTAATTAGGGTTCCCCTTTGTCTGACACAAACCACACCATTGTTTCCTTATTGGTGATTCCAGTTTTGTTTTTTTACGGGAAAGCAAGACTTTAAAGATACTCGCAAAGCCATTCTAGGTGTAGAACCCTCTAGATCTCATCTCCCTTGGCCCTTTACGGTTTCTTTATTCTCACCTAATTCAACAGCAGTTTTTAGAAAATGGCCTTTATCAAGTCTTTCCGAAGCATCTGACGTAGTTTTCAAAGAATTTTTCTCTTTATTTTTTGCTCATTTGATCAAGAAAAGTAATAAGTTGACCAAATTATGTAATTACAACAACAGGTGCAATGGGCATAGGCAGGATTGGGAATAAATACAGAGCAGTCCTGGGAAGCTCCAACTGGGCCGCTGAGAGCCAAGTGGGCAAGCCAGCGGGGGAGGGGCCCAGACCTGCAGCGTCCTGTCTTCCCTTGGCAGTATAGGAAATGGTTTTCTATAGGAAATGGAGGTTCTCTGTCTGGTCAGCAAGACAAGGGAATTCAGTCGTATGTGAAGTTGCTGTCTTTGCTTGTAAGAACGACACTCTACTAATGGAAGGAGCTATTGCTCCTTACGGAATACCTGCCCTGTTGGTAGTGGGAGTCGAGGAGGACCAGAAGCAACCCCAGCAGTTCACAGAGCCACCATGCCAGCAGGGCACGGCCTCAAAGCCTCTGACTCTTTCTGCCGTGGACCTTGTATTGCAGGACCCAGTCATCAGCCAGTTCTTCCCGACCCTCCTCCTGTGGTCCTTCTCGGCCCTGCTTCCGTCCATTGTCTACTATTCTACGCTGCTGGAGTCTCACTGGAGCAAGTGAGTACCCAAGAGCTCTGGCTCCCACCCCACGAGGCAGCGGGCACACAGCCAGGGGCTGACTGGGGTCCGTGCGTGCTCACCGCTGACTTCCCGCAGGTCAGGGGAGAACCGGATCATGATGACTAAAGTCTACATATTCTTGATCTTCATGGTGCTGATTCTGCCCTCCCTCGGCCTCACCAGGTACTCACGTGTCGCCCCCTCCTGCTCTAAATTCACAGTCAAGGTCACATCTGGAGAGCACTGTCCTGGGGAGAATGGAAGCGGTTTTGGTGTGGCTGTGGATCTCTGACAGCGTTTAAGCCTGTCACACCCACTCGGAGCAAAATTATACTGGCTCATTGATTCTTTTGGAAATAGGATCTTTTTTCCTTAAAAAAAAAATTTTTTTAAGCTTGAAAATAAAATTTATCACGACCTTCCAGTTAGAGGGAGGATCTAATCCTGGCTTTGTTTATCTCAAGGAAGGAGCTTTCTGTTAAATTAAGCCCTGGTAAGTTACACTGTAGTAAGTGGCATTTTAAAAGTTAAATGTAGATCTTGAGATTTAGCCTGTTTTTAGAGCAGCAAGAAATGAAAACGTGTTGTAATCACATGGAGCGTTGGAAGTAAATTCTCACAGGATTCGTTTGTCTTTCAGTCTGGACTTTTTCTTTCGGTGGCTCTTTGACAAAACGTCCTCTGAAGCCTCTATCAGGTTGGAGTAAGTATCAGCCACGTAGAAGTTTGGAGCCACGGTCACGTTAAATGTCCCACGGGGCCTGGGGCATCCCCGCCACCCCTGCCAGGTTCCTGGCTGGGCTGGGGCTGGGCGGAGCCTTCGGCCACATACCGTGGGAGCTGCCCCACTTTGTGAATGTGAGTAGAAATGTGGTTCATCTTTTAGGCTAAGACTCAATTAGTGGCTGTCTCGTTCATTCCTTGAAACGTACTTACCGAGGACAGTGCCCCTGGGGAGAAGGACCTGCTGGGTCTCAGTGGGGCCAGGGAGCAGGGATGGAGAACAGTAACTGACATTGCAACCAGAATGACTGTCTGGACTGGGTTTTTTTTTGTTTTTGTGTTTTTGTTTTTTTTTTACCAGGAGAATGGAGTCTAACTGATCGTTGCTATGTGTGCTTCTTAATATTTTCGCCACGCTCACTTAGCGGCGATACTTATTATTTGAGAAGGCGCTACGTGTGCTAAGTGCTTCATTCTTTTTCTCATTTACCTTCGTCACAATTTATGAGGTAGAGACCGTCGTTATCTCCATTTTACAGATGAGGCAACTGAGGCCCAGAGATGCCGCATGACTTGCCCACGCTGACCCAGCTAGCGAGAGACAGAGTTCCTGCTGCACTTCACTCTAGGTCCTAGTACAGTCCCTCAGGGTCAGGACGGACTTTTCCAAAGGGATGTTTGTAGGGAAGGCTGGCTGTGCTCGTCTGAGAGGGTGACGTGAATTATTTTACAATGGGTTCTTGCTGGGTAAGCTGGCAGCCACAGGCACACACACCCGGCCAGCTCTTGTCCAGGTTGGCAGTAACTTCCAGACTGACAGACCCCATGGTCAGCTCTCAGTCCTCCTCG
>NW_011888841.1:1373152-1379782 GCF_000151845.1 Pteropus vampyrus
AAGTTGGAGATGTGCTGGGTTTTTTTCATTTTATTGTCAGAAACCCCCATGGGATGGGTGCTACGAGTACCCTACTTGGCAGATGCACAGACTAAGCCATAGGGAGGTTAAGCCCAGGACACACTAGAAGGGGCAGAGCTGACACTGGATCTGATGCCAAAGTCGGGGGGGGGTCACTTTACAGTCTGTCCTCAGACCTCGGTCTCTGCCCTCTCGGGGCTCATGGGCCTGTTGGGTAGACGTGATTCAAACAGAAGAAACACTATGAAAGCATGAATCACTCACTGTACCTTGCGAAGTCTGGGTCTGAGCTGAGTGAAGCTGGCGAAGGCTTATGAAGGTTTGAACAGAAAGGACTTCAAGAGGTTGGGGTGGCTGTGAGTCTCCCATTTCCAAAGTCCTCCACCTGGTGTCCCCTTGCCCCTTGGAGTATATACAGGGGGTTTGGGGTAGAGCGAGCCTGTAAGCACCTCACCACCTCCTCCAGAACCAGGCCTTCGAGTACGAGTTCGGAGCCATGTATGCGTGGATGCTGTGTGTCTTCACTGTCATCATGGCCTACAGCATCACCTGCCCCATCATCGCCCCATTCGGTGAGTGGCCCTGGAGCCTGTCCAGGGTAGGTGGGTGGCTGATTCTGCCAAGCACCCCAGGACAGCCATCACTGGGGCATTATGGAGCCCCACAAACAGAGGATGTCTTGGGGTCAGAGGTGACTCCAAATTTAATTTCACTTGCAATGACTTTCTTCCACGGGCTGTCACACTGTGGCTTCTCAGTATTTCTGGTCTGAGCTTCTCGGCGGCTGACCACTTGGTTCTTGGTTGCTCCTTCAGCGGAGACCTCATCGTACGTGACTGCAGAGTGGCCGTGGCGATTGGAGCTCTCGTGTGTGCTCTGCGGCCAGTCACCTTGCACACGAATTCTCGCACGGTCCTACGAGCCGGGGCTTGTTTCTGTCCCCGTCTCACAGATGAGTCACGTCAGTGAGGCGTAGAGCCAGGATTCGAACTTAGGACTGTTCGGTTTTAACGGCCAAGGTCTTGCAACTAAAATCAAACGTCAGGAACTGGCCAACAAATGGAAGACTCTGGAAGGAAACCGAACACCCAGGATCTGGCTGACAGTCATAGCCGAGGTTCAGGGGCGGGCGGGAGTTTTAGTTTTCCCTGTTTACTCTCTCGTACTGTTTTAAAGATACGGTATCACTATTTCAAAACAAAATGAATTTTTTAAAGAACCTGACATCATCCAAAAGGCAGTACCCACCTTTCGTGCCACCCCTGGGGTGAGATCCTGGGGGATCCATTGGCTGTGATGAGGGCAGGAGGTCAGCTTGGAGGAGAGCAGGAGAATGAGGGATCTGGGGGTGCTCGGCGTGAGAGGGGCCCACACACAGGCTGAGGCCAGGCATCTGAGTGTACAACAGCCTCTTTCCCCTGAGTGATCTTAGAATTTCAGGGTTCCGCGGGTGCAGACTCACAGACACCTCTGCTCTTTGGAGCCAGAAGGAGGCCTGGAAGGGGGAGGGGAAGAGGGAGGAAGAAAGGCGTGGGGGCGAGGGACTGAGACCACGAGCAGCCAGGATGGGCCTTTATGTGTTTTGTCCACCTTCTGGTCTCCGCAGTCACATGGCAGCCCCAGCCCCAGCTCCGTGCACAAGCAGCTCCGTGCACAAATAGGAAGGGGGCGGAGGGGCCCTCGTGGCCCAGCCAGGTGTCCAGCTGACGGCCCCCTCTCTGCAGGCCTGATCTACATCCTGCTCAAGCACATGGTGGATCGGCACAACCTCTACTTTGTCTACCTCCCGGCCAAGCTGGAGAAGAGGATCCACTTTGCGGCTGTGAACCAGGCCCTGGCCGCGCCCATCCTCTGCCTCTTCTGGCTCTACTTCTTCTCCTTCCTGCGCCTGGGTGAGGGGCCCTCCTGACCCCTGGGGGGATGGGGGTTGGGGAGGGAGGCAGTCGTTGGCCTCACGTTCCCATATCCATACCAGCCAGTCAAAGCCCTCAGTGCTTTATTTTTTTATTTTTTATTTATTTGTTAAAGCCTACAGCACCTGGTCTTCCTAGGTGGTCTCCCATCCAAGTACTAACCAGGCCTGACCCTGCTTAGCTTCCACGATCAGACGGGATCGGGCACGTTCAGGGTGGCGTGGCCGTGGACCCTCATTGCTTTAACAGCATCAACTCGGTGCTCAGTCTCAATGTGGCACCCAGGGCACCGGGCACCAGAGATGGGAGGGAACTGGCCCAGCAAGGCAGCTGGCAAACTGCCATAGCCTTGGTGTCCTAGTACCTGAAATCTGAGCAGAGATAATGCCGGCTGTTCAGTGGGTCTCTGTGTGCGCTGCTGGCTGCGAAGACACCATCCTTGAGGGGGTTTGGGGTGGTGGTGCCTTCTCTTTATTTTACTCCTGAAGGAAAAGTCACCCATAGTTCCTACACCAGGTATGGACGCCGTCCTCAGCAGGGTCACAGTGAATGGCAGCCTCTCTCTCCCTCCCTCCCTAAGGCCGGCATCCCTTTGTCCCCAGGTATGACGGCCCCTGCCACCCTGTTTACCTTCCTGGTCGTGCTGCTCACCATCCTGGTGTGCCTGGCCTACACCTGCTTTGGATGCTTCAAGCACCTCAGCCCTCTGAACTACAAGGTACAGGGCCCCTCCCCTCCCTGCCGCCCAGCCAGGACCCGGGAAGAGATGTTGATTCACTCTCGACTGCTCCTCACCCTTTCACTTACCAACAGCCTTCTCCAGATCTTATTTGTCCATGAGAAAGGTGTGGGTAGTTGGGTGCAATGTGTGGCTTCCCTCCCCACCCCTCCCTGCTCCCTGCACTGCCCCCCCCATCCTCTCTTGGGCTGCTGCTGGGAGCTTGGGTACCAGCTGGTACCATTATTCTGGGTGTTAACAGTCTGCTTGTCTGGAGGTTGTTAGTTCAGGAAGATCGGCTCTGTTTACCATTGTAAGTTTCTGCTGTTATCTGCAGACAGAAGAGTCAGCAAGCGACAAAGGAAGTGACGGCTCGGCCCACGTGCCCCCACCGTTCACAGTGAGTTGTGGTTCTCCCCCGTGACCAAGCACAGCAATGGCCCCAACCAGACGGGCCCTACAAACGTGCTTTAATCAACTCTTGTTAAGATAGAAGTCCCTTGATCACGTGCCAGACAAGTTGCTGAATTAATGTCACTTGAGAAGGAATCCGGGTCCCTCTGGGTGCTTTAACTTACATGTGTGAAGCCATATTCGTCACTGAGAAGAGAATTAGTTTTGCCGTGATGTACACCCATCCCCCTCGCTTTCATTTCCCTGCTCACTTTTCTGCTCTGCATATTTAATGCCTGGTGAGTTTGGGCCCTTGGTGAAACAATATCACAAGGCCTTATGGTTTGGTGACACTTATCACGAGCATTTCAGCAGCACCTGCCTGTGCGAGGGCCTCCGTGGTGCACACTAACTCCCCTCTGAATTCAGCGACGGAGCGTTGCACCTGCTTCAGAGCAGGCACCTGGACACCATTCCTTCCTGGTTCTCCCTGCTTCCGGTCCTGCTCCTACGGTGGGCATGGGAAAGGAAAGGGGAGCCACGGGACCCCAGAGCCGTGACCGCCGGCCCTCCCGACAGAGCCAGGGCGGGGCGGCAGCGTCTCACGGTGGCTATCTCCCAGGCTGGCTGTCTCCCAGGCGTTAGGCCCTCTTATCAGTGGCCGTCCTTGGACCAGCCCCAGAGAAGCTTCTCAGATTCATGACGCAGAGGCACACCTGTGGCTGTGCCGCCAGACAAGGGAAGAGGCAGGGCAGGTAGATGACATCAGTCCCTCATTGTCAGCCTGGGGCCGGGGAGGAGCAGCGCAGGGATCTGCCACTGGGGTTAGCAGCTGGAGCCTGGAACTGGAAAGAATCCTTTAAGGATTCGCCCCCACTGACAGCATCCTAAGCCTGCCCCGTGCAGATCGACTTGTTTCCTCTGTAAAGCAAGAAATTCTCCTGGGATCCAGTGCTTGGAAAAGTTTTGTTTCCTCTGAGAAATAGATGTGTGTACTTCCTTCTCTAGGATCATGAGAACTGTATCATTGATTGCATTTTGTTTTGCTCCGGCTGCTGGGAGATTCTGCAGTTGGTATATTTGGGGTCCTGACATCCTAAGTTGATGTTATTTCTTTATGTCCGTCACGATCGCTGCACGTGTCCTCCTGTGGAAGGAGGAGGGGCAGTGGGGGGAAGGATGGGTACCACGTCTCAGGCCCGGCCCACCCAAGCACTAACACCCCCCGTTTGCTGGCAGCCCTATGTGCCTCGGATTCTGAATGGCTTGTCCTCGGAGAGAACAGCCCTGTCCCCACAGCAGCAGCAGAACTACGGTGCCATCCACAACATCAGTGGGACCGTCCCAGGGCCGTGCCTGGCCCAGAGCCCTGCGGACAGCATGGTGGCTGCCTACCAGGAGGCCTGAGGGCAGGCAAGCGGCCGGCTGGACCAAGCTCGGGGGTCGGGAGGTGAGGAGACACAGGTGGAGAAGCTACTTTACATCGACCCCCACCAAGTTCAGGACTTCTGTCCGCCCGTTTGAAGCAGCACTGCTCCGAACAGTTGGAACCGGGAAAGGGCTCAGCCCTCGGCTGAGGGGTTTGGGGTGGGACTGCCGTCGGTGGTGAGGGGGTCCATGCAGCCTCCTACCCTTGCTCATGCACCTGGGGCCCTGCTCGTCCCTGACCCCACTTCTGCACAGCTCTGTAGCTGGGGTAGCTGGGTGATGTCCCCTGTAATTTTTAGCAAGATCATGGAAATCGTGCCCCTCCAGGCCCCTTGGCCGTGGCGACCCTATCAGGTAATAGGGAGAACGTAACCAGTGGGAGACCTCCTTTCTGGGTATCCAGACACCACCCAGCCCTCCCTAGGAACATACACAACTGATAACCAAAGAGCCTGTGGCAGGCCCAGGCCTGAGACGGGACCGGAGGACGGTCCGGAGTCCTTCTGGCCCCCGCCCTATGTATGAAGCCATTCACCCCAGCCCTGTCCCAGAGCGAGCTGTGGGGAGCGGGGAGGGAATGGCCAGTGCAGGATCTTGCCAGCTGCACACACACCTCTGCACCTCACTATGGTACGATGTTTTTGTATCGTGTTCCTGGTGACACTGTGGCTGGGCCAGGGTCACCCCGCAGCAGGCGGGGACAATAAGGACCACTAATAAAGTGTCCATTCTGCCAGGCTGGTGAGTGTACGGTTCTCAGTCTCTGCCCTTGACTCCATCTGTCTCTCCCTCCAAGGTGGGAGGTGTGGGGAGCAGTGTTGGGGCCTGCTTGGGGTCAAGGGAGGACTGTGGCAGGGGAGGAAAGGAGAGGGTGCCCGGGCTGGGCGCAGGGCTGTGCACCACCCCTGAGCTGTGATCCTGGCAGGAAGGATGGGCAGACCCTTGCCTTTTCTCTCTCTGGGGGATCCCGCGGCTGGGGTGCCGCTTTGGGCACTTGCCAGAGAAGCTGCCTTCCTACTGCCTCCAGGGGGCGCCAGAGGTGCAAGTCTGTGTAGTGGGCGCGGGTGATGGGGCTGAGCCAGCGAGGCTGCCTCAATCCCCAGAGGAGGGTGGGGTGGGCGTGGACCTGGGGGTCCCTGTGCAGACCCTGCCCCTAGCAGTCACTCAACCCCTCCGCCTCGGCTCAGAGCAGCCCTGGGGGCACCCGCAGGGAGTACAGCGGCATCCTGGTGTCCCCCCCAGTCCTGTCCTGCCCTCGAGTGGGAACCCCTCCCCAACTCAGGCTGCAGACCTGCCAGCTCTGCTGGAAGGGGAACCCCAGGTGGGCTCAGGGCAGGCGCAAGTCACTTAGTTCCAGCCGCTCTCAGATGTAAAATCATTTATCTTTAAAGCCACGTTGCTTGGCACGTGAGCGCGGGGGTCCTGGGATGGGCGGAAGGCAGAAGCAAACCCACCCCCCAGAAAAGGGCTCTTCACCGAGAAGGCGGAGGCAGCCAGTCTCCCCACGTCACTGCCGCTCCAGCAGCCCCACAAACTTGATGATGTCCCGGGCGAGCAGCTCCGGCTCCTCCAAGGCAGCAAAGTGGCCCCCACGGGCCATGTAGGAGTAGGAGATGAGCTTTGGGTACTTGAACTTCAACCACTTTTCTGGGATGTGCAATAACTCACAAGGGAAGGCAGCAAAGCCAGTGGGCACCTGGACCTTCATCCTGGAAGGGACAGAGGTCTCACTGATGCAGTAGGCTGTGGCCTGGTAGCCTGTACCCCACAGCAGCAAGTTCGGAGGCCTTTGGGCAGGGGTCAGCTGGCCCACCCACAGGGAGCCATAAAGAAAAGGACGGATCCAGGGTTTTAACCATTCCCCTCAATTCCCACCCACTAAGGGCCCTGAGGGTCTTCATATAGGCTTAGGAAAGGGTGCCAGAGAAGTCCCAGGAACTTCGGGGCTCCACCAGGCCAGCATCCTGGCCCTGGGAGAGACCTGGGGTTCTCTCCAGGAGCTAATTCTAAAGGCAGAGGGATTTCTCAAAACACCCCCGACCTTTAAATCATGTCCTCATCCTCTGCACCCCGTGCACCCTGCAGGCAAGGCTGTGCTTTTCTGCCATCAAATGCCCTCCCTCGGGTTCAAGACTGGGCTGTGCCCCGCTCCCTGCC
>NW_011888841.1:1381377-1389888 GCF_000151845.1 Pteropus vampyrus
CTGAATCCTGGATCTCTAGCAACAGCAGCACAGGGCAGGGACGGAGCAAATAAACATCTTTTAAAACGCAATTTTGATGACAAATGAAAACTGGTCAGTGAAAACCAAATAGTTTCAATAAACATTTAAACCCCATGAACTCGTGAACTCGCCTTTAACAAGTCGGCTGAGTGCTTCCATCTCCCGAGGCTCTGACCACAGCTTGAAAAATACCACAACGACGACCTTCGACCCACTGCAGTTAGTGATCTTTCTAGAACACAGATCTGAGCCTGTCTACCCCCTGCTGGAAGCTCCCACGGTCCCTGTAGCTGGGCAGGAGCTGCAGGAGGCAGCCTGCAGGCGGCCCGCGGGGGCCTCGCATCTGGCCCCAGGTATTTGTGTTCAAGGAGCAGGGCCGGGCCCCTTGCCAAGGTGTTCCTAGCGGAGCCCCATCGACCCCTGGGTCCTGCCCAGTGCGCGTAGCGGGAGGTCCCAGGGAGAGAGCTTGGAGCCTCTTGGAGGACCCGCCCACAGGAAGGAGTTCTTGGTCTGGCCCCAAGTACCAGCCTCTGGAAAGTCACCCTTTCTAAGCACACCTTGCATTTTAATCACTCCAACCTCCGCCTCTGCTTTTCTTGCCTAAATCTCCCCCCGCTTTTTTTTAAATCCTTTCCATGCAGCGAACTCCTACTCACCCGTCAAAGCCCAAATCAAAAATATTCTCCCAACATTTCTCCTCTCTGCCCCTTAGATAAAACGAATCTTCCTTTCTCTGGACTCCTGCAGTCCTTGGCTTGAATCTTTTGAGCTCGTCCACCCAACAAATATTTACTGGGCACCTACGATATCCCCATTATGGTCCCGGGTGCTGGGGTGCGGGCATGGCCCAGACAAAGTCCCTCCCCTGAGGCGGGATCCAGTCCCAGTTCACTGTATCTGGTGCTCGGTGTGTCTCTGAAGAAATAAAGAAAGGGGTGGGCAGGCCCTGGAGAAGGTGGGTCTGGGCTGACCTTGATGGAGCCTGAGTCGAGCCAGGTACCCGGGAGTCATGTCCTGTGGAGGCTGTGGCCTCGAGAGGCCCCCCCTCCTTCTGCAGCCGCCCTCGGGGTGGGCTTCCACAGAGCAAGCGGTCACACCGTGAGGCTGGAAGCGAGGCCTAGACCTCTCTGTGCCTCATCCAGTCCCCAGGGCTATGCCGGCCAGAGGGTGAGGATTTGTGAGTCATCCAACAACAGACAGAACTTGCCGGCCACCCCACCCAGACAAGAGGAGGGTGGCGTGTGAGGAAGGTGCCGCTAGGTGCGTGGGTCTCACCTCTCCAGGCCTCCGTCCTCCAGGTCTCGGAACTCTGAATTGGTCCAGGTAGAAAACTTCTCTAGAATGTAGGCGGCCAGTCCCACGGGAGAGTCATTCAGGGCACAGCCTGGCACGAGAAGAAACAAGGGAGCGACTCAGGCCTGGGACCAGGAGCCCATGGTGGGGCACAGCTCAGCCCTGCCCCTCGGGGTGCTCCTGCACCTCACTTCCGTAACTCTCGCCTTGGGAGTGTCATCTGGTAACAGGGGGAATACCTCCCGCACTGCCTCGTGGGGATTCAGACACCCCACGGGCAGTTTTCTTTAGACACAAGGGTCTATGACTCTGGGTTTTGAGATCCAAATGAGAAATACATATGGACGCTGTTTTTAAAAAGGTACTGTTTTTTTTGTTTGTTTATATGTTATGATTAGTGAAAAACGAGAAACCACCTAAAAATCCAAAATAGGGGCTCGGTTACAAATATTGATCTTCCCGAAAGCTAAAATGCTGGGCAGGCATTAAAAACAGCTGGGACACAACAGCTTGGGTGAGTGAGCCTCACAAACAGGACATTGAGCAGAAGAAGCCAGACTCAAAAGAAGAATCTGCTCTACAGTTCCATTTTCTATAAAGGATGAAAACAGGCCAAACGAGTCTACCTGCCACAAGGCAGGAGGGTGGTGCCCTGGAGGGTTGGGAGGCTCCAGGGCCTGGAAGACGGCCCAGGGGGCTTCTGGGCTGACGCGTCACATTCTGTCTTGATGTGAGTGTTGACGCTACAGCAGATTCCACTGGGGAAGATTCGTGGACCAAAATTTTAGCATGTTCTTTCGAAGGCTGGGGCGAGGGCAGGTGGGGAAGGAGGAGGGGTGAAAAGGGACTATCTTTTCTGTCTTGTGCTTTTCGCACCTTACAATTTTTTGACCATGAACATGGATTACTTTTATAATCAGAAGAAAAAAAAACCTGACTTTATAAAGTGGTATTATTGTTATTATTATTATTATTTTATTATTATTATCACGAGCTGCCTAATGTGTGTGAGCACGGGACTGTCCTGAACACTGTAAAAGACTTTGAAATGGGCAAACAATGCCCGGGCGCCCTGAGAGTGGGATTCAGGGAGTCATCTAGTGGACCCTTCTGGGGTTCTCTGATCGACAGTGGTCCCCCCTCTTCCCTGTCTTAGCCGTTCGTTGTCTAGCTCTGTAAACTATAAAAGGGACAGCGATGCAAGTAATTCCTGTTCATAGAGAAGCAAATGAATTTTGTCCCGAGAGTAGATCCTAAAAGTTCTCATCACAAGGAAAAAAACGTTTTTTTCTTGTATCTAGATGAGGAGATGGATGTTAACTAAACTTATTGTGGTCATCATTTCACGATCGACACGAGTCACGTCACGATGCTTGCTGTACGCCTGAAATGCATGCAGGGCTGTACGTCAATTGTATCTCAATAAAACTGGAAAACGATTATTTTTTGTTCAGCGGAGATTTCATTGATTACTCTGTGGATTTTGACAAGTTTTGCATCTCTTGGTCCATTAATTTTGTGTTCCTAATCGCTTTTGAATTGTTTTACGTTTTACTGTTTTTTAAAAATTAATTAATGAGTTAAAATCTTTGACATGTGTTCATTTCGTATTTGTATAAGTTCATCTTTTTAAGTGTTTTTATCTTTTTTTTTTTTTTTAAAGAAATGCTCCTTTAACATGGCCCTGGTGGCAGAAATGGTTGCTGGGCTCCCCGTAGCTGTCACGGTGGCATCCCCTCAGGGTCCTGAGAATTCACCTCCCTGCCCCCACAATCCCAGAGGGGCCAAGGCCACTAGGAGTACTGAATCCACCACATGGAAAACGCAGTTTTAAGAGTCGGAAGAGCTCCGAGTCCCTCACAAGAGGCCGTCACCAGGTGAACGGTGTTCCTGGGGGTAGGTGAGGCTCCCCCTAGTGGGACCCCTTCCTGCATGCAACTGAGGCTGGCCGCCTCCTCTTGCCCCTGGTGGAGAAGGTCCCTGAACAGCACTCACCCACAGTGTCCGGCTTGGTGGACTGGATGTGCATGTAGCCACTCTCCCTAATTATGCTGTAGAAAATCTTCTCCTTGACGGGGTACAACAGCTCCATATCCCTCTCGGTGTAGCCGAAAAGCCCCCCGAAACGCCGTCCCAGGAAAAGGGTCAGGGTGTAGAAGTTTCTTAAAATCAAAGCCATGTTCAAGTGCATGCCTTTCACGTGGCTGAGGGCAGAGAGGGACCAGGTGAGGCTGGGCTGGTGTCAAGGAAATGGGGGGAGGGAAGAGATGGAGGAGGAAGAGGCCGCCAGGGCCAGCCCCCTTCAGCATCTGCCCCGCTGGGGTGGCCACATGAGGTGAAGGAACAGGTTGTGGAGAAAATAGTTTCTACGAAGTTCCAGTCAGGTCTCTCCCAAGGCTTAGCCCATCAGAAAGCTCTATTCCCTGATCTTCCGCTCCTCTAAGTGGCCCTCTGTACCTGGGCACCTGGCCCAGAGTCACCAACCCTATGTGACACCTAACTGAGGGAGGATCCGTGTCAAAGGCAGAGCTGAATGACAGGGAACCTTCTCGCCTCTCCCTTGCTCACAAGCATCCTGCCTGGGTGGCTCCTGCCAAGAGGGCTCAGATACTATGTCCAGGCAGGGCCCGGTGTGAATGACCTTGCTGCCGCGCACAGCTGTCCACCTCATTGAGCTGCACGCACACATACACGTGCATGCACACACACGCCTGAAAGTGGCCCTCACCTGGGTACCAGCTGGGCCATGTTGGTGCAGATCAGGGACCCCCAGTCCCCACCCTGAATATAAAATTCCTGGAAGCCCAGTCGTAGCATCAGCTTATAAAAGATCCTGGCGGTGGCCACTGAATTCAAGCCTGGTTGAGAGAGGGAAAGAGAACAGAGTCATGGCGAGGTCACTCCTTGGACACTCCCGGTGTCCCGTGAAATCCCTCACCCGCGCTTGCTCCAGGTCAGGTAGGAGCAGCTCAGAGAGGGAGAGAAAGAATCCTGAGTCCGTGAGGTGGGGTGCCTGGTGCCGCCTCCGTGGAGGGAGTGGACAGCCAGGCTGTGAGGGTGAATGATCGGGGGGATGAGGCCGACCGGGGTGAGCTTCTGGGGGCCCACAGGGAGTGTGGAGCTGGTCAGCCTTGCTGGTCTGGACCAGTCCAGGGCCCAGATGTGGACCTTCCCCTGAGTGGCGACATAAGAGTCCGGGCTCCTGAGCCAGCATCGAACGGCTATGACCATAGCTCGGCCTAGTCCCTCGCCCCAGTCCCTCGCCCACCACTGCCTTCAGACCCCGAGGGCTTTTTGGCTAATATAAATGTTCTCCTGGCTTCACTTCAGTTTCAGGCCCCTTCCTCCTCAGGCCCTGAAAGAAGCTGGCCCAAACACCCCTCCCCCACCCCCATCCAGAGCCTGGTGGGAAAACCTGCCCCCAGCAGGTGACGGGGGTGATTACACAGCCTCCGGCGGCCCCCATACCCTTCTTGGAGGAGGCCTCGGAGAAGCCATAGCCGGGAATCGATGGGCAGATGACTTCAAAAACGTGCTCATCGCTCAGGCCATGGTTCTTGGGGTCAGTCAGGAGAGGGATGATGTTATAAAACTCGTAGAAGGAGCCGGGCCAGCCATGCACCATCAGCAAGGGCTTCGCGGCACGGCCGGAGGGCAGCTCGTGGGGCTTCACGTGGATGAAGTGGATGTCTAGCCCTGGGGAGACAGAGCACAGTCAAGGTGGGGGGAGCTGGGAGGGAGCTGGGGAGGCCGCAGTCACGACCCTCGGGATATCCGGCCAGGCCCTGCACCCTCTGGAGCTCAGACAGTGGGTGCTGCCACCTTGGCCCCCACAGCCATGGTACCCATCACAGTAACCACCACCAACGCTGGCTGAGCACTCAGGCAGCGCCCCAGCTCATGGGCCCTGGCTCAGCCTTCACAGCTACCTGCAAGGGCAAGGCTGTTTCTATGCCCTGTGCACATGAGAACTTGAACTCCTTGAGGCCAAGGCCAAGGCCAGAGCCGCTCAGGCACTGCTGTTTTCCCAGAGCCCAGACTAGTCCCCGGCTTGTGGCGGGGCTCAATAAATACTTGTTTAACAATTTACAAAGCAGGGGGATAAGTCCATTATATCTAGCAAAAGAATTAAATAGGTTATGGTTTAATGATATTCTAGAATAAAATACAGTTGCTTAAAATGACAGTACAGATGTGCAGATGTGTATTTATTTGACGTAGAAAACAGTTTAGTGTATTTTGCTATGTGGTAAAAGGAAATTATCAAGCCGTATCCATTGTCTAAGTGAACTTTTGGAAACAGTCATGCGTGTGCATACATTTACACTGTGTGTATACGAATTTTAAAGTCCGAAAGGATAAACTATAAAAATGTAAAAAATTATTCTGAGCAGAATTTCAAGTGCGTTCATTTTCTTTTTTGTGTTATATGTACTTTCTAATTTTTCTCCAAGGAAATTTATTAAATATATAACTTTCTTTAAGCGCAGAACTTGGAACATCATCCCAGCCAGAGCAGGAGAATGGATTCCAGGCCCCTTCACTGTCCCTTGGTGTGCAGCTCCTTACCAGCTGAGGGGCTCACATAGCACCTGGAAGGTCACGTCAAACAAGGCCAGGGCTGCTGTCACACCTGGAACCCTCCACTTGGAGGGCTGGAGCTGACAGCACATTCTAGCTAACATTCTGGTCTGTTAATTCGTTCCAATGATACATGTGTACTGTAGAAAAGAGAAAATGTGGATAAATCGAAAGTTGGAGGCAGGGGGGGAGATCACACGTAAACCACTATCTGAAGAGAACATTGTGTTGTCCATCCGAACTTTTTTTTTAACAAATTTTTTATTTTGGAACAGTTTTAGATTTCTAGCAAAACAGTGAAGATAGCACAGGAAGTTTCCATATGCTCAGACCCAGTGTCTCCTACTGTTAAATCTTACGTTAACACAGTACATTCATTACAAAGGAAGAACCAGTACTGATATGTAAATAACTGAAGTTCACACTTTCTTCAGATTTCCTTAGTTTTTAGAAATGTTTTTATTTTTTTAAATTAATGGTATTAAAAACATTTAATATGAGACTGAAGGTTAGGTTACGTAAAGGGACATTGTAGTACAGCAGATCTCTAGAACTGATTCATTTTGTATAACTGAAACTTTATATCTATTAACTAGCAACTCCCTGTTTCCCCTGCCCCACCAGCGCCCCCCGCAGCCACCTTTGTATTTTCTGCTTCTGTGAGCCTGACGATTTTAGATACTTCATATCAGTGCAATCACCTGTGACTGGCTTATTTAGCTTAGCATAATGTCGTCAAAGTTGATCCTTCTTGTTGCTTATTGCAGAATTTCCTTTTTTTTTTTTTAAGGCTGAATAATATTGTCATATACACGCAATGAAATATTACTCGGATTTCCTTAGTTTTTACCTAATGTTCATTTAATTGTCACGTCTCCTTAGGTTCCTCTTGGCTGTGACACTTCCGAATTTTTTTAAACACTTAAGTGAACATAACTTTCTCTTAACAAAAATAGAACCCTGCATACATTCTATTTTGGAACTTAACAATTTTTTTTCACTTAACAATACATCCTGGGTGTCCTTCTATGTTACTAAATTTACTCCTAGTTGAAGGTTTATTTTAGTAGGTAATCTTACCTCCTTTGGAACACACTGCATGATGCGAGATTATTTTTAATTCAAATTCTATCACATTATCATTTGGGTTTAAAATTAGAAGAAAAGTACCCATATATACTATACATACATGCTCTTTCTGGAAGCGGATATAAGAGAAGCAGAAGCTATCCCTGGGGAGGGAACTGTGGACTGGGGGAAGGGCCGAGACGGGGACTCCTGACACTGTGTATCCTTCTGTAGTTTTTAAGCTTTTAATATTTGAATTTTTAAGAAAAATGTTAAAAGCCCACACTTCATAATTTGCCCTTTGTGGAGGAAACATCCTCTTGGCTTCTCTAAAGGTCGGTGGTGCCCACAGGATGCTCCTCTGAGCGAGGAGCCAACTTGGGCTCAGAGGCAGCGCTGGGCCTGGCGAGTGGTGAGGGTGTCACGGCTAGAGCTCAAGCTGGGACAGGCTGGGAGGCTGGAGAGCTGGGCTCTGCCCCGAACCTCCACTTCCTTGTGACTCGGGTAGCTTCCTCCTCTCCTCTAAGATGATAAGCTGGCTGTCCCCAGAGGCCTCTGTCGGGACTGATCTGCAGTGGAAGCCCAGGACAGGGGCTAGAGCAAGAATCTCAACTCAAGACAGGGGGCGCGGAATAATGAGGCCAGTGGGGACGAGGACAGAATGCCGGGGTAGGGGTCAGAGGTTGAGCCTTGAGCCTCCCCGAGCACAGGGGCCAGTCAGGGTCTGAGAGAACCCCGTAAAAGGTCCAACATGAGGAAGAGGACAGCAGCACACAGAGTGAGGAGGGATGTCTTCCCGGACCAACCCCAGGCTGGGAGGTAGCCAGCTCAGTGTGTGGGGTCTGGGCAGACGGCATGTTAATCCAAGCTCAAACCGTTGTTATTTGTTGGGATTTTGCAGATTTTGCATTATTTTTGCAACCTGCTGACGTTATCACTTATAAATACATTGAACTGACCAATAACTGACCAATAATTGGATTCTGGGTCTCCCCCAGCTTTGTCTAAGTCACATCCGGTGTCTAAGAAAGCCGTTCCCATCACATATATCCCCGCGGCTGGTGTTTGGAAACGTACCTTCAATCTTAGTCTTGAAGTGAGGGTATCTGTTGAGAACCTCCACCTGCTTCCTCCAGTCAAATCCATTCCGCCAGTAGGAGAGGATTTTCTTCAGGTAGCTGGTGTTGAAACCATAGTGGAAGCGGCTGTCCTCCAAGGGGGTAGTTAGACGTGCCTTGTCTATTCTCCGGTGTAAATCCTGCAGCACATCACGGGACCCCAGGGAGAGAGGGGTGGGTGGGTCTGAGCACAGAGAAGGTTTGTTTCCAGAAGACAGAGGAAACCCTGTGGCCACAAGACACTGTACTGCAGCAGAGGCAAAGCGACACCCCCACGTTTCATGGAGAAGGCGGGGGGAGTCGCTAGTCTGCAGACTTGTGTCCTGGGTTGTCAGGTTTAGCCTAGAAGAAACCTTGTTTCCCATAACAGTGCCTGTTCCTGAAGTATATGGTCTTCACTTTCGGCTTTGGTTTTATTTCTCATCTTCCA
>NW_011888841.1:1390843-1392227 GCF_000151845.1 Pteropus vampyrus
AGGTCCCACCCACCCTTCTGGTCCAGCTCAAGCCTGGCTGTCAGATCAGCCCACCCCTGGAGTCACGTGTGGAGGAGGGACACAGGGTTGGAGTTTGACAGATGGGTGTCCAAATCCTTGCTTATTATCTCAGTCACCTTGGATGGATCAATTGCTTTACCTCTCTGAGCTTCAGTTTCTGCATCTGTAAGATGGGAACACTAGTCCTCACTCTATAGGATTGCCGCAGAGGCTGAATGGGACTATGAATGCCTGACACACAGTAGGTGCTTAACCAGTGCTGGCCCCCGCAGCGCGTTCTCTGTGCTTCAGCATTTTACGTCGCCAGGGCCTTGCTGTTCACTCGGGAGCTCCGCGCAGGCCCTGAGGAAAACCTGCTTGCTCTCCTATAAGCTCACTCCCCAGGTTTCAGGTGGGGCACAAAGAAGGCGACACAGCTGCATGCACCGCTGGGCCTTGGGGGTGGGGGAGGGGAAGGAGGAGACAGAGGTGGGAAGGAGAAGGGTCCGGGTGGGCAGAGTGGGTGATTTGGACTGCACCCCTGTGGGAGAAGAGCAGACTGAAGCACACTCCCAAGGGGCGGCCGGTTCCCTCTGCAGCCCCAGCCTGAGGCCGAGCCCCAGTCTCCCGCCTCCCCGGCGCTCGGCCCTGCCCCGAAGAAGGGGCCTTACATCGATCTCCTCGTCCGATGTTTCCACCTTGAAATGGCGAATGCTCTCATCCTCCCCGCCGGGGGGCCGCGCCCCAGGCCCCCACCACCCATCTTCAAGCGGCAGCGTTTCCTCCTTGTCCCGGGAGACGAACCAGTAGATGACAAGGCCCAGCACTGAGGCGAGGACAATTTCCAGCCACATGACTCCTGCAGAGAGCCGGGGGAGTCCATAAGCCACAGCGACCACCCAGCCAGGCCCTGGCCCCATCCTCCCGACCTCTCTCCCATCCCACACGTGATTGTATGTGCTTTTGACCTAAACAATATAAGTATAGCCTAGAAAGATTGGAAAACAAAGAAGAAGAGACAAAAGTCATCCATAATCTTCCTGAGCTATGAAATTCATCCGTCAGATTGGGAAAACGTGAGCCCGGGTTGGCTCCTTCACAGCCCTGGGTGCGGGGGCGGCGCCTCGGAGCCCCCAAGGGGGAGGTGGCGCGCGGCGGGCCCGGGAGACGCGGGACCAATCAGAGCTCAGGCTGCGCGTCGGCCTCGGGTTTAACTCCGCCCCGCTCCCGGGCTGGGACCCAGAACTGAGCCACCCACGCGGGCCCCTGGAATGTCCGGGGAGCGGCGCCGCCAGCAGGCTGGCGTCCAGGGCGCTGCGGCCGCCCTCAGGCCCCAGAGCTCCCCGGCCAGGGCCGCTGCTTCATTTCGAGTCTGAGAAAAGTG
>NW_011888841.1:1394462-1396269 GCF_000151845.1 Pteropus vampyrus
CCCCAGCCAGGCCTGGGAGGGGCCCTGCAGCCCGGCTCTCAAATTTAACCAACTCTCTTTTCCTGGGAGGGACGGCCAGCAAAATTACATGACCTCTCCTTCTCAGAACCTGTAAGCTACAGTCTGAACCTGTGGCCAGACACACGGGGTACCCCCACCACCACTCTACAGCCTGAAGCAGTGTCTCTGTCCCCCACAAACACACCTCCATTTCCCCTGTCAAAACCCCGCTCTTCCTCCGAAGCCAGCAAAATCTCTCCTCCGCGATCCTGCCTTTTCCCCCGCAGTGGCCTGCCTTAGTGCCTTCCCCTGAAGTCCCGCCACAGTGCCCTCTCAGCCCCGGGGCTCGCTGTCTGAGGGGAACAGGCAACGTCAGGGAGGCCTGCTCTGAGCACTTCCATTTCATGCTCACAACTGTCCCATTTTACAGATGAGAAAACTAAGGCTGAGTAACGTGTCCAAGACCGAACAGCCAGTAAGTGGGAGAGGCAGGAATTGAATGCAGGGAGCCAGGTGCCACAGCCCAAGCTCCGCACCCTTCCCCAGACCATCTCTGTTCCTTATGCTTTATTACTTGGGGACGATGTCTCTGTCTGATGAAACCGTGCTTCTAGAAGCCAAGGATTATGTCCTTTTCAGCCCTAAATCTCCGCTGTACCTTGTTTATAAAAGATGGCCAACAAACCACAGAACTAATGCTGTAATAGCCAAGCCTATTATGACAAAGAAGAGTGGGCCGAGGCTTCAGGAAACCAAACGACTCTGCTCAAGGTCGCCAGGGCTTATTGGCTAGCCTGGGCCTGAGTGTCTGTCTTCCCATTGTTCTTAGAGCCTCCGCCAGCCACAGCAAGAAGCTGGGGCAACACAGCTGTGCCCTCCAAGTCACCTTCCTTCTTCTCTGGCCAGAATGCAATCTTCTGTTCCTTCTGTCTCCCCCGTCACCCCAGCACAGTGCTCTGCACACACAGGCACCCAGTGTCCGTGCAGTCACACACTCGAAGCTGGGAGGCTGGGGTTTCAGGCCTGCCTCTGGCTCGTGGGCCTCAGTTCTGCCACTGGAAGTCTCAAGTAAGACATTTACCTTTAAGGTGATAGAGGGCACATGGAGGGTACCCTCAAAACTGGAATTGAGGGAATAGTCCCAGAGAGAAACTAAGATAAACTGTAACGGGAGAGTTTCCACACAATCACTCTGGAAAACTGTTTGGCAGAATCTACTAAAATCAGACATAAACAAACCCTACAATCCAGCAATCCACTCCTAGGTCTACACCCAAGCGAACTGTGTCCACGTTTACCCAAAGTCACAAACTAGAATGTTCATAGCAGCAACTATTCACGGGCGCCGAAAACTAGAAACGACCCGAATGCCCATCCACCGTAGATTGTGGCGTATTCACACAATGGAATACCGTAGAATGAGAACGAACATTCTACAACCACACACGATGATGTGGATGATGGGATGACCCCACAAACAGTGCTGAGCCAAAGAACGCAGACAAAAGAGCACGTACCACACGATTCCATTACACACCGGACAAAGACAAGCGAAGCTGATCTATGACGAGAGACGTCAGAACAGCGTTCATTTTGGGGGCGGGGCTGGGGCCCAGGCACTCATATTTTAAAGCTCTCCAGTAACTACAATGTGCAGAGAGGGGACAGGTCTGTACGTGGCCTAGGAAAGAGAGGCCTGAAGAGCAAGACCTGGGCAGGTGCATCGACACGGTTCAGGAGTGCACTGAGCGGTCACCACAGGGACGCTCCTTTATGCGCCTGGGATGGCCACGGTCACAGGTCTCCC
>NW_011888841.1:1397569-1399862 GCF_000151845.1 Pteropus vampyrus
CCCCGAAATACAGTAACTGGAGGACAGTGGTCATTTAGTGACTGGGCTTAGAGGGAAATCCGATAGGCAATAATTGACTACTCATATAAGAAATGAGATTAGATACAGTTTAATGCCCCAGATTAGATAGTGAGGTTAAGTTCTGGGCATGCATTTACGAAACTTGGAGAGAAATCAAAAATGAGTTTCAAGTTGAAGAAGTTAGTTGAGTAATATGATGACTGTCACCTTCACGGACTAAATGTAAACTATTTGAAAGTGACAAGCGATGCAAGAGAAGCAATTTATTGGTTTACTTCTGTCTTTCTGGGTCCGATTTACAAAGGACGATTTGAGGAGGTCAAATAAAGTAGGTGCTTTGTTCTCCGGACCATTACAAGGCACACCAGTTTAATGACGAAACATAATTTTTCTGTTATGCTTGGGGCAAAAATACAAGTTTTAAAACATACGATTCACTTTAAGATTGGTAGCAAAAGCCCAAGCGAACTCTTCTGTGATTTGAATTTGGTCTGTAGACTACTAAGGAGTCATTTGTTTTTTAAAGTAAATAAGAGATTTGGATCGGTGCCTTGGAATAATAAGTGTACATTTGGCTTTGGACCAGAAGGTGGTTCAGCAAACACTGCGTGTGACTATGGTCCAGGTCCCTATCAGGCACAGGGAATAAAACACAGTCTGTACCCGCGGGAGTTCATGCTCCAGCAGGACAAACAGATGAACAAATAACACCCTTCTAGTGATCGATACAATAATGCATGTACAGTCACGCGCTGCATAACGACATTTTGGTCAACGACGGACCTCATCCATGACGGTGGTCGCTAAAGATGATAATGGAGCTGAAAAATTCTTATCGTCTAGTGATGTCATAGCTCTCACTGTGAAATGCGTTACTCACGTGTGTGCGGTGGTGGCGTGTAGACCAACCTGCTGCACTGCCAGTCGTATAAAAGTATAGCACGTACGATTATGTACAGTGCATAATACTTAGTAATGATAATCAACGACCGTGTTACTGCTCTATGTATTTACCATACGATAATTTTTATCTTATTTTAGAGAGTACTCTTTATACCTACAAATAAAAATTTGCTTTAAAACAGTATGCCACATTGCCTTGGTGATGGAAGCAGATAGGTCAAAAAGAATATCACCCTGAATGTGAATGAGCATGTGTGTGTATGAGTGCGTGTGTGTGAGAGAGAGAGAGAGAGAGGCACACAGACAGAGATAGAGAGAGACAGGAAAGACAGACAGACTGGGATGGGTTGGGGGATTGTGAAGCCCACCAGGCAGGACCCACACACGATGCTGATGTTTTATTCTGGTCTTCGAGTGCATCTGCCAGGCCTGTACCAGACCCCGTGTCCTCTCTGCTCTGTACCACAAACCCATGAGGTCAGCCACATACCTTCGTTGTGCCACTGAGAAAGCCAAGGCCCACGCGCCCAGCTCTCTCTTGGGGTTTTGGCCTGGATGTGGCCACGAACCTTGCTGGCTTCAGACTGCAGAGGAAATCAAGTTCCTTTAGATACTTAGGGCTTTTATTTTGTGTTTATCACATCTCTCGATTGCATCATTTTCTCTTGTGCTTGATTTAACGTCGTGTTGTTTTGCAGTAATAGGCTGTACAGGTTTGTAGCTTAGGAGCAATAGCTAGACCATGTAGCCTGGGCGTGTGGTAGGCTGTATCACCGCTCTATGGTGTTCCCACGATGATGAAATCATCTAACAATGCGTTTCTGAGAGCATCGTTAAGCGGAGCACAATTGTACACAGATGGAAGAGAAGTGTGCAAAAGTCGGAGTGGTTAAGTCCGCCACAAAGGTTTTGCAGAGGAGGGGTCACTGAGCAGGATTCTTCAAGACGAATGGGAGTTTACCAGGCAGAAAATAATGATGAGATGGGGCCAAATCCGGGAAGAAAAGAGAACACGTGCAAAGCCGTGGAAAAAAGAAAGTGCGTACACGGTGCAGGGAAGAACCACAAGGATCTCCGTGCATGAGCAGTGCACGAGCTGACAATTACGGACTTGGAAGTGCAGCCGTTGCAATTGTTTATGAGTTGAAAAAAGACCCTTCTTTATCTCTTCCATAAATTACTACTTCATCCTGATGAAGCGGACCCAGGATTTTTAACTTAGAAATTGTGTTTGCAGTTCAGATGACCCTTCTGTCAATTACACGCCAAGAGGACCAAAGTAAAGATGTAAACTTAGGGATGTGAGCATTTCCTGGTCGAGTGAAAGATGACCTGGACAGTGGATTATGCAACACTCAACTCTCTACCC
>NW_011888841.1:1399912-1402741 GCF_000151845.1 Pteropus vampyrus
TTCTTCAAGACGAATGGGAGTTTACCAGGCAGAAAATAATGATGAGATGGGGCCAAATCCGGGAAGAAAAGAGAACACGTGCAAAGCCGTGGAAAAAGGAAAGTGCGTACACGGTGCAGGGAAGAACCACAAGGATCTCCGTGCATGAGCAGTGCACGAGCTGACAATTACGGACTTGGAAGTGCAGCCGTTGCAATTGTTTATGAGTTGAAAAAAGACCCTTCTTTATCTCTTCCATAAATTACTACTTCATCCTGATGAAGCGGACCCAGGATTTTTAACTTAGAAATTGTGTTTGCAGTTCAGATGACCCTTCTGTCAATTACACGCCAAGAGGACCAAAGTAAAGATGTAAACTTAGGGATGTGAGCATTTCCTGGTCGAGTGAAAGATGACCTGGACAGTGGATTATGCAACACTCAACTCTCTACCCCCAGCTGCCCTGACTGAGCTGGCCGCTCCAGCAAACATGCCATCGGATTGAGAGCGCGTGGCGATGGCCAGCTATGATCACCCCTTCTTTCTTAGCAATGGAATTTTTATTTTAGTTAGAGAAGCCCAGCTAAACATTACATTTCTTGGCCCTTCTTGCAGCTCGGTACGGCAGAGTGATCAGGTGCTGACAAACAGCTGTAAGTGTGTTTGAGGCAGAGCCAGTACCTGTGTGTGAATTAGGAAAAAAAAAAATCCCATTCTTCGAAATACCGTCTGAAAATTAATATACCGCTTTGGTTACAAGTCACTTCGTTGCCATCTGCTAGGAAGTCGTAAATAAAGATACAGATCTATGATGTCGATGATGTGAATGGTGACGATGAAGGAAATAAAATGGAAGAAGCATTGCGAAACGGAGTCAGAGACCATTGACAAAACGGGGCCTATGCATGTCTCACGCCGCAGTTCACGGAACTGTTGTTAACGTGCTGATCTATCACTAAACTCAGCTCAAGTCTCAACAGCGAACATCCTGGATCCATGACTGCTACATGGACATATATAGACTTTACCTCCTCCTCATCACGGTCACCAGACCATCTGCATTCTTCACCTTGAAAAGAACGAATCCATTTACAACCAACACCCTCCATTTACATAATGGGCCTAACCAATCCCAGCTGACCCAGCCAACGTCCTTCATTTACATGGCAGACCCAAATGAGAACAGTTCTCAATGTTTTGCCCTTTATAAACCTTTCTTTGGTCCCTTTGCAGCATAATTTAGGTTGCTCCCTGAGTCCGTGACCCAGATTGCAATCCCTCCTTTGCTCAGACAAATGCTTTTTATTCTTTATTACAGGCTAAACCATTTCATTCATTCATTCATTCATTCATTCATTCATTTGTTATTTAGGTTAGCAATGCCATCCTCTAAGGTTGTCCAGTTCACAACCTGTACAAAGGTACATGGGTCTTGCATGTGTATGGAAGACTATGTAAAAAGCTCCCTGATTCAGCAGGAAAGCGCATATCTTTTGCCCTTCCCCTTCCTCTTCATGCTTTCTGGGATGTAGACATGATGGCTGGACTCCGATAGCCATTTCGTACCATGAAGTGATCTCGAGGATGGAAGTCAGTGTTAGAATGATGATGGAGAGAGAAGGAAAAAGCCACCAGCCAAGCCCTGGCCTGTTTACTCCCAAACTTCCTTTGGATGACAGGAAAATAAACTTTTGTATTGTTTAAGCCACTGCTATTTTGAGTTTTCTATCCTATAAAGCCTAGAATAATCCT
The DNA here is from genome assembly GCF_000151845.1 of Pteropus vampyrus. Lineage (NCBI taxonomy): Eukaryota > Metazoa > Chordata > Mammalia > Chiroptera > Pteropodidae > Pteropus > Pteropus vampyrus. The sequence continues at coordinate 1,401,644 of NW_011888841.1, forward strand.
AACTAAATGAGAAAGTCAGGGGGAAAGAAAATATATCAAGTTCCCCAATGGACAAACTCTCAAGAATAAATGCTTAGTCTTCAAAACTTTCAATGCTATTTTAATGTTCTATCGCTGAGACATTTTATGATAAATATTTTTCTGCTGTCCCAGGCACATGAAAAGTATTTTCTTAAAGGACAGATACAATGTGGGTGGCCTCTCGAAAGGGTACTGTCAAGGATGGAGCCATCTCTCTCGAGGACAGAAAAGGGCGTTATCTCATTTGGCTCCAAGTAGTCAGACTATCTTTAAATAAAAACACTGGATGAAAAGCAATTTTATAATGTCAAAATATAAACAACAGATGGTCTTTGACCTGGCAATTCTAGTTCTAGCAATTTATCTCCCCAAAAAACGAAATTTACATTTATATAAAGTATCGTAAGTACAAGAATATTCACTGCAGTTTTTATTTTATTTTATTTTTTAAAGCAGATTTGAAACACTCAGAATGTTCCTTAATTAGGGACTGGTGAAATAAGCTATGACATATTCCTACGGCGAATACTATGCAGGTGAAAAGAAAGAGGTAAATCTATATGCCGATATGGACAGATCTCTATGACACACCGTGAAGTGAAAAAAGCAGGGTGCAGAAAAGCGTGTAAAATTAACGCGCCGCGAAGGACACGTACATGTCGAAGACTGTCTCTGAAGCACACCCAGACACGGCGACAGTGACTGCCTGCAGGGAGGGCGTAAACTGTCACGAAATAAGCTTTTGCCCTAAAAAAAAAAAAATCGTTTACCAAATACACATACTCTCTACTCAAAAACAAAATGATTATACATTTTATGAAACATGGGAAATCGTAAGAGTGACAGACCCTCTGGTTCCACTTCGCCGGTGAGTCAGAGCCCTCACGACACCAGAGCTGCACAAAAACATGCTCAGGCAGCTGCGATTGCGACATCTGCTGCGTGACTTTACAGTGGCCCAAAAGCCCTTGGAACAAAGGTTAATGAGGAAACACGTGGGCATCTAAGGGCCTTTGCAGAGAGGCCTGGTGACAATGTGAAGCTGGGTAAACAAAACTGGCTGGACTGTCAGGGAAA
>NW_011888841.1:1403926-1411167 GCF_000151845.1 Pteropus vampyrus
CACGACACCAGAGCTGCACAAAAACATGCTCAGGCAGCTGCGATTGCGACATCTGCTGCGTGACTTTACAGTGGCCCAAAAGCCCTTGGAACAAAGGTTAATGAGGAAACACGTGGGCATCTAAGGGCCTTTGCAGAGAGGCCTGGTGACAATGTGAAGCTGGGTAAACAAAACTGGCTGGACTGTCAGGGAAACAGTAGGTGCCGGGGAATCCGTGTCCAAATGGGGCCGTCCCTTCTGTGGACGTGGTTCCCCACCGCCACCTCAGTGCAGGTGACAGACGCGTTACTCTAATCTAGCCCTCTGAGCTCCAGACCCGTACACTCGTCTGCCAACTTGACTGATTCTGCATGTCTCACAACTCCTCCAGTACATCTGATGTTACACGGTGATCCTGTCCCCCTAAACTCTGTCTTCTTCTGGAGTTTCCTTTCACGGTAGCTGGCACTACCCACCTTCCATATGCCGAGCCCCAAACCGAGGCGACGTCCTCGAAACCCCTCTTTCCTTCATCCCACCCACTCCCAAGCTATTGACAACTCCTGGCAGCTCTACCTCCAAGATGTATCTCGAGTCCACTCTCACCCCTCCCAGGTTCCTGTGTTCTCCCTGTGGCCCCCTGCCCCGTCCACGCACATGTGCCGTGCGCCCTCCAACACTCTGTAGCCAGAATGTTCTTTCGGAAATGCATATCTGACCATGTCACAACTCCTGTAAAAATCCTTACATAACTTCCTGCTGCTCCTGGGACAAAGCAACACCGAGGTGGCCTTCCGGGCCTGTGCGGTCTACCCCGCCCCCACCCCACCTTCTTCCAGGCTCTTCCCTCCCTTCTCAGCTCCTTGGCTCCTGCTCACCCTTCAGATTTCAGGTCAAGTGTCCTTCCTCTGGGCAGCCTCTCCTGACCTCATTCAGCATGGCACACTTCTCGCGCCCCCTTGTCACCGTCCCACTTGCCATCGTGGTTATGTGACTGATACTGGCCTCCCCCACTGTAAGTAAACTCCTCGAGGGTAGAGACTTTGTTACTTTGGCTCCCTGCCCTGTCCCCAGTGCTTGACAGTCACTGGTTGATCAGTAAATATTCGTTGAATGAATGAATTCAAAAATCATTTGAATGACAGTGTAGCAAATTAGTAGGACTTTTGAACAAAAAGATGGCTGAATTCTCCTTAAGGAATTATGTATGGCCCACGCAGCTTAATTTGTAGAGACGAACTGTAAGTAAGATGCAGGAAGAGGTTTGAGGTGGTAGCATGTGGCACTATGGGAAGTTTCTCCCAAGAAGAAGACTGGAGAGCCAATATCCCAGGCGCACTGCAAATATCAGGGTTTTGGAGGCAAAAAGATGAGAATCAGCATCGGGATCCTGCGGAACACGATGGCAGGGTGGGGTCTGCCATTCTGCCCTTGGAGACTCCCCTCCCTCTAACCCAGGCGGGTGGTGAGACCCTCACAGTCAGAAGACGCTCCTAAATTCATAAAAAGGTACCACCTACCACCCAGCTCAGCGCTTACTGTGTACCTGGCCTCGGGCCACGTGCAATGCAGGCTGAATGGCCGAACAGAGCCGAGAAGGTGCACACAGCCCCAGCCTGCTGAGCCTGCTGCGGAGGCCCAGCTCTGCCGCGCACGTGCGAGTTCCTCCCTCTGCCCTGCCCGCTGACCCCTTCCTGACCGTGATTCAGGCTCACGTGAGCGTCAGAACCATCAGAACCGTCAGAACCGGGAGCTCCTGGGAGAAGCCTGCACGGGCAGGAAACTGTGGAGCAGACGGAGTGTGGGGAACAGATGGGCCCCTCGATGCCAGACCACAGAGAAGGCGGTGCTCAGGGGATCCGTGCGCTTCCCCGGGCCTGGGCCCCTTCTCCTGCCCTGCTCGAGGCCGCTCCTCCCTGGGAGGAGGCGAAAGGAACATCCAGCTGAAATGGAAAAACAAACGGCCCTGGCTTTCCATTTCAGGGCTGCCTGCCAAGGCAACGCAGAATGGGACGTTCCTGCCACCGATGCTAACACACTGCTGACAGTGCCCAAGTCCTGGGGCTCCCCGGGGCTCCCTAACAGCGATCCCCCAAACTCCCAGGCCAGTTGACTGCAGCAGAGACCACTCTGGGTGGCAGGCTGACCTACCGTGGATGGGGAAAATCCTGGGGGTGCTCCCTGAGCCCCACGGCCCTTTCCCTGAACCCCAGTGGCTGACTGGGGACTCGGAATAGGCGAGGCCGAATGCAGTGAGCCAGGCTGAGCAGAACGCTCTGTGCCGACAAGGGCTTTGTTTATCTCCCTGCGGGACCCAGAGCCAAGGCCTGGGAGCACAGCCTCCCGCCAGCACCCAACAGGGAGGCAAAGTGTGGTTTTAGGCAAAAGGAAAGGGGAATAGAAGAGAAGTTGGAACAGTTCGAGGGGCAGCTTTCTGCGGGGAGCCCTGTTCTGGGGCCCGGGTGAAGGGACATCACCGTCTCCCGGTGCCTCTCCTCGACTCTCTACATGCCTGTGTGGACGGAAAGAACACGATTTGTGACTGCTGCCCTGGTGAAGACATTCAGGGAGTCGGAGCCAGCCTGCCTGGGGGTCAGGCGCCGGCTGCCTGCTTTGAATTCTGGCCCTGCCACTTGCCAGCCACATAACCTCAGTCTCCCCATCTATAAGAACTGCTTCCACAGGCCTTCGGGACTGTTAAATCCTGAGAACAGTAAAGGTGGAGGAGAGGGACCTAGACTGAGGCCAGGGGACTGTCCTTGAAGAGCTGCCTGAACTGGATGGGAAGTTAAGAGCGAAGACAGAAGGTTCCGGCAGGAAAATGACAATGAAGGCTGGTGTGGCCGAAGGCAGAAAGTGTGGGGAAGCAGGGCCTGGGACAAAGAGAGAGCCACATGGGCGGGCTGGCCGGTCCTGAGCACCTTTAGAGAGGGGACAGAAACACCCCCGAGCTGGGGCCCACCCCAAACTCATTCACAGCTTTAAGTGTCCAACTTTAAGTTTTCTGATGTAAGGAGGGGCCAGATTCCCTGCAGAGGGTAGGGTCCCCCACGCGCATGCTCAGGGAGTTCCACGTAAAGTCCTGTTCCGTCTCACGGTCTGCCAATTAAAATAAGAGCTGTTGAGTTTTCCACTGGTTCTAAATTACCAGAGAAAAAAAACCCCAGTGGAACACAGTTCACTGCCCAGAAGGAAAAAGCATTACCTTTCGCGGAATGTCGACACCTGGCCTTCTCTATTTGAGCACAGACAGACTCTTATTTCAGGGGATAATGGGAGTGGGCCATGTAATACACCTATTGGATTTCCTTCCCACCGTTAATCTGACTCTGTCCCTCCCCGCCCCAAGACAGCTGCTCCTCACAATGTGCTCCCCTTCTGGAAGCTTCTTCAATAGTGTGTAATAGGATAGCGCTGTTACCTGGGTCCCCGCTGAGTAACCCGAGCCAGCTTTCCTGCCTGGGACTTAGCGAAAGGAGCTCCTAGGACTGTTCTGGTTTCTCGGTGAGGTTAGCTTGCCGGCAGCAATGTCTAGGTTGCGAAAAGGCATAAAAACTCACAAAAGGCTAACGATACTTCTGGAGTTCAATCGGAGGTCCTGGGGGCAACTCCGACATGAAGAGGGGCCATGTTGACAGTATCGTCACGGCCCTGAGAACAGCTCTGCCCCTTGGGACGGAGGCCCAGAACCAGGGGCCTCGCCCCGCTTGGTGGCCTGGCCTGCCTGCACCTGTCTCCTCCCAGGGGCAACTTGGAACACAAGCAGAACAACTGGAAGGCAGGAAAGAATGTCCACTTTGCCCCAGAGGTGGTAAGAGTTGGGACTTCCCTGAGCTGCCCTCGTCACTCCAGGGCTTAACCATGGGGCTTGGCACTGGAACCAAAGTTATTTCTCTTACTTTCCAAAAGGTCCACGTCTCTCCAGTTCTAACAAGAGAAGAAGACCGGAAAGTCACCACTCCATGCACTCACTATGAAGGGAAAGCCAAGTCCCAGGTTGAACTGCGGGGGGACAGACAACCTGAGGTGGTGGCCCTCGGTGACGGGTGGAGGGCCCACTCCCTGGCCTCTCCGTGGAGCACTGCATGGAGCCACTCCGGGCCTCCCGCTCCTGGTCACCAGTTTCCTGCAGCCCTCATAGGCTCACAGTGTGGGCCACAGTCTGACTAAGGCCAGCCAGATGGGCCCATGGTGGGGACACTCAGAACCCTTCTGAGTCACCAGTACGTGTCTGGGCACCACGGTCTCTTGTAAGGAAGCCTAGAGAAGCCCTGACTGAGCTGCAGGGGTAAGACGACTCTTTAACCATAATCTCATGTCCTACAGTAACCCTGAGAAATAAAGTGTGATTTTCCTGTTTTTAAAAGATTTTCAAATGAAGCCCAGAGAGGCTAAGTTGTTTGTTTGAGTTAACCCAGATGTTGAATGCCAAGATATCTGAATTTAGTCAATCTGTTTAGCAATCTTCCCAAACACTAAAAGCAGCAAAAATTCCTGTTCTTGACCCAGGTCCCCCTTTGTGGGTTAGCTACAGAATCTTCTGGAAAGTCTTCGAACTCCTCAGAGAAAAGAGCATTTTAAATTTTTCCCCTAATGCAAACCTTTTCTTAGGCCTCGGAGAGCCTAACGGTGGCTTTGCTGTGCCTGGACCACGCACAGAGCCAGTTCCTCCTGAGAACAGTGCCCACTCACCAGGCAACCGAGGTCGAGACAGCAGGGTCCAGTGGGCATGAAGACTCCACTCCGGTCTCTGAGCCCGTGGGAGGAATGCTTTCAAAAGTAAAGCTAGCCACACCTGGATGACAAGGGATGAACTTCGACCTCCCTCAGGAATGTAAATAAAGGTCGATGGTAGAAGAGGCTGCATTTTGCATAACTGTGTTTAGTTACACAGTTGACCCTTGAACAATGCAGGGGTGGGGTGTTAGGGGTGCCAAGTCCCTGTGCAGTCAAAAATCCGCGTCTAACTCAGACTCCCCCAAAACTTAACTATTGATGACCTACTGTTCACTGGAAGTCTTACTGATCACAAAAACTAATTAATACACATTTTATACGTTATATGTATTATGTACTATATTCTTACAATATAGTAAGCTAGAGAAAAGAAAACGTTAAGAAAATCATGAGGTTTGCCTGCTAGTTTTTTCAAATTGTCGTGAATCACCAAAAATTTTTCCAATGTTTATTAAAAATAATTCATGTATAAGTGGACCCGCCTAGTTCAAACCCTGTCGTTCAAGGTCAGCGGTGTAACAAAGGACAGGATTGCACTGTGAGAGGCAGCTCTTCCTGGCGCAACGACCACCTCGCCCTCAGGGAAAGGAGGTGGTTGGACCCCTGGCAAAGCTCTGGTTTCCTCAAGAGACTACTGGGGCGCCTCCTCCCTGCGGCAACCTCCCCACCTTACCCGCACGCCCCAGGAGTCGCCGCTCCTAACTACAGGTCTTATGCCAAGGACACCCACAGGTGACCCTGGAAGGCCAGCTCGGCTGCACGGTGCCCCTTCTGCCTCAAGCCTGGGCCCCTGACCTCTGTCTGAGGGTTTGGCGCCCTGCGCCCTGGGGCCAGGGCCTTCCCTCCACTTAAGCTGCCCTCAGGGGACTGGGCATAGGCTGCAGGGCCACCCAGACTCCCTCAGAACTGTCCGCACCCCACCTACACGCATTCTTTCCCAAAGATCCTTTTGGACTTCTTAACCACAGGATCACCACATATTCGACCCTACCCTGCAAGTCACCCCATGCTTGCTCTCTATCTGTGCCCATTCCAGTCCCAAGTGGGAATTGTCTGGGCTATTTCTTCTGCAGTGGTGACCAGCTCTCATTTAGCCCTTCCATACATTTCGTAAGCCCAGCTGTGTTCCATGCCTTCGAGTGGAGTCTGGGCAGCTGCCGTCACGTGTCTGGCTCTGGCCAGGATGCTCGAAGGGAAGAGTCAAAGTGCCAGGTAAACCAATCGCCAAGCTCGGGCACGTTGGGCTCTTGTGTGGATGGGAGGATCACTGTGCATTGGTGACACAGGGCTCCCTGTGAGCTCCAGCTGGTGCTGGATTTAGACATGACATGAACCAGGACACCCCCAGGGGAGACTGGGGGAGGCATTCCACTTCCTCTGGCGGTCTGATCCGATGCCCTTTTCCTAAGGGTCCCTCTGCCCAAGGGCATTCAGTAGCTTCCCGTAGACAACTCGCCCCATCCGTAAGTCTGTACAGCCGGGGTGCAGACGGCACCGCTGAGAGGCGGGGGCCGATTGCAGATGGGTTGGTTGGAGCACATGGCCTTGAAGTTTGCCCCGGCTCTTTGCCGAGCAATTGTTTTCCAGGGATGTCTTTTCTTTCAGAAACTGCGGGGGAGGCAGCAGGAAGTTTGGAGCCCTCTCACTCTCAGGCTGGGCCAGTTCGGTTACCCAGCAGGTCACTCATGCCAGAGGACGGTGGTGGCAGCTTGGCCCACAGTAAGCACACACAGACATCTCAGCCATGCCAGGCACATGCCATGGGGCCTTGGCACTTACTCAGCCGGGGGCACTGTGACCCCAGCAGCAGTTTGCCTTAGTCCTCAGGATTAGTCCGTTTACCTGACACTGCCCTTCCCTCTGCACTGCTTTGCTCTCCACGGCGAACACCTTCCTCCAACATACTTTATATATTTTATCTATTTGTTTTCTTTATTGTCTATCTTTTCCCCCAACAAAACTACAAACCCCCTGGGGGACAGTCCCTGCTGAGCGGGGGACGGTCCCTCAGCACTGCCTACACTTCCTTAGGGAAACAACAGGAAGTCACCACATGGCCCTCTAGGTAAGGAAATTTGGGAAAGAAAAACTGCTTGCCGACATTCATTCCGAGAGCCTTTTGCTAAATCGGATCCGGTGGCCCAGTGACAGTTCCGAACAAGGTCTCCCGAGCCCCCGGGTCCTCGAAGGAAGCAACCAAGGCACCAGAAGACAATGCTACTTTCTGGAGCAGCGGTTTCCTGAAAATGTTTATTTTAAACTATGCTGAATTCAGAGGCGGCCGCAGTGGCACTGAAACAGGCATAAATCTCGATGTCTTCAACAATTTCCCGTCACGGCTCACAGATCCGGGCAAAGGCGCTGCGCTGCCAGCCGAGGTGCCAGATGCATAAGTCCCCTAACCTCCCACCCCACCTTCGGAGCCTCCCAGAGCTGCCGGGGCAGGCAGGGTGCGGGGTGTCAGGGAAGGGAGAGGATGTCTGCCCATCCAGGCTGCTGGCGGATCCAGGCTTTGGGGAGCCTGA
>NW_011888841.1:1412060-1415592 GCF_000151845.1 Pteropus vampyrus
CGGTGAGGACTGAGCTCCACGACGCTGGCCTCGCGCCTGGAGACTGGCTGCCTGGCAAATCCCCTCCGGTTCGGAAGCCGCTCGGCGCCCAGGCCGGTGGGTGCTGGGGCCCTTTTGGCTTCTGCTACGAGCGTTACTCTCCAGGCCTTCATCCGTAGAAAACCGACCCCGTCGTCTGTCTCCCATCCTCCTTACCGCTCCTGAGAACCCGTCAACACCTCTTTCAGAACTGCTCAGAAATTCAGTTTCAACCACCAACAGACCACAGCGAATGAAGGCAAGGGGCAGGGCCTACTGCCAGGATGTAAAGCCTCCCGTTGTCGCCCTGCGTACAACTTCAGGATAAAGGTCACCACCCTCCATCTGCAACCTTGCTCTTCAATCGGCCCAAGAATTTTCCATTTTAGTGAAGACAGGCTGTTTCTGGCCAGCAAACACACTCGCCCCATTCCCACCACCAAGCCTTCGCTCAAGCAATACCCGCGACAGGATATAATCTCCTCTCCTTTAATTCCACACCCCGCTAAGAAAGCTTCCTCTCACCCCTGCAGTCTCTGTACTCCTTCAAAACTTGCGATCTATGAGATTCCTCCCTTACTCCCCCAAATCTTTCAAACAGAAACTCTGCCTCTGGCCATTTCACCAAGGGATGCAAAATTGTTATTCTTAAAATCGCAGTGGTGATGAAAACTTTCTAAACTTCGACACTGCTGACGGTAGCGTCGCCACAACTCTCAATAGACTAAAAACTAGTGATCTGTACATTTTAATGGGGTGAATTTTGCAGTATGTAAATTATATCTCTAGAAAGCTGTTATTTTTATATAAAATAACTGCGGCGAGATTGCATATACACAGTCAATAAATAAGTTTTGCCCCACTCAGCAGGGCAAAATTTAGGCAGTGGGAATTCTACCTATTAAAAATCATTGGTATGGAGCAAAAGAATGGGTGTACTGTGATCTCTAGAATAAATTATATTTTAAAATATCAGAAAAAAAATATTAAAGAAATAATCAAAGAATATTTCCCAAACCAAAGGACAGGAGTCTCCAGATTGAAAAGGTACAATAAAAACCCAGAAAACTACACCAATGTAAGTCATTGTGAAATTTCAGAATGCTAAAGAAAAAGAGAAGCTCCTAAAGCTTCTAGAGAGAAGGGTAAAAAAGCCCCAAACAACAAAAATGGGTCAGCACAAAGACTCTCGCCGGAATGTCATCAGACTTCTAGGCAGGAACCCCAGATGCCATAAAATAGTAAAACAAGGCCTTCGAATGTTGTGGGAAAATTATTTCCAATAAATAAGTTTATAATAAAGTGTGAAGGCGAATCAAAGACATTTTCACACATGCAAGAACTAAAAACATTTTTACTTCTCTTGTACCCTTTCTTGGGATATTACTAGAGGATGTGCTCCAGCAAAACAAGGGAGTAAAACATGAAAGGGAAAGACATGGTATTCGGGAAACAGGAGATCTAATACAGAGGAGCAGCAAAAGGAGCTCCAGGCTGACAACTGTGCAGCAGACTTAGAGAGCAACCTGCCCTGATTGGATGAGGAAGATAGCTGGAAACAGAAGGCAACTCTCAGGGAGAAAAATAGAATTATACACTGACAGTCAAATTCTGGGAAAATAAAATGCATAGACATTGTCAGATCTGATGGCATTTTGGGGAGAAAAACTGAGGAAAGGAGCACAGAAAAATAAGCAAAGGGAAAAAATTAACTACAGGAAAACAGAAATTTGCTCAAGAAAGAAAATGTAACCATGGTAAATTGCTTGGCTCTGCAGTGAGCAATATTTACATAGTCATGATTATGTAAACACTATTGATTTAACAAAAATAATTCTTATTAGTGTATTGGGAAGCAGTAGGGGTGGGTGTATAATACTTGCCTTTATCTACTACTAGAGAAAATTAATGACAATGTCTAAAACTGACAAATGAAGAAACATGCATTATAAGCATATTATTAGATAAATGCCAAAAGACTTAAGAGTGGGAAAAATGAAGGATGGGGGATTGTTATATTGTTATATTTTATAGAAACGGTTCACTAGTTTTTAGTATGTTTATATTTTATTCTGTCTTAAATATTTGATTTCTTAAAAACCACGTACAAGGATAAAAATAAAAATTAATTTTAAAGCATTGTTTTCAGAGGAAATTCTAAAGGAAATTCTTCCAAATTCCGGGCTCAGATCAGTTCTAATAAACTGCTGTTTCTTTCTGCTCCCCACTCCAACTTTTCCTTCATTCTTCCTTATCATGGGGTTCCTGCCTGGCACGCTTTGCTGTTTGGACGCTTATCAATAAAGTGCTTTACCAGATGCCAATTGAACGTCCATCGATGGCACCTGTATGTATTTTATTATAGTTAGCATCTCGAAGGGGCATATCACCCACTACTCATTACAAATGTATTATCTACTTCAAGGTTACCAGACTACAAATCCATTGTGACATTAAAGGAGTGGGTGTGGGAATAGCACATGGCTATTTTACAGAGTGTCCTAAAGAGAGAGGATTTTGTAAGAATACCAATTACGTAGAATTGTTTCATACTATGTCTTCTCATCATTTTTATAATCATGTACATTTACCAACTATCCTCTAGCACATGATGCTCCCAACAAACCGACCAGTAATGAAACACAAGCAAAATCTTGATTTCTACAAACTTGCCTACTACAACGGACATCTTTGCCTACTACAATGGATGTGATAATTTACAAAGATGTCTGTTGGAAGCTAGCAGAAATGACAGAATAAAATATCTGATGCACCGAATCACTACAAATAGGAAATAACTTAAAATTTCATATGGATTTCATATTTTATAAAAATGTGTTAAAAAAGAGATGACAGGATGGAGATGGCGTCGCTCGTGCTATGCCCCACATCAGCAAACCAAGGCTTAATTGACCTAACTTAACTGCAATTTCTGCCTCTCCCAGGGACGTGTCTGTTAACCAGTCTGAAATTACCTGGTTGGTACTAGTCAGTTAATCTTCCCGGTAGACTCCAGCCTTCCCCCAAAGACCAGCGACCTTGCCTGAAACAATCTTTTATTTTGCTAATAACTCCTTGTCCTGCCCACTTCCTGCCTTTGAAAGCTTCCATTTGGTACATCAATTTGAGCTCGTCTATTTGCCAGATTGGATGCTGCCCAATTCGTGAATTATTGAATCAAGCCAATAAGATCTTTAAAATTTACTCAGCTGCATTTTGTTTTCATAACAGATATAAATGAAAAGGAAAGATGTCAAATGTTAGATTTTTAAGCACTTTTCCTATGTCCACAGAAAGGAGAAAGGCTACATTATTACTCATTGATTTTGAAAATTCTTTTAAGAGACTTCACACTGATTCCCCAAACCGCTTCCTCCCAGATTTCTTGAGATCTCTGACTGTACTATATTCCCATAACTTCAAGGGCCATGGTCAACCACACAATCTTGTGAAGATCAAAGGTCAACAGAAGAATTTATGTAAATAAGCTAGGCCGCAAACACAAAGTTCAAAA
>NW_011888841.1:1417232-1443445 GCF_000151845.1 Pteropus vampyrus
TTTCTTAAAATAATTCTATTGGTGATTTTTTTCCCACTCCATTTTCTAATTTCTGCAATTGCTGTCATCCAAGACTTAAGCTGCTTTTCCTATCTTTTTTTTCTACCTCTTCTTTTTGCCTCTATTTTCTGATATTGCTGCAATTTTTTTTCCACACGTCTTCTTCATTTCAGCTATCGCGTTGGTCTTCATTTCCAAGAGCTCTGTTTTGGTCTTTTCGTCTAAGTTCCCCTGAGAGCAGAGCCTGAGACAAAGGCTTCCACATAAGTAGCTTATCTGAGAGGTCATCCTGGGATAGAAAGGGCTGGGGACGTGAAAAGGAAGAAAAGACAATGTAAGAATGTGTTTTCAACTTGGCCACTGCCCTGGGCAACTGGTGCTTGATCTAGGGGACCTTCTTAGAAGCCATATGAAATGAGAACTGTCCATCTAGGGGACAAAAAGTGAGATTATTAGCTTTCATCCCTCATCAGTCAAGGCTTTGATTTCCCTGCATCTCCAGGTTGCGTGTGCATGATGCCAAGACTGGTGTCAGACCAAAACCATAAAGGAATGGGCTAAGAGTAAGTGACTATTGTCAAAATCTGAAACTTTTGTATGACAAAAGGTATTAGTGGTAGGCTGAATAATGGCCCCCTCAAAGAGAGCTACAAGCTAACCCCCAGAACCTGTGAATGTTACCTTTATTTATATAGCAAAAGGGACTTTGCAGAAGTGACTAAGATGGGAGGATTATCTTGGGTTATCTGGACGGGCACTGACTATAATCACAAAGGCTCTTCTAAGAGGGAGGAAAGAAGGTCGAAGGAGGAAGATGTGATGATGGACGCAGAGGTAGAAAAGGTGATGTAACGTGGAGCCCCGACAAGGAATGACAGTCTCTGGAGGCTGGGGAAGGCGAAGAGATGGACTCTCTTCCAGAGCCTCCTTGCTGACACTTTGATTTTAGCTCTTTGAGATTCACTTCAGACTTCTGATCCTGTGAGGAAATTCGTTTGGGTTCAGCGTTAAATTTGTGGCAATTTGTTATAGCAGCAATAGGAAACAAATGAGTTTCCAAGGAACCAAAGCAGTATCTATACACAAAGATGAGTGACAGAATTGGGGAAAATGTTTGCAACATATTTAACAAAGAAATTATTATGTGCCAGGCACTGTTCTAAGTGCTTTACAAATATTAACTCATTAATAAATACTATTATTCCCATTTTACAAATATTAACTCATTAGTAAATACTATTATTATTCCCATTTTATATCTGAGGAAACTGAGGTACTGAAGTTAACCTGAAATGACAGCCCAACAGAAAATAGCAAAAAATTTAAAATTCAATCAGACAACACAATTTGAAGATACTAAGTCAACTCAAGTCTTCCAGCAAGCACATGCCAAGATGACTAAGAAGTGTAGGGGTTTTACTGGCAGAAATGCCAGTGAAGAGGAGAGGAGCAGGTAAGAACCTCAGGCCACAATGGATTTTGCCATTCTAATACATCATAATGAGGAGTGTGAATACATCCATCACCCCCTGAAGTTTCCCACTGTAATCTCTTCCATCCACATCTCCCCTTCCCTGAGAAAAACCACTGACCTGTGGCCCATACAGGTGCTTGCGTTTTCTAGAATTTTTTGTAAATTCTTTTACATTTGGTGTCTTTCACTCAGCTTAACAATTTTGAGATCCATCCACCTTATCACATGTATCGATAGGTTTTTCCTTTTGTTGCTATTAACGAAGAAAACTGCTATGAATACTCCTGTACGTGTCTTTGTATGGATAGTAGATGTAAAACTTTTTAAGAAACTGTTAGTTTTCCAAAGTAGCTGTATCTATTTATAGTCCCACCAGCAGCGTATGACAGTTCTGGTTGCTCCGTGTCCTTGTCAGCATTTGGGATGGTCAGTTTAATTTTAGCCATTCTAATAGGTGCATAGTAGGATCTTGTGATTTTAAGTTGCATTCCCTTAACTAATGACGTCGAATATCTTTTCATGCGCTTCTTCACCATCTGTAACATCTTCAGTGAAGCGTCTGTTCAAATCTTTTGTGGGTTTTTTTTGGGTGGGGGGAGGGGTTGTTTTCTCATTGAGTTTGAGAGTTCTTTATACATTAGGGTACATACAAGTCGTTAGTCTGTGACTAAGAGATTTTCTATTTTTAAGACAAAAAGTTGGCAGGCTGGGAACTCTGAAAGGAAGAAGCCAATTACGAAAGGGAGAAGCCAATCTTTTATAACAGAGAACATATGCAGCCTAACAGTAATGTTTAATGGGCTTCGTAATCCAACAAGAGTAGGTCTTTACAGAAAAAAATGAAATTATTTGAACTGCTAACTGTACCTAGAATCTCATTTCATCACTTCATTTGGATTACCTTGGAGTCAGCAGCTTTTGCAAATATATCACAAAACTGTTTGTTAAAAATTAATCCATGAAAGTGATTGTAGTGTCCAGAAACACTTCCTGATTAAAAAAAAAAAAAAATCACGAGTATCCAGTACTGCGATTTTCAGAATGTGATGTTTTATTATTTATATGGTTTTTAAGAGATTCAATACTTTTACCACCAATTAGTTCAATGATTTTACTTTATACAGATACGAATGAACACAAGTTTTAGATTTAAGGATTTGCCCCCGAATAAGATCACTCTGAGGGCAATCTTGCTGTATTTCCCAACTGCCAAAAATGGCATTTCATAATAGACATAGACTGGCAGAAAAGGCAGACATTACCAATAAATAATCATTCAATTAAAATTATGAGAAAACTTAAGACCTAGTAGCTACTTATACTCTTTCCCCTGAAAAACAATAATCGTAATAGAAATAATAGTTTTACTAGGTTCCAGGCACTGTGCTAAAGGCTTAAAATGGATTATGCCCTTTAATCTTCATGAAGTCCTATGAGTACTACTGTTAACTCAATCTCCAGAGGAACACGGAGGCTTACAGAAGTGCCTTTTCCAAGACCACAGTGATAGGAAGCAGTGGAGCCGAGACTGCAGCACAGGCGGCCCGCCTTGGAACCTCTGCTCTAACCACGCTCCCACAAGCTACCAAGGACTCGAGGCAGAATGAGCCCAACCCTCTCTGGTTATCTTTATAAAGCAGCGTTAAAAAGTGGAAGACGTAAATGAGAAAAGAAAAAGGCCAAAAAAAACCCTCCAGTGATTCCACTACTTTGGGAAGGGGGGGTGGGGAGAGAACAACTCAAACTCAAAACGTCCCATACTATTTGATGTTACTTTTCTTAACCAAGAACAGAACCTTGCCATTAACATACAGCTCACAGAAAGTCATGTAATAAAAGTACCAAAAAAATAAAACAAAATTTACAGTATCATTAAACTCATTTTAGACATGAATACAGCACATCCCAGTTAAGAAATCAGTGATTCTTGAGAAGTTAAAAACTTTGAGAGAAATAATACATAGCCACATAATATTTTATTTATTGACCTCTCTGAAACATGTCAAAATTTGTATGGCTAATGGAACTTTCCATATTAAAATGGAATACGGAAAGTTCCATACCAAAAATATTTTAATGTAGGAATCGACAAGTGAACATTACATTTAGGAGGTAAAATTAAGGTTACAAATAGATAATATCAAATATCATACTTCTGGTTTAATGGAAAACATAACAAGTGTGACAGTCAAGCTAACCCGTTAGATAAGTAGAGAAATGGGGAGGGGTGTCAAAGAGCTTTGCAAAAATTTAACAATTTACATAATCCTTAGCCCTTCTTAGAAACTACAGATGGGAAATGTGTGGCAAATACTTCTGTAACATGGTGGTTTCAGTCCATCGCTGAATATTCTGTTCATGCATTTAAAGGAACTGCAGTTGTTTCGAGCACTGAAAACTAGATTCAAAGTAAGTCTGCTCAACAAACTATTAATATTATAAAACTCTTATACTCAAAAATATAGATTAAGTTTTGAAAGTTTAAGGTAAAGCATACTTGTTTTCGTAATTATTTTTAGATACAATCTAGACTATACTACTGTATATTGTTAGGTATACTGCTATGCAGTTAATTCTAGTTACCATAGTTTATATTTGTTAGTCATCAACGATACAAATTTTATGCTCCAAAAGAAGTCTATCAATTCGGTAAAATGGTTGAGTTTAATTTTCTTTTAAAGATGGATAAACTAAATTTAAAGAATAGACTTTTCTTGACATCTCATTTTCAAATTACCAATACGAATTTACCAAAAGAAATAGCTATGTATTTTGCCCAGCATTAAATAATCCGCAAAAAGTTCCCAAGATAGATGCAGTTCTTGTTCAATTTCCAAAAATAAATAAAGGCTTTCTAATTGAAATCATTTCTATTCCCAGCTCTCTAAAGGAAACATTAAAAAAACAATGTACAAAAAAATGATCTTTTGGCTTGTGAATAGCCCACTTAGTTACATAAAGTATTTTCTGTCCCAACACTTCCTCAAATTCAAAAGATGTTTACTCCTAAGAACATGTCAAACAGTCTTCATTTCAAACTATTCAGTCTGTTTCCATGGCAACACTGCGGGATTCCTTGGCTACCATAAGTCGCATTAGTTGACTGTGGAATTTCTCAATCTTCTTTACATCTTGAGCTTGGTCTGTTCTATACACCAAACACTGTCAGAAATTTTAAAAGTACACATTAACTACGTAAAACTAGGTTATTGACAATGTAGCAAATGTATGATTGGGTAAAAAGTTGAGTCTTGGCTACCACTATTTTTGCTCTGTTTTTTCCCCCTCTATTCTCCCTGACATATTAAGAAAATTATACCGTTTCCAAGCCCCCATCAATTACATTCCTTAAGTATAGCATTTTTAAAATGGGTTAAAAAAACCTCAATGAACTCTATCAGAAGCCTCTCAAAACTGACCAGTTAAGTCACACTGAATCCCTACTATGGTCTAATGAGAACTCAAGACTTGGAAGGTTATTTCCTCCCTGGGATCTGGTAATGAGTTAGTTATACTGAGAAAAGCATAGAAATCTTAGGATCCCTTTCTCTATTTGTGAAGGAGGGAGATGATGACAGTCAAAAAATCTAGAGTCCTTTGCTTATGGCTGGTGACCACCCAAATTAACAGATAAATCTGTCCAATCTTGATTTTCTGAAGGTATTTATAATTTTTAAACCAAACCAAATTCTTCCTTGCTGTAAGTTAAATGCTTCATTAGAAGCATTTCTTTATGACCATCAATAAATAAGCAGATCTTAAGTATCTTTTGTTAGAAGGATACTTAAGATATGGTTATTTATAGATGGTCATAAAACCATTTGTTCTACAATCTTCAAAAATATCAAATATAAGCTGGCAGCTCTTTTCCCCATTTTGCAATACAGGTCTATTTTTCTTTAGCCCATTCTAAAAGCATATGAGTTTTAAACAATCTGAACATATGATCTTGAAATAATATTCATCAATTTAAGAAATTTGGAGTTGAACCTCATCACATCCTTTAAATCTTCTGAAAATTTTTCTAATCCACATATTACACATATTTGTGTAACAATCTTATAGAGAGACCATAACAACCACCATTTTCAATTTTAGTATGTGTGCTCTGGGAGACTATACACCTCATTACAGTATGACAGAAAAAGATTCTAGGTCTATATTAGACAATATTATGAGATTAGAAAAAGGGACACATAAATGGGATTATAAAAGTCAAAGCCACATGAAAATAATGAGGTCTTAAGATGGAGTTTTCTGAAGGAATTATTAGATATTAAAAATGAATTAGTGAGGGAAGCATACAAACTTTAAAAGAGTCATTAGGAAACAGATTTTTACTGTCATAGTTGATTCATATATTTACTATTCAGGAGGATGGCTCTGACTACATATTTGGTCTCTTCTATTAGCAACAGTTTTAAGAAAGGAAACAAAAAGTACTTTTCATATGTAGATCTCGTTACAGGAATCATCAATGTTAAAGTTTTCCCCAATATTGGCTAACGCAGATCCTTAATTCTGTTTAACTATTGCTGGGGGCAAAAAGTCATCATTTGGAGATAAAGCCTTTTGTATTAAAATCCATTCTGCATTTTTTCCTATTTCTAAAACAGGACACACTGGTTTCTCTTCAGCAGGTATACCTATTCACTCTGTAAAATTTTTATCAACGTGAATGCTAAAGATTCAAGTATATACTGAGTCCACTAACTGGCAAGCACTAATGCTAGGCACTTTCAAATATTTTATTTACTTTCTATAATAAACCAATTAGGTAAGCAGACTATCACTATGGCGCTTTACAGACATGAAATCGAGGCCCAGAAAGCCGAATGTTTGGCCAGAACTTTTCCAAGGCCGAAACACTGCTAAATGGCTAAACTAGGATTCCAATCTCCTGACTCAAGGTCTAGCACACTACACCTCAATTAACTCTTCCTTTTTCACATTTTCAGTTACTTTACCAAACAAAACTAGTCGGTTCTTGAAAGACACGGTAATCATTAAAAGATATGACTTCATGCAAACCTCACAATGGAACCCTTAACACATATATATGACCAAAGACAAAAAGTAATTTTTAAAGCTGCTATGAAATTTTTAGAATCTATTAAAATAATAATTACTAAGTACCCTCTGGGTCAAGATCCTATGTTCATCACTGCAAGTACAAGTAAGACTATCACCGATCTTTCTATTGTCTTAAAGCTCACCATCTACTGAAAAGACAAGCGAGATGAAACTGTGATGCAGCACAGAACAGCTGAAACGCAAAGCCAGAGATGAAGCAGAACCCCCTCGAGCTGGGTTTGCAAGGTCAGCAGCTGTCTTGCCACAGTGGGGAGGGGTGGGATTCGATACTGCAGAGGTGGAAACAGACTGTTCAAGGCCAAGGCCTAAGCTGGCACGGCACACTAAGGGTGCTCGGAAGTGATACAGAAAAGACAGAGATTAGAGAGGATGTGAGGGTGGAGTTTACCTTATGAGTGATGAGGAGCCTCGAAAGGGTTTTAAGTGGGGCAGTAACAAACAAATTCGCATCTTAGAAATCACTCCAGCATAAGTATAGGACGACTGAAGAATGAACTGGAATCGGGGACACAGTTAGGAGACTTTTCTAATGGTCCACCAGGCAAGTGATAATGAGATTTTAAACCTGAGAGTAGCAGCGAAGACAGATCATTCATGACAGGAAATGAGATGAAGGAGCTTAATCAATAATCCCCAAATGCTTAGAAAAGTGTACAGAACGTATCAGACGATCAAAATACAAGTTTTCAAATGAAGGAAGAGTGGACATGAGAATGAGAAAAAGGGACCAAACATGATCTGCAAACATGAAGAGCAACTAAAGCTATAAAATAAGAGAAGCAGCCCATGTGGCACGATGATTCCATCCTACACAGGCGGATGAGCAGTGAGGTCAAGACACTCAGTTTAGCGCTGGTCAGGGGGTCAGAAGAACAATATGAGCTAAATGTACAACTGTGAAAATAGACATAGATACACGCGGTGTTTGGACTTAATGACTGGATGGATTACTCCAGAAGTAGGATGAAAAGACAACTGAGGACAGAATCCTGGGGAAGCCAATATTTACGGGGGCACTTCAGTCAAGTAATTGAAAAAGAATGAAACAGAAACAGAGAAAGAAGACATCATGGAGCCATAGATGCCAAAAGAATTTCCTCAAGAGCAAAGGTTTTCTGCATCAAAAGCAGCAAGAAGGTCAAGTGAGGTAAGAACTGATCAGACCGCTGGGTTTGAAAATTAAGGGGCTGTTGGCTCTCGCTGAGAGCGGTTTCAGCGGAGCACTGCAGGAAGAAGGCAGCCGGCGGCAGGGTAAGGAGTGAACGGGATGTGAGGAAGTGACAAGAGCGAGCGGCCAGGGAAGGAGAGAGATACCTGTGAAGCCTAAATCCTGTATTCGCATACCATCCTTTACCTCTCACGCGCCTAGAAAGAAACCTTTACCCCTTACAGCCAGATTTGCTCTCTACATTCCTCTTGCTTAAGGTCTGAAGAGAACAATTATTAAACTACACGTGACATACTATCTTAAAGAAGCAAGTTAAATTATTTCCCCAAGAGCCTCTAAAAGTAGCTTCTAGAATGCGGTCTTGACTTTGGAATGAAATGCAAACTGAGCATCCTAATGGGTGATCTACATAAATCTATGTAAATAATTTCAAATGATTAACTCAAAACAAATCTGAAAGTATGCAACAAATAAAAAATGTATACTTACAACTAAATCATCTGTTACTTTAATACACAAACTCCCATCAGAATGCCTATATTTGAGAACCACACGTGCCTGAAACAAAAATACATATTTAGCGACAGTAAAATCAGAAGATATTTCTCATAAATAATTTAATCTTCAAGTGGGCTAAAATAGATTCTTTTAGAATTAACAGCCAAGATTAAAGGCACCTTTATTGTAAACATATTACTGAAATGAGGTAGAAAACAGCATTTTACTCCATTGCATTCCTATCGCTACAATTTATTATTTTTTTAAAGTCTTAAAATTTCCCAAACGCATCCATATTCAGGACTGTGAGACTCTTAAGGTGTTTTGGCATTTGACAGTAAGAATATACACTGAATAGAATCACAGCATGCCACACCAAAATAAGCCACTTTGGCATAAGGACTGTTTTGAGCTGAAGGTAATCAGCTCTCTGCCCTTTCAGACTAAAAGCAGGGCATAAATTAACCTTTGTAACATGACATAAAGGTTCAATTATTATGAAGAAGCGTTCTTATCTACATAAAAAATTGTACTAAACTTATCTATGTGTCCTAGTCACCCTCTCGCAACTTACCCACCTTTAGAAGTCCAAAACCCTTTTTTCCTTCGTCCAGCCTCTTCTCTACCTGTTATCACTCTTTGTTAAGATAGTATATAGGCTCCAAATTCTGTCTCCTTATATTTCTTTGTGAACTGCAATGCATATGTAATATCTTTTCCTCTTGTTAATCTATCTTTTGTCAGTTTAATTTGCAGGGCCTCAGCAATTAAATGTAAGAGGAAAAGTTTTTCCTCCCCTACAATACCAACACACCTAGCCACAGAGGAGTGATAGGAAAAGAAGGGGTAAAAAAAAAGAGATGGCTAATTAAGTCCAAATCTATTCCTCAGGAAATCGCAGCGCACGCTTCCCCTTTCCCACGGCTCTCAGGAGGTGGGCTGAGACTAACGTACTCAGCAAAATCAGGTCTCTATCGTGATGGTGCAACATGATGCATTATTACAGAAAGGCAGAATTCTATCTTGAAAAGAAGTCTCCATCAACAACCATCCCAAATCTAGAAAACTCCTATGTTTGGTATTCTATAGTTAAGTAGACCTCCTCCCTCCCCTCCCCCAAAAAAGGCCCCCACCCTAAGGGACGAGTCTTGGTGAGGGACGGAAGGGAACTCACCAAGCGATTAAGTAGATACAGGTTAATTACTTTTAGACTACCTAACTGATTATATTTATTGAGCTAGGAAATTCACTTTTATATTTTAAAAACTTCAGTTCTCCAGAAATAAAAAGAAACTGAAACTTTAAAATATACTAAGCATGACAACTATGTAAAATTTTGACTCTTAATTAAAAGAATACTCAGGCTTTATTAAGAGAAATGAGAGTTAAAGGGTCTCAAGTATTATAAGAGGATGAACTGTGTAAATTAGGGGACACCTAAATTATCATGTCAGATGCCCTGAAGAGAGGAAAAGAAATCAAGGTTCTTGCTCTCTTAGGAACTTTGAATTCCACCAACCAAAAATAACCCAAAACAGAAAAGAACATGAATTAAGTTCTTTACAGGCATATAAAAGTAAAATGCTAAAAAAAGAAAACCAATCATTTGCACTGGGGGGAGGAGAAGTGTACAGTGGCTTCATGGAGGTGGCTGTGAAAATGTCTTTTTTTTCTTTTAGGGAAGAAAGTAGCAGGAAGGCTACAGCACCAGTCTGAATGAAGATTCGATGAATTCTGTAGCTTCATGAGACTAGAGCTGAGGACAGTGGATATGGTGGGAGACAAAGACAGAAAGACTGAAGAGAGTCAGACGGTGGGATGGAAATCTGGACTTTTTCTAGCAATCAAAGATGAACCAGTTTTTTAGGTAGGAAACTAAGAGAATTCAATTTTTGTGTTTTAGGCAGCTGTGCTGTGAGAGTGAAGGAGGGATTAAAAAGGCAGACAGAACAACTAATATGTTATTACATGGTCTGGCAGTAATACCATCTTCAATTAGGGTGATGCAAGGGAGAACGGTTAAGGTGATAGGTATCGTTAACAGGTTCAACGTGGTGGGGAGAGAAGACAGAATTCTGCAAAACAGATTCCAGAGAGTTCTGACAAAACTTTTCTTTTTAGTCCTGGCACTGTGAACTGGGAGAAACAGCATGGACTTGGGGTTTCGAGACCCGGGTTCAAACTTTAGCTTAATTTCTTAGACTAGGCACATCATTTAACGTATCTAAGATTGTTTATTCACCTACCTCAAGGGGTTGTCTTAACTGTTCACATATATTACACAAATATATGTAAACTGTCTGTTACATAGATGGCACTCAATAAAACTGTCAAGCTCCCTTTCCGCACTCATCCCCTCTCACCTCCCTATCGAAAACACCATTCAAAAACCGGAAGGCTATCATGAGGATGCAGAAGTTTCTAGACCACTGGCATTTTCTGACTGGGCAAAGGATCCCTCTCCTGCCTATCTAGACATGTTCTGTTCACAGCAATGCTCTATAACTACCGTTTTCATTTTCCTTACCACCGACACATTCTTAAAATGATTACTCTTGATGTGAACTTGTATATTCTTACTATCTTTTCAAATATTTTTAGTTTACACCATGGGTACTTCTAGGCAAAAATCCTGTATTATTCTCATGGCACATTGCTTGAATGAAAAAACAAATGGCCCTATGAACAAAGAAAATCATCTAAATGGAAGAGCCAGAAATCGTGTCATAAAGTATTCAATTTGAAAAACATTTAATTCTACCTCACTACTTATTATATTATTTTATTGTAAAAAATGAAACAGAATGTCTTACAGCTTCTTGATACTTAATCAAGTCTAAAAAGCTAGCAGTAACAAGGAAGTGCTACAAATAACCCTTATATACGACAAATTCTAGCTTTTTAATAAGGAGCTAACCTCTGGCATTCACTTATAATTTTTGTTAGGGTCATGAATGAATCCACAAGCCCCGTAAAACTGTTTGTAAACCTTAATGTTTAAGGGCATTTTTCTGAGGAAAGGGTGCAAGCACCCTCACATTCTCAAAAGGGGCGCTGACCTCCAACAGACTGAGACCTACTATTCTAAGGGGTGTAGGGAACTCCAAATTGGGGTTTTTCAAGAATGTCTCAGCAGTGGCAGAAAAAAACAGTTTGTTTTATACGAGGTACCCTGACCCGCCAGCGGAACAGGAAAGGGGCAGCAAGACAACTAAAGGACTGGAAGCCACAGCTGCAGGGGGAGGAGCCCTGCCCTTAGAGACACGTAAACGAACCAAAGCCCTAAAGAAAGCTCAGGGATTGCGGACGGGGGAAGGCCGACCGTAAACCTTAGGGCCCCGAAATGACCTGAACTTTTGCCCATTTCAGGGCCTTATCGGGCCGTTAATCAGGGAGTAAAAATATGACTTGCTGGTGTCAAGTCTCTGCACACTCCCAGCGCCTCCCAGGGTGCAGAAGAAGCTCCGCAGGCCAAGCCGACGGTAGGGAAGACCCTCTGACCTGCAGTTGGGGACAGAGGCATCGGCCCCGCCAGCAATTTACCTTCATAGGGTCGGCGAGGTAGAGCTTCTCGGCCGCGCGACTGAACTCCTCCCAGGTCTGATACTGCGGCATGGTGAGCCCGCGGCGGAAAGGTAGACGAAAGGAGGGCCGGCACCGGAGGCGGCGCGACCCGGCCCACCTACTTCCTCAGCTCCTACCGCCACTAACCGCTGTAGGGGCCAGGAGCCCAAAGATGGTGGCGCCTCCTCGCACCAATGCCTCGTTTCATTGGGCGGCCAGGACCGGCCTTACCCAATAGGGAGGAAGGATGTTGCCAGGGAGGGGGCGGAGCCCCGAGCGAGTGGCTCTGGGAGCTGGCGCAGAGAAGTCGAGCAGGGAGAGTTGGCGGTTGCCACAGCGCCCCCTGGAGGAATGGAGGAGCATGTGTCCCGGTGCCCGCCGGGCTGGACTGGACTGCAATGGTAAAGCCTAGGTTCTTTCAACAAAAATCGAGCGGCTTGATGATAAGCTGGAGATACAGGAATGCAGAAGACAGGGTCCAGCTGTCTCACCCACAGCCTAGTAAAGGAGAAGAGAGACATACACACAAGAATGCAACCGAAAACCTTCTATTATTTATGTCGGGTCAGTGGAACTCCTGTAGGTAGAGGGGATGCAATAGTGATGGCACAAGCCGAAGCCCGGTAAACGTGGTGGATGTTCAACAGGCAGGCAAGGAGGGGCAGGACATCTAGGTCCATTTTAGATCTGCGGTGTACTTAATGTGGCGGGTGCTTAGCGTAAGGAGGAAGAGTAGGAGCAAGAAAAGAAGACGTATCATCACTTATGCCGGGATAAGAAATTTGAACTTTGTCCACCAGGCAATGTGGTGACATAGGAGGATATCTTTCTTTAATTAAGTTTATTGAGGCATATTTTATATACAATAAAACGTTCTGGTTTTAAACGTACAGAGTGATGCATTTGACAAACATATTCATTGGGCATATATCCAGTATGCCCAATACTGCAATCAAAATGCAGAATATTCATCTCCAAAACGGTTTCCTCATTTTTCTTTATGTTCAACCTCTCCACCCTCACCCCTGGCCTCAGACCATCACTAGTCTGCTTTCTGCTACTATAAATTAGTTTGTCCTATCCATTGAAGGGCTTTAAACAGATCTGCATTTTATAGGGCTCCAGCAGCACACCAAGGCTGAACAGAAGTGATACAAGCCAGAGGCAGGGAGTCTTCTTAAGATACTCTTGCAGTAATATGGGCATAAGAGACCATGGATCTGAATCAAGGCACAAGCTTAGGAATTCAGAAGAGGATACAGATTCGAGATTTCCTTGGTGAGTGATTGGACATTGGGAATGCAGGGAAGGAGAGTGGAAGATGACTCGTAAGTCTGTGGAAGAGGCGGTCATCGACGGACACAGGGGAAAAGGAAGAAGAACGGGTTTGCAGAAGTCTAGGGGAAGACAACAAGTTCAGATCTGGACTTGGCGAGGCTGAAGTTTCTTTGGGACATCTGGTGGAAATGTCCGGTAGCTCAGCCGAGCATCTCCATCTGAAACTCCGGCAGTGGCATAAAACAGGGTCATTAGAAGAAGAAGGTCTTAGCTGAGCCATCCCATGGAGAGGAGATAGCATAAGAAGAGAAGAAAAGGACAATCCTAGGAAAGAGCCACATGGACAAAGGGTGAGAGAGAGAGGGAGTAGAGTCCACGAAGGAGGTGGAGGAGAAATTAAAAGAGAGAGAAAAGGGGACCAGAAAGGGAAATGAGGGGAAGGGAGGGTTTTGAGGAGGGTGTCAAATGGCAGATAGGGTTCAAGTGCAATCAGAAATGAAATGAGTCGATTGATTGTAATCACTGGGAGGTCATTGGTGACCTCGGCCGGAGGAACCGCCGTCGCGCTAGGGGTCAGGTAGAACTAACCGAAAGAGGCCGAAGAGGTGGCCAAGTGGCAAATACTGCTGCTCTGTACTCTTTTTATGAGCTCAGTCAAGAAGAGAAAAAGGGATAAGTCGGCCTGAAGACGCTGGGTAAAGAAAGAGTGTTTTATAAGATGGAAAGATTTCGTCTGTTTAAAACTTTTAGAGAAGAAATCGTAAGAAAGGAGAGATTAAAATATAAGAAAAAAGGGAAAGCAAAATCTCAGGGGTAGGAGCAAAGGCACCGATGAATGGGAAAAAGAGAGTTCACCATGGCCTCTGAGGGATTGGGGAAGGAAGAAAAAGTGGGTGGAGATATAGGTGAGTATGTAGATCCAAAGGCGAGAAGGTAAATTTGCTTTGGCACTTAAGAGGCAAGGCCATCTTCTGAGATAGGAGGGCAAGGGTGTGTTTGGAACTGTGAGAAGATCTGGAAAAGCCATTGTGAGAAATGAATGAGGAAGCAGACCAGGAACTCAAAAACAGTATCAAGCAGAGATGAAGACTCAGCTAAAATTGGAAATCATCTGGGAATAGCCCTAATCTGCACATGTGGGGTTTGTCTCCAGCACCATCCAAAAACCTGGATCTTGGAATAGAAAAGGCAGATGATGTTAGAGATTTATAGGGTACCTGTGGCAGACGGACAAAAATGTCGAAGGTTTGGCAAAAGAGTGGTTGAAGTAATAAATCATGAGATCCGGACTAGATAGGTGAGTAATTAATTGGGCCAAAAAAGAGAGGTTAAGAGACCAGGTCTCAATGAAATCTGAAGCTAATAAAGGAAAGAGGAACCGAATTTACGGTCAGATTAGATATCGGAAGAGCAACATTTCCTGGTGAGACTGGGTTGTCCTCACAAGTATGAAAGACACTTATGAGCAAGAAAGGGGAGAAAGTGAAGAAGGCTGTGAGCCAGGGGCCCAAGTCCTTAGTTAATGAAGATGGGCTGGGGAGCCATGAAGAACAGAAGTGAGAAGCAGAGAGGGCAGAGTCAGGGAGGAGAAGTTTTTGCTTGAAGTTAAGACAATGCCAACTTTGCCTCCTGTCAAAACACAGAATATGAGATCAATTTCCTTTCAGTTCGTCAAAGCACATATCAAGTGCCCATTCTGGGCAAGCACCAGGAACTGTGCTCGGCACTGGAGACCCAGCTGTGAATAAGACAGACCTAGTGCCTGCCTCATAGAGCTCATAGCTTAGCAGGAAAGGTGACAGTAAAGAAGTGATTGCCATAGTGAGGGTCCCCATCACTGAGTTGCAGCTTCACCAAGCCCAGCCTCCGCCCCTAAAGAGAAAGAGAAATCAAGATGACAAAGAGGTCGGCGGATGTGTCCTTGATCATTCAACTATCCCCAGCTACATTTGGCTGCATTCCTTAAATTAGGTTTTTCTTTTCAGCTGTGGAGAAATGGCTTCCACAAGGCTATCAGAGTGTTCTTTGTAAACTGCTCTCTCTCTCTCGCTCTCTCTCTCACACACACACACACACACACACACACACACACACACACACACACACACACACACAACGTCGGAAGAGGAGCGAGGCCTCTGCTCTCTTTGTGGTTACCCTTTGGGCTTCATTTTTCCACGCATAACTCATCTGAGCCTTAAAACGACCCTGTGAGCGTGGTCCCTTATCACAGTTCCAAAAATCTGAAAAGTTCTGAAAAACCAAAGCACCTTAGTGACTTCTTTGGTGGAAAACTTAACCTGACCTCTGGTGAGGTTGTTTATAGTCTTGATTTGTCCTACTTGGTGCGTTTGATTATAGGGTGGAGCCTGGGCTCTGTACTATAGGGCATGTGTACCACCTTCCCTTTCTGGAATTCCAACAAGCTATGAATTCCAAAACACGCATGGCCCCAAGAATTTAGGAAAAGGGAATATGGACCTGTGCACCTCTCCTTTACAGGTAACAAAGAAACCAAGCCTGAGAAATAAATCATACTAAACAGATTTGTATCGGACTTTGCTCTTCGTTGTCTAGCAAGCGGCAAGCCAGCGCATGTTAATCACAACAGGAAGTGGTAGGATTAATTTTGATTTTTAGAAAATGTCACCAGTGTCAAGTCGATAGGGAAGCCGGATTGGTAGACAAAGCCTGGGTGCAAGGTCAAAACCAGAAGCCCTTGTTCCTTCCTCTACATCGATTGCCTCCTGCAATGATTTTCACGTCCTTGCCTCCCATTCAATGCCATTCTCACCATGGCGCCTTCCACTCTATCCACCTACGCCCCCCTAACTGAAGTAGCTTTCACCGAGGTCACCAGATGCTCTCACAGGTCACCACTGACCTTCCTATTGCCCAATCCAGCAATCAGCTCTCAATCCTGTCTTGACTAGATTACTCAGCTGCGTTTGAGGCAAGAGGCCACTCCTTTGTCCTGAAAACTCCCTAGGTCCTTGGCTTTTTTGGTCCTACTCTTCCTCTCTCCTCCTTCGTTTCTCTGGCTTTTCCTGCTTTGCCTCTGTCCTGGCCTCCTTTGCACCCCCTGGTCCTTCGGCATCCAGTCCCGAGGTCCCAGACTTCGATCTCACCTGCTATAGCCCATCCTGGGCGATACTCTGGGTCTTCAGGTCCACCCCATGCTCTGTGACTCCTGGAACTCTGATTAGTCCGGGATTCTTCCTGAAACTTCAGATTCATATATCCTGCCAGGCCCTGGGCTCACCCCAGAGTTCAATTTTGGGAGTTGAAAATAATTTCTTAGCAAATTGAAGCAATTTATAAGTAATAAGGGATGCTTCCATTTTTGCTTATTTTACTATTGCCATTGGCAAATTGTTAGCCACTCTTATACTATATTTGACTGCCAGCAATTCAATAACTATGTATTGTAGACCTTTTACAGGCCAGTCATTGTGCCAGGCAAAGTGCTTATAAGCTAATAAGGTCAGAGGCAGAGATAATAAGGCAAGCTCACAAATACCTACTATTGAAGACAGAAAACACGTCACGGTAAGGGAGAGAGCAGTCTCATCTACAAGAGTTGGCAGTGGACGTGTTTACTTTCTCCTTTCTTTATCTTTTCCCAAAGGAGGAAGGTTTTGTTGTTGTTAAGACAGAGAGAAATAACTGGTTGTTTTTGATTCTTCTGCTTGAAGCTCTTTGTGCCTTTTTCTTGTCCTCGGTTGTCTTCGAAAAATCATCAGCGTCGTAGCTGTTCTAGACTCTAGGTTCTTAAATGGGTTCTTAATTAATAATTATAATAACAGTCCACAGTGCTGTTGGCGTGCCAGGAACGTGGGTCACGGTGTTCATTTTCACGCGTTGAGTATTTAGGGAACCTACGATGTGCCAGGGAGTCAAAGAAGCTCTGTTTTCTCTTGTCTCATCTCAGGTTTCATGGATTCAATGCACGGTGGTCAGGGGGAAACAAACTTGGTAAGAGCAGCCAGCCAGGAAACCAGTTTGTCCAGTGGCTGTGTCCAGGATGGGTGGGAAGGACACCTGAGGGCATTCTGACATGGACCAGGTCTCGGGGCAGCTTTGGCTCAGTGTCCAGCGGAGGGCAGTGGTGTGCAGACAGCCGCGTGGAGTCACGTACCTGCAGGCTGACTGGAAATGGTCCCCCATGGAGCACATACCCTCCAACGTGGCTGGGAAAGGTGTTGGTGAGTTTGGTTACCTCTGTTGGTGAGTTTGGTTACCTCTGGAAGAGTCCTTTCTGGAGAGAACCTCCGCTCTTATATGTTTGCCAGAAACTTCCGATCCAGTGATATCCATTACTTATTTACTGAGCGCCTCTTCTCGTCAGTCAACCAAGCAGTGCGTGCTGCAGGGAAAACCAACACGTACGACAAGAAGCTCGCCTGCTGATGAGAACGGAAGAGGGTGCAGGGTTCAGGCAAGTTTACAAATAATCAAAACTGAAGGCAGAAAGAAGCATTTATGGAGCACCTACCACAACAGGGCGCAGGACACTGGGGATTCAAGAGGGTCTGAGCATCCCCTGCCCACCCAGGCGTTTGGGTGGGATGGGGGTGTGTCTGTGGGATCTGCCCAGGGCTGACGCTCAGGTAACCAGTTCAGCTTTCAGGGATTCTGGGATCAGAAGCCCTGCAGTTTGCCTAGGGACAGAAAGATAAGGACAGCCTTGAGGCTGGGGGTGGGGTACAAAAGCAGAGGAGGGAGGGGCACGGGCGGAGATAGAAGTCACCCTAAGAAACAAAGGCCCTTCCCAGAGCCCTGCCGGAGGGACTGGGAGATCAAAGACGGCATTAGCACCCTCATGCCACCCGCACCAACAAGGCACCCCTCAGGCCTGTCTCAGGGCTCCTGGAGGCTGCCTCTCGCTGTCCCAGCACCTCGCTCCGGAATGCTGACATTTCCATACTTAGGGCAGGCAGCGATCCATTTAAGGCGAAGCAGATTGAGGCAGAATGAACGTACCTCAAAAAAACAACAGAGGGGAAAAGCCTTGTTTTTTTCCAAGACCATTGAGAGCCTTGGGGATCAGAAAGGCCACCCTCAGTGCGGCCTCCTCTGGGGCAAGCTGGGTCAGGCCAGGTCACATGCTAGGAGTTCTAGAGACCAGAGGCCAAAGGCCGGGGCCATTGAGATTCCAGAGGCTCCTGGCTTGTCAGTTTCATCTGAAACTGATTAAAATGAAATGCAAACCCAAGTAGCTGGGAAGAAAAGGTCAGAATTTTTCCCCCCACCTGCTGGCCTCCCTCCTCCTCAGCACACTGTGCTCTGGCCTGGGTCCCACGGCTGCTCAGATTTCCCCCGCATGCCATGAACCCCAGAGAATGGCCCCATTGTCGATGAGACAAACCAAAATAGCAGCATCTTCTGTTCTCTGCCTTGAGGAGATTCACTTAAAACCCCACAGTCCCAGATGTGGCCGACAATGGAAGTTGTTGTTGCAAATTAGTGATCCTGGAACAGATGAGAGGCAGGTAGTGGAAAGCAGCCAGCATGGTGGGTTGGGTGGTGGAGAGAACAAAATACGCAGTCACTCCATTAACCCAATTAGCCAGCCTTACTGGCAGGAATTCTGTCAATCACCTAGGAAGCAAGGTGGGAAAAGGGGACAACTAACTGGTGGGGGCCGACAGGGCCTGGGTGATGCGGAAGGCGGGGTTGATGCTGGGACCAAAGCACTAGGAATAAAACTTCAGTTATTTCTAGGCTGGTAAAAGTTATTTTTATCATTTTTAAAATGTTCTGGATTTTTTTTTTCTAACCATGCCCTGGAGCATTTGGATGAATGGTGTTTGCGTTAATTAATAAATCAGATGACATCTCCACTCAGCGGCGGGCTCTGCCGTGGAAACAATCCGGGTGGCCTGGGAAATGGTGAGTGTGGACTCTCGGTCGATCACAGCTGTCATGTCCTCAGTCATTCATTCAGTCCAACAAGTCAATCAACACATTATCCTGAGCATCTGCTTGGTACTCGCTGGGGTTTTGTGAGAAGAGGGGTTTAGACACAGCACGAAAAAGGCACTGTTTATATGCATGACTCGCTGTGAGAAGCAGTGTTTACAATCGAGTCACAAAATTCTACGGAGCAGAGAAGAGAGAGGTTAACTGAGGGCAGGCATCCGAAAAAGCTGCACAGAGGACCTGGATTTTGACGACAAAGGTCGGATTCTGGTAGATGGAATGGCTGGGCTTTTGGATACAGAGAGGGTGTGAGCAAAGGTACAGAGACAGACTTTTATGGAGCAGGTGCAGCCCTTCCCGGGGGAGGCTGGGGTCCTCCGAGTACGGTGGGCTCAGCGGCAGAGATGCTCAGAATGACCGGTTGCGAACGAGGGCATCGGCGTGGGCAGCGACGACTGGAAACGGGGTGAGCAGGGTCCTCCCACTCGCCGATCCTGACTTTCTCTTTTAGAGGCCGTGGGTGAGGGACTGGCCTGGGAGCCTGGCGCGGCCACCTGGGGCTGCAGGAAGCAGGGCACTGATAACCACAGCCTCATGGTGGCCAGTAAAGGGAGACAGGGAAACCTACCAAGCTCAGTGCCCTGGTGACTATGGAGGACAAATGGAGAAGATGATCCCAGCCCCTGGGGACATCATGTCTGACGAGGCGCCCGTCCCGTCTCCTTCCCCACTCAGACCCCAGAGCATCGTCCCTCAGCTCCCCCGGCCTCTCGCTCCGTTGTCACTCTCTCTGCCCGTCATTGTAACTCTCACCCCGTTTCTCTCCTTGGCTCTGATTCCTCCCTCGCCTCAACCAGCATTCCAGCCACTGTGAGAGAGAAGACAGTAAAACATGCAAAACTTTTGTCTTCAGGTCAAAAATGAGGTGTCGTGTGTCTCTGGTGTTTGTCCAGTTCCAAGGCTGGTGTGTCTGGTATCTTGAGCTCCTGCTAAGCTCAGTTTCCCTTTATGGTCGGTCTGTCTTCAGGGATGCAGAGCAGGAGGGCAGCCTCTGACCCGGGTAACCAAACGCCTCTGTCGGGACCCTGCAGACAGTACTGCTCAGTAAATATTTGCTAATGGCCAGCAGGAATGTGTGGAGAAACTACCTCCTATCAGTTTTTAGGAGAACATTCTTCTTTACTCGCTGACCAGTGGAATTTCTGTATGTCCAGAGATGTCTCAGGCATTTATATTGCAATCAATGGTTCAAACTGTCGTATGCCTAGGGGGTGAGGGCTGGGAGGCGTATCCATCTTGGCTTCTGAGCCTCCTTTCCCTGCCCCCACTCCCCTCCCTGCCCCCCCAGCCCCGTGCTAGGCTGCTGTCGTGTTTGTGCGTGAATAGATGGATATTCTGATTCCTCTGCACCCAAGCACATAATACCCACCCGTTCTCAAACCGCCAGCCCAAAGTCACTCCAGCATCTCCTCAGGTTTCATAGCTGCCCAGCGAGCTACATCTGGTCCTTCTTCCCATAGGGTAGCAAGATTGGAGGTCAAGGAGATGCCCACCTGGCTGGTTCCCTCCTTCCCTGCTCATGTAAGTACAGGCCCCTGAGGTGACTGGGGTTCACTACTCTGCAAGTCAGAGACAGCCTTGAGCTCAGGGCATCCTTCAGGAGTGAGCTACCTCTTGTTCCAGCCAAGAAGAAACAATAGGTCCCAGGCTTACCCACGGGCTGAGGTAGGAAAACATCTTTGGAAGGGCAAGGAAGTGCAGATCAGCAATGGTGTGGTGCCCGGGGAGCTCCCCAGCGTGCCCTTGAGAGCCCCTGGCCCATCTCCCAGCTCTGCTCAGCTGGGAGGCCCAGGTTCAGCTCTCGGCAAGCCCAGACAGAAACAGCCGTGGAGCTCACCTTGACCTTGGAGTTCCCACTACAAGCACAAACAGGCCTTTAAGAAGACTCCAAACTTCCTGGGGAGGGGGGCAGTTAGGGCGAGTGGCTGTTGATTGCTGTGTCATTTTCTGGTGAAGTTCCAGACGGTGGGCCTCACCACCTCTCCTGCGTCCAGCAGGGGCCAAGGGGGCTCGAGGGAAGTAGATGCTTTGAAGCTTCTGGCCTTGAACTCCTGTGCCCTGCCTTGGTGTCAGGAAGCTTCGCAGCTGCTCTGGGCCAGCAGAGCCTTCTCCCGCCAACGTGGGGCTTTTTGGATTAGGGTGTTGGTGAAGCAGAGTTTTGGCAAGAGCCTTGGCTGCTGCTGCCAGGAGGAGACTGAACGGAGATAATTAGACCTGGGAATTGGTCTGCTTTTTACTTTTTTTCAGGCAACAGCTTGAGAGAAGACACAGTAGAAAGTTGTCCTCCAGGACCAAGGCTACACCGTCCCCGTTCTAGGGGAAAATGCTCATCCCCAGTTCGTCTAGTACCTCCTATAGCGTCTTGCCTGGCACATCTGACCGTGAAATGATTCTCTCCAGGCCACGCTGTCCCAACACAGCGATGAAGCTTTACTGCACCTGGGTCCATGCTCAGCCATGTCCTTGCTCACCCACATGCACGCTCACCCAGGTCCACACTCACCCAGGTCCGCACTCACCCATGTCCATGCTCACCTATGTCCACGCTCACCCATGCCCACGCTAGGCCTGGGCCCAGGCACCTTAAAACTTTGAATCCAAGGGTGATCTTCAGACGGAGTTACCCATTCTGGCTTCAAGAAGAGGGGCCGTGGGCCTCCTGCAGAGGGTTCCATTAAAGGCGTTTGTTTCTGGGCAGAGCTGACTCATCATTTCCCCCCAGATAAGTCTGCTCCCTGGACGTTTTCCAGGCCCCCGTCCCTCCGGTTGGCTGTTTCTCCAGACCAGATGGCTCATATTAGATCTCAATTTTCAGTGTGCCACCCTCTGTGGTCACATGGTCTGGATTTGTCCCAACCTGAGCAGCTGATTCACTCGGACGTTCTGGGAAGTCCTCGCCGTGTGATTCACCTCTGCACACGAGCATCTGAGCTGCGGGGCAGATCCCCCTTTTTTGTGGGGAGCCGATTGATTCCCAGCACAGACGCAGAAGTGGGGTCCTGGGAGACTGACGTCGGCCGCGGGCCGGGTCCCCAGGAGCTCTGCGCCGTGTCCTCGGGGGCTGGCACTGCCGTTTGGAGAGCTGGTTACTCTAAGGCCATCCGAGGATGGACGAGGTTGCGATCAATGATCTGTTTTTGCGGCTGTTTGATGTCTCGGGTCACAGCAGAGGAAAGCATTCGTGACCAGTTTGAGCTCTGAGAGTTTAGGTTCCGACGGGATGTCTTTCCTCTGATTTCCTCTTTTCCCAAACGTTTATTCACGAGATCGTTAGTGAGCGCATACTGTGTGCCACACGTTGTGCTTGGGGCTTGGGGAAAAGGGCAGAAAGACAGTTCTTGCCTTCGAGGACGTACCGAGTCATGTCTGAGATAGGCAGATCTCAGTCAGAACAACGTGAGAACGAAGCGAGAGCTGATGCGATGTGGTCACCAAGAGCCCAGACCCAGGGGCCAGACCGCCTGGCTCGTATGCCTGCCCCACTGCAGCGTGACTTGGAGGAATTACTTAGCCATTCGGTGCATCCGCTTCCTCATCTGTAGAGTGAGAATAATGATACCTACCGTAGTGTCTTGTGAGGATTAAATTAGTGAATAGATTTCAAGTGCTTAGAACTGTGCCAGCAATGGCGACAATGGTACACGTTCGAGATACTTTAAAAGCTGTAGCATCCACACAACTGATTGGCTGGGGAATCAAGAGGAAAAAAGGGGTCATGTATTAACCCCAGGATTCTGGGAGCAGGACACGTACAGCCGAGAAAGCTGCATTTGCGTCTAGGGCCCCTACAATATACGTATATATTTAATCTCGAATAATTAGGGCCCAGGTCTCTTTTTTTGTAAAGCGGGGATAATAATACCTTCCCTTCCAACCTCATTGGGAGAAAGGAAGAGAAACCAACGTTTGAATTTCCTGTGTACCAGACGCAGTTTTAGTCTGAGGATCGAGAGAAATAACATACTTAAAATGTATTTATATTTAAAAAATCCATTACAAATGCTACATACAGGGTAATTGTGATTTTTTTCCTCTACTTTGTTCTGGCTTTAACGACAGCAGGTACTGGGACTATTTTTTGCTTCTATGTCATTCACATTTCCCTGCTATTTCGTTCCTGATTACTATAGCCTTGTGACCCATAGGAGGTTGGTGATTTTCACTGGAGGAGGATCTGGGTGCACCACGAACACAGGGAGACGTGTTAGGCTTCTCAGAGGAACAGTTTTGTGGGTGCGGCCATCACACAGGTGGAGCAAAACAAACCTCCCCCGGCGCAGACCCCTGTCCCTCCAGGTCCCGGAGGAGCCGAGCTCCCAGCTCCTACGAGCTTGTCTGTTTCGTGTTTCAGGGCTTCTGCTAAGCATGAGCTTGTCAATGGATGTGGGTGAAAAGGGTCGTTTCCTTTGACTGAGGGGAGAGGCAGACTGGGAGTGTTGGGGAGGGATGGCGGGGGGAAGCGTAGACCTCACTTTTGGCTCACTATCACGAGAGGCCTTCGCATGTCCTGGAGATGCTTCCTGGCGAGGTCACAGAGGTAGCCACAAGACTGCAGGCAACGGTATGGGGGAGGAGGAAGCCCGCAGCAGAGCGAGCAGCAGTCGGCCTGTTTGGGTCACTGGCCAACACTAACAGGAAGGATTAGCATCGCTGCCCTGATATCTGCAGGAAGTTGTGACGTGAAATTTCAAGGACTCTACCGCAGGGAGTCAGAGAGCACGTGGGATGACTTGGCTGGAAGCAAGAATCTGGGGAAATTTGTCCACGTCTCTCGCGCTCCATTAGTCTCGTTGAAGAACAGAAGGTCTGCCACTGAGACCAGCACTGGGCAGCTGTTGGATCCACGAGCTTCTCTGTTCTCTGCTCTGCAGCCTGCGGTCTTGGGTGGGGACAAGAGATGGTCTCCTGGTAGGGTGATGGGGGACGGTGTAGTGACATGAAGGGACTAGAAAGTGATTTCCTGTCCCTCTACTTAGCCTCTCCCAGGCATCTGACAACCCTAGTCTGTAATGTCAAGAAGGGACAACCCAGGAACCTTTATCCAACTATCTTAATGGCCAGAGGAAAACAGCCATGAGCTTGGGGTCCATATTCCCATGGAGGCCCTGTCTGATTACTTAACCAATCCGAGCCTCACTCTCATCGGCTTATCTTGCAAGGTGCTCGAAGATCAATTGAAACAATGCCTGTGGAAATTCTTGGTAAACTATAAAGAGCTCCAGGCGCAGGACGAAGGCCCAGAAACTACCAGGAGCCTTGCGGAACCTTTTGGGCCTGACTCTCCTGCTCTGCCAGGCTCACCCTTTTCCTGCAGACAGAGGAGACCTGTCACGTGGACCTCTTTCTGGCCTCCTCTGATAAGAGCTCGGTGCCTGACTCTCCTTGATGGTCCCGCCTGGCTCTGATTTATGGTCTGGGGTCCTAGCTAAAAGGAGTTTGCAGAGATCGTATTGTTGACTGGTTTTCTTGTCAGGACAGGTTCACCTATGACCCCACGGCCACTGGTCTTTGAAACAGCACAGAGGTTCCTCAGTCTGGGGACCGATGAGGACCCCATTTCAGCAGGATTTGTGTTTACCCCACGACAGTGTCTTTACCTTTTATCTAGCAAGAGTGAGTAATCTATTTAGGATATTGAACCAAAACTAGACATTACCTCACTGGTATCTTATCCAAGTCTCCCATTAATTCTAGTGTTTTGGGGTCTCTGACCTCATTAAGCAGTATAAGGAGAAATCCACTGACTCTCTTTTTCTGCGTAAAGGGATTCACAGAAAGTACACTCGAGAAACCCTATTCTAGTATTGTATTCAAACTCTTTCTTTTCCCTGGTAAATGTCTGTTTTCTTCATTCTGGGACATAGCAGAGGAATGAACCCCAGCCCATTCCCCAAACCATCCTGACTATAATCTAATTTAGACTCATATATATCTAAGAGAATTAAGAGTTGTATGTGTGAACTCACACCAGCCCCACAGGGAAGCATCGAGAAAGACTGGCAGGGGGCCGACCACCCTCTCTGAGGTCGATGGCTCTTCTCTAACAGAAGAGACTCAAGTGGTCGTAGACCTTGTACACAGCTGCCAGAGGCATGGCCTAAGGCAGGCATCTCGCATCTTTCCCCAGGTAGAGAAGGTCCTGCCTGCTTCCTGGAAAAAGATTGTTGATCAGTCAAAAATGGAATCATTTTTACGTTATCTTCACGTAGAAAGGCCAGCTATCCCAGTCCAAACCAGGAGTGCTACATCTATGCTTAGCAGGAGAAATTTGGAGCCCCAATTAAAAACTACCTTGTACTCACAGTCACTATATATTAGGCAATATGAAGGAATATTGTTGATTTTGATAGGTGTCATCGTGGTATGATTTGACTACATAGGAAAATGTCCATAGTTGCACAGATGTCTACTGAAGTATGTAGAAATAAAATGACATATGGTCTGGGATTTGCTTTAAAATATGTTAGCAGAAATATAAGAGAGGAAAAAAAGTATAGTTCGAGCAAGTGAGACAAAACCTTGGTAATGGTCAAGTCTGGGTAATGAGTAATGGTTTCACTATACAGTTCTTTCAAGTTTTGTGGTCGATTGAGCATTTTCAGAATAAAAAATATTAAAGACACGATGACTGGTGTTAAAAGACCTGCCGCATGTGCATATTTAGAACACATGCAAATGACAACGGATTCCCACCTAAAATACATAAAAAACTACAAATCAGTTTTTAAAAAATCCAGCCCATACTTTAGAACGAGCAAGTTTATTTCCAGAAAGAGGAACTTGAATGGCCAATGTCCCCACTCACCAGTGATCAGGAAAATGCAAATTCGAAAACAAGATACCAGCTTATGCCCATAAGATTAGCAAAAAAATGGGAGGTCTGGCAATATCAAGAATTGGTAGAAATGTAGAATTTAAAACACATACTTAGAAAGCAATTTGGCAATATCTGTCAGAAACGTGTATATCTTACAATCCAGGATTCTGCTTCTGAACATATTTCTCTCAGAAACTTGGGCAAATGCGGAGCATGTATTTGGAACACGTACTTGGATGCCCATTACTGCATCGTTTATAATAGCTGACATCGGAAAAAATGGAGAAAGTCATGACATATTTATATTATAGCATGCTATATAGAAGTTAAATATATTT
>NW_011888841.1:1445375-1454426 GCF_000151845.1 Pteropus vampyrus
ATAATTGCATGATATATACGGGAAGGGATTTAAAATGCACATAAAATGCAAGTAAACAGTGTTTACTATTTGACGTGTATATTAACTATCAGTGATAAAAATGAGATTTTTGGAATGCTATCCTAGGCATGCATACTTTTGAGAAAATGGTTCTAGAATAACCTTCCAGAATATTCCTTCACAAAGGCAGCACTGAGTACATGTTTTATCCTTTCTGCCGTATTTTGTAAACTATTAGAGAGCAGAGACCCAGAGGAAGACATATCTTGGTATTCTCTACAGAAAGAGCAATGAAGAACAGATATAAAGCCCCAGATATAGAAGCAGAAATTCTGAGCAAAGGTTTATACGAAGGAAGCAATTGACCAATGATGCCCGCGATAACGTGCAGGTGACTAATAACTGAATCCCCAGGGCGGGAGGCTCGACTGCCACACTCAGCTTTTTATACAGACTTCTCACCTGGAACATTCGGGTTGTCAGGTGAGGCATATGTTGTAACAACAGTGGTGGCCTGACGGCTTGATGAGGAATTCATCGTTATAAGTACCTGCTTCTATATCACTAATGCCATGTAAGGAGGCAGACCAGACTTTTTCATCGCCCTCTGTCACCTTCTCATACCACTTCTTCCAACCTTTGGTGAGATCAGAAACCCTAACTTAGGTCACTGTCCCTTACCATTCACCTTCTGTCTCACTTGCCCATTCTGTCCGAATGAGTAGTCAGTAAACTCCCTGGGGTGGTGACAATCTGAGTGGTCATGGGAGAGGCTGAATGCAGTATGGTGCTCCATAAATTATTAACTGCTACAATCGTATAAGCGGGAGCTCTGAGTAACTGGAGAGGGAGGGCAGAAAAGCAAACACACACATGCACACACACGCGCGCACACACATGCGCACACACATGCACACAATGAGTTTTCTAAGTGCCTTTGATATCTGATTTTCTGTTTTGCTTTTTGATGAACTTGACTGCTTTTGCGCTTGTAAATGCGGCTGTTGCCAGCTTGGTCGTGGATGCTTGGGCAGGGGACCAGCCAAAAGAATGTTTCCTGTTTATGGAAGCCACATACGGGTCCTTCCAAGGCCTTCCAAGGAAAATACGGGTCCTTCCAAGGCCCTGATGTGACCGCAGTGATGGCGGACGGCAGCCAGGTTGGTGGGAAGGAAGGACATGCTGATGCAGAAATGTCTGAG
This sequence comes from Pteropus vampyrus, assembly GCF_000151845.1. Taxonomy (NCBI): domain Eukaryota; kingdom Metazoa; phylum Chordata; class Mammalia; order Chiroptera; family Pteropodidae; genus Pteropus; species Pteropus vampyrus. The sequence continues at coordinate 1,446,578 of NW_011888841.1, forward strand.
GTCAGGGAGCCCCTTTGTGTGTGCAAGGCCTTCCGCATGGCGTCCCCAATGTGTCCTCATCCCCTCACTGGCATAGCCTGGGGAATGGAGGTCAGGGAATACTATTTTGAGTCCTTAGAGAGGGACAGGAGGCTGCTCGATAGATCAGCCAGCTATCTGGATGCAGGATGCAGGAACAAAAGCATCGCCGAGGCTGTGCTAAACACAGATGCTGTGCTTTGACCTTCACTCCCGTTCTCGCTTCACTCCTGGGCGTTTTATCTTGGCCAAAACCACACCGGGAGGAAGCTACTGAGACAAAGAGGTGACTGCGGAGCCAATTTCTATTTCTAGCCTGTGGTTGACCCTGGCAAGTAACCCTGAGCAGGTCACGAACCCCTCTCTAGGGTGATTAGACTGGATTTCAACCTATGTCAAGGAACTCCTGTGAAAATTGATAAGTTGAGATTTTTTAAGTGCTTCGAGATCTTAGAAGAGATATACAAACAATATCCCTGTGTTCTGGGCCAGCATTATGGGCTGTCCCTGAAATCTCTCCATGCTCTGGCCGAGCTCTCTCCTTTACCCGGTGAGCAAGCTTAGCAGAAGCAATCACACAGCTACCATTTAATACATGTCGACTGTGTGCTGGGCACTTTCATTCAGTGCTCACAGCCACCTTATGAGGTACATACAGTTGAAGTAATGGAAGTCCAGAGAGGTTAAGTAGTTTTCTCAAGGTCACACAGTCAATAAGCCAAAGCCATATCTGAACTCTGGCCTGCGGAGTTCTGGGGTCTGCCGTTATCCGTGACACTGGAGCGTATTTAATAAGTAGGTAATTCGCCATCAGTGAGCACTTGCTGTATGATCTGCACGTGCTGGCTGGTATGAGATATGAAACTGTATAAACAGAGAGGAGACAGGCAAAGGTTGGCTGCTAAATGGGTGACACCAGAGTGCTTTCGGAGCTCTGAGGAAAGAGGGATCGTGTGGCTGTGCTTTTAGGAAAGACTTCATGGGGACAATGAGGCTTGAACGCTCTCGTTTTTTTTTTTTGTTTTTTTTTTGCTTTCGAAACAGAGTTAGAACATTCATCCTCTCTGGAATCGCAGTGTCTGGAAAGATACTCATGCTGGACGGTTGTGGGAAGAGGGGCGTGAAGGACGGACAGTTTCAAGGTCAGATCTGGGACGTGCCGCATATATATGCCATCTGGAGCTGATTCTTAATGCATGTGGCTCTCGAAGCCTCTGTGAAGCTTTGTAATAAGGAAACTACACGTGTTGTGCACCTTAAGCATGTTATATATCAATTAGATTTCAATTAAAAAGAGAAACCTGTCTGTCTCCCAAATGCTTTTGGCTGTAGAACACTGTTTTTTTGTTTTGTTTTGTTTTAGAACTTGCGTCTCTAATTCAGACTTCCAGTTTGGGGAACTACTGATGTAAAAAAAAGACCTCATTGGCAATAGAAGTAGTTTACAATCATCAAGCAACTTAAAATTAGACTTCCTGAGCATCCGATGTAGCCGGCTTTCATCCCTTACCACTCTTGACATTTGGATTTTTTCCCCCTGTGTATATCATGTCAATACCTTAGCCACGCTAAAAATATCTCAAATGCAAATATGTGGCTGGTATTATCTTTTTATGTGCCATGGCTCCTGGCCCATACCTTGTCTAAAGAAGCTCAGTAAACATGCTGGTTTAAAAACAGAAAGCAGAGGGAAGAAAATGAAGAAGAAAATATCCACACTTGAAATGATAGCAATTATTGGCAATTTGCAACTGATTACTTCATTAATTGCAACTCATCAGTCAGTACTCTTTGAGCGACTAGTAAATTATTTAAAATGCAAAATGATGTAAATTTTTGTCTTGGACTTGGTCTGAGCTAGATCTGCAGTTAGAGGGAGCAGCTTTGGGGCCTGACCTCTAAAATACATCTTCCTTTACTAGCTCGGGCCACTTTCTGCTGAACTGGGGGTGCCTGGTGTGGCTCCAGCCACTAGACTTAGAGTCTGATTAAGCCTGAGTAACCCCTGGGTCAGCGTGACTGAAGATGCCAACTGAATAGCTCCTTCTGATGCCACTGTTTGGGAAACAACTAACCCAAGGTGCGTGGGGAGATGACACCTCAGAGGGGTCATCATAAAATGGTTAGGAAGAGGGATAAGAGAGGTCTCCTGAAGGAGGTGGAGCCCTTGCCCAGGATAAAGATCTCTCTTAACGTCGGTAGCTGGGCTATGGAAAATTCTGGCTCCGGTGTGTGTGTCGTGGGGCGGGGATTCGGGTGGAGACAATCTGAGTGGTCATGGGAGAGGCTGAATGCAGTATGGTGCTCCATAAATTATTAACTGCTACAATCGTATAAGCGGGAGCTCTGAGTAACTGGAGAGGGAGGGCAGAAAAGTAAACACACACATGCACACACACGCGCGCACACACATGCGCACATACATGCACACAATGAGTTTTCTAAGTGCCTTTGATATCTGATTTTCTGTTTTGCTTTTTGATGAACTTGACTGCTTTTGCGCTTGTAAATGCGGCTGTTGCCAGCTTGGTCGTGGATGCTTGGGCAGGGGACCAGCCAAAAGAATGTTTCCTGTTTATGGAAGCCACATACGGGTCCTTCCAAGGCCTTCCAAGGAAAATACGGGTCCTTCCAAGGCCCTGATGTGACCGCAGTGATGGCGGACGGCAGCCAGGTTGGTGGGAAGGAAGGACATGCTGATGCAGAAATGTCTGAGGTCAGGGAGCCCCTTTGTGTGTGCAAGGCCTTCCGCATGGCGTCCCCAATGTGTCCTCATCCCCTCACTGGCATAGCCTGGGGAATGGAGGTCAGGGAATACTATTTTGAGTCCTTAGAGAGGGACAGGAGGCTGCTCGATAGATCAGCCAGCTATCTGGATGCAGGATGCAGGAACAAAAGCATCGCCGAGGCTGTGCTAAACACAGATGCTGTGCTTTGACCTTCACTCCCGTTCTCGCTTCACTCCTGGGCGTTTTATCTTGGCCAAAACCACACCGGGAGGAAGCTACTGAGACAAAGAGGTGACTGCGGAGCCAATTTCTATTTCTAGCCTGTGGTTGACCCTGGCAAGTAACCCTGAGCAGGTCACGAACCCCTCTCTAGGGTGATTAGACTGGATTTCAACCTATGTCAAGGAACTCCTGTGAAAATTGATAAGTTGAGATTTTTTAAGTGCTTCGAGATCTTAGAAGAGATATACAAACAATATCCCTGTGTTCTGGGCCAGCATTATGGGCTGTCCCTGAAATCTCTCCATGCTCTGGCCGAGCTCTCTCCTTTACCCGGTGAGCAAGCTTAGCAGAAGCAATCACACAGCTACCATTTAATACATGTCGACTGTGTGCTGGGCACTTTCATTCAGTGCTCACAGCCACCTTATGAGGTACATACAGTTGAAGTAATGGAAGTCCAGAGAGGTTAAGTAGTTTTCTCAAGGTCACACAGTCAATAAGCCAAAGCCATATCTGAACTCTGGCCTGCGGAGTTCTGGGGTCTGCCGTTATCCGTGACACTGGAGCGTATTTAATAAGTAGGTAATTCGCCATCAGTGAGCACTTGCTGTATGATCTGCACGTGCTGGCTGGTATGAGATATGAAACTGTATAAACAGAGAGGAGACAGGCAAAGGTTGGCTGCTAAATGGGTGACACCAGAGTGCTTTCGGAGCTCTGAGGAAAGAGGGATCGTGTGGCTGTGCTTTTAGGAAAGACTTCATGGGGACAATGAGGCTTGAACGCTCTCGGGTTTTTTTTTTGTTTTTTTTTTGCTTTCGAAACAGAGTTAGAACATTCATCCTCTCTGGAATCGCAGTGTCTGGAAAGATACTCACGCTGGACGGTTGTGGGAAGAGGGGCGTGAAGGACGGACAGTTTCAAGGTCAGATCTGGGACGTGCCGCATATATATGCCATCTGGAGCTGATTCTTAATGCATGTGGCTCTCGAAGCCTCTGTGATGCTTTGTAATAAGGAAACTACACGTGTTGTGCACCTTAAGCATGTTATATATCAATTAGATTTCAATGAAAAAGAGAAACCTGTCTGTCTCCCAAATGCTTTTGGCTGTAGAACACTGTTTTTTTGTTTTGTTTTGTTTTAGAACTTGCGTCTCTAATTCAGACTTCCAGTTTGGGGAACTACTGATGTAAAAAAAAGACCTCATTGGCAATAGAAGTAGTTTACAATCATCAAGCAACTTAAAATTAGACTTCCTGAGCATCCGATGTAACCTCCGCCCTTAGAGCCGGCTTTCATCCCTTACCACTCTTGACATTTGGATTTTTTCCCCCTGTGTATATCATGTCAATACCTTAGCCACGCTAAAAATATCTCAAATGCAAATATGTGGCTGGTATTATCTTTTTATGTGCCATGGCTCCTGGCCCATACCTTGTCTAAAGAAGCTCAGTAAACATGCTGGTTTAAAAACAGAAAGCAGAGGGAAGAAAATGAAGAAGAAAATATCCACACTTGAAATGATAGCAATTATTGGCAATTTGCAACTGATTACTTCATTAATTGCAACTCATCAGTCAGTACTCTTTGAGCGACTAGTAAATTATTTAAAATGCAAAATGATGTAAATTTTTGTCTTGGACTTGGTCTGAGCTAGATCTGCAGTTAGAGGGAGCAGCTTTGGGGCCTGACCTCTAAAATACATCTTCCTTTACTAGCTCGGGCCACTTTCTGCTGAACTGGGGGTGCCTGGTGTGGCTCCAGCCACTAGACTTAGAGTCTGATTAAGCCTGAGTAACCCCTGGGTCAGCGTGACTGAAGATGCCAACTGAATAGCTCCTTCTGATGCCACTGTTTGGGAAACAACTAACCCAAGGTGTGTGGGGAGATGACACCTCAGAGGGGTCATCATCAAATGGTTAGGAAGAGGGATAAGAGAGGTCTCCTGAAGGAGGTGGAGCCCTTGCCCAGGATAAAGATCTCTCTTAATGTCGGTAGCTGGGCTATGGAAAATTCTGGCTCCGGTGTGTGTGTCGTGGGGCGGGGATTCGTCTTGTTTCTTCATTTCGTTCCTCTGGGTTGAGTTCCCAGTGTGGGTCTTGCAGGCATTTTGTCTTCAGTATCAGGATCACTTAGTCTCCTCAGTGGGCCAGAGACTCCTGCAGATTCCTGTCCCCCCACCCAGCAAGGCCAGGCTGCCCACCTGCGCGGACAGCAGGAGTTGGGTGGGGGCTCAGAGAGAAGCCCGTGGAGCCCGGCCGGGTGCCTGCGGCCGCCTCCCCTCCAAGCGGGTCCAGTTCATGCAGCGATTTAGAAAAGACTGAAAGGAGAGGGTGGAGAGACTCAAAGCCTTGAAATTGGATCTGTGATTGTTTTTTTTTTTTTTTTTGCTAAAACCAACTGCATCCCCGCCCACCACCTGGCCTGCCCGTGCCCTTCAAGTCAGGGCTGCAGTGACCCCAGAGGTGTTGCCTCGGAGGTGGGGCTGGCTGAGCACATCGAGGCTCCATGCTCTTTGCCTCAGAAGCCCTCAAAGAGCAGTCTGGAGTCAGCGTGGTCCTGGTGACTTCCTCCCCTGCTGGCTTGTGCTGTGAATCTATGTGAGCCCTCCATGGCCATGGTAGTTTCCTTTAAGCGCCCACGGATTCCCACAGGGCTTTGCACAAGGTGGGCCTCCAGCGAATGTTGCTGACAGGCTTGGGGAGGAGGTGGGAGTCAGGAATTTGTTTTTGAATCCAGGGGCAAGTGTCAGAATCCTCATCTCTATCCTTAATTTCTCTGATGCCTGCTAAGGAGCCAGGGTGTGCAGAGCTGTCACTCCCTGCTCCTGGCGGTGTTGCCAACTGTCACACCCACCCACGGGGGGCAGAGGAAAGCTGCCCTCAGCAGGGTGTGTGTGGATGGCGAGACTTCGGTCCCGCCCATCTAGCCACAGGCTCTCTTTCTTGAGATTCTTTTCATCACCTGCCCCTCCTGATCATCTGGTCACCCTCACTGTTCTCCATCCTGAAGGGTGGTGGCAGCCTCTCCCCCGAATTAAAGCTTGAAGCCAAGGGGCAGGCGACAGGGTTCGAACAGAACCATCAGTTAGCTCAGTGGGGCTGGCTCCTGCTCCCAGGCGCCCCACGGTGATTTGCAATCAGCTCTTACAGCCCTTGAGCTTCCAGAGACTTCCCAGGCTGAGCAAACATGTTTGACCAGTATCTCACCACAGAGTTCCAGCGGTTTAACCTTGGTAGTGAGTGAGGTTTACTGGGTGTCGTCCTCACAGTCCCTTGGTTCCTAGGAGGCAACGTTTGCTGTGATCTTCCTACGTGGCCACCACTGTGCCACATGCTTCCCATGCACTGTCTCGTCTAATCCTCACGACTCTACAAAGAAGCTTCGGTTATCATCTCGGTTTCAGTGATGAGCTAACTGAGAGTGGAGAGGGCAAATAGCTTGTCTAAGATTATACAGCCCATACGTGGCAGAACTAAGCGTCTGAGTAAGGCACCAGTCTTAACGACCACACCATTGTCTCACGTTTGTGGTAACTTTCCCTTGTCCTGGATTAAAGTCTCTACATTTTTCCAAATCTGGGCCATGTGTATAATGATCTAGCACAGGGGTCAGCTAACTGCAGCCTAGGGACAAAATCTAGCTAGAGCCTGCTTTTACAAACCTCTCTAAGAATGGTTTTTACATTTTCTTCTTTTGTTGTTTTTTCCTCTATTTTTTTTAATTTTATTTTACATGTTTAAAGAGTCGTTAAACACAGACACACACACATGCACTAAATTGTACACTTAGAATGGTTAAGATAGTAACTTTTTTTTCTAGCTGAGGCTTTAAATGCTTTTAAAAAAAAATTGTGGTAAAAACACATAAGAAAGAATTTTCCATCTTAACCATTTTGCAGTGTGTACAGTCTGGTAGTGTTAAATACATTCACATTGCTGTGAAGAAGATCTCCAGAACTTTTTCGTCCTGCAACACTGAAACTCTACACCTATTAAACAATTCTTTATCTCTTCTTCACCGCCGGCACCTGGCGACCACCATTCTACTTTCTGTTTCTATGAATCCGACTACTCTAGATAACTCATGTAAGTGGAATCTACAGTATTTGTCTTTTGGGGACTGGCTTATTTCACGTAGCACAATGCTCTCATGTTTCTTCCATGTCGTAGCATGTGACAAGATTTCTTTCCTTTTTAAGGCTGAAATCCATCGTATGAATAGAGCTCATATCCGTTTACTCATTGATGGGCATTTGGGTTGTTTCCACCTCTTGGCTGTAGTGAATAGTGCTGCTGTGGTCATGGGTGTGTAAACGTCTCTTAGAGACCCCGCTTCGGTTCTTTTGGATATATGTATACACAGACGTGGGATTGCTGGATCTATTTTTAATTTTTGAGGAACTGCCATACTGTTTTCCACAGTAGTTGTGCCCATTGTTCAATCCTACCAACAGTGCCTACTGGTTCCAATTTTTCCACATCCTCACCAACCCTTTTTATTTTCTGTGTGTGTGTGTGTGTGTGTGTGTGTGTGTGTGTGTGTTGATAGTGACCATCCTAATGGGCATGAAGTGATGTCTCATTGTGGTTTTGCTTTTTATTTCTCTGATCATTAGTGATGTTGAACATCATTTCATATGTTTGTTGGCCATTTGTATATTATCTTTGGAGAAATATCTATTCGAGTCCTTTGCCTATTTTTAAATTGGGTTTTCTGAGTTTTCATTGTTGAGTTGTAGGAGTTCTTTATATATTCTGGATATTAACCTCTTATCGGATACGTGACTTGCAAATATTTTCTCCCATTTCATAGATCGCCTTTTAAATCTGTCGATTATGCCCTTTGATGCGCGAAAGTTTTTAAGATTGATGTAGT
>NW_011888841.1:1455251-1461879 GCF_000151845.1 Pteropus vampyrus
TAGAACAAAGAGCCAATAGGAATGACGACATTATCCTAGCAAGTCTTTAAGCTGCTGGTCTAAATGAGGAAGATAATCTGCTTAGGCTCACGGAATTGTCTTCTCTGCTTTCACACTGGGTGTGTGAATGTAGGATCAACAGAGCTATCTAATGTAATGTCTTTTCGTGTCTCACCTCTCTACCCAGGTGGGTCTCATATTTTACCTGTACCTTCTCCGAGCGCTTGGAACCGTACTTAGCAGCACAGGGCGGCTCTTCATCCTTGTTGACTGCCTGACTCACATGTTACGGAAAGGCCCCAAATGGAAACAGGCCTTCAGGAAGAGTGTGTAAGGAAACGAGGGGCTTCTCTCTGCCCGCCCCCCCCAGCCCCCCAGAACAATCTTGAGGCCCAGAGAGCCCGTGTGAGCTAGTGGGAGTGCCCCACTATCTCAGGTGAGGGGGCCGGGGGTAGGGTACTCCCTCCCCTCCCTTTCAGAAGCCAAACCTTCAGCACTCACTGCATTTTCAGCACTCAACCCTCTTTAGTGCTCCAGGGAATATCGGGAGGGTTAATTATTTCTCAGGGCTGACTCAGACAGCATTTTTCTGCCAAAGAATTCTGTCAGCCAAGCTCGGTCCCGCTGTTACCCCCAGGTGAGGGAGCCGTCCTCAGCCCCGTGGGCAGGGAGGCCCAAAGCCCCGCAGCAGCTCGCAGCAGCTCCGGGTGGGGTCCAGACCCGATCGCCCAGGGCGGGGCTGCTTGCCGGGAGCGGGGATGCTGCTGGGCGTGCGTGAGAAGCGCGTTCCAGAACGCTCCCACCAGGAGCTGCCTTTCAGCCGGTCCCTGCGGGGCCACGGCTTGCCTTTCGCGTTTTGTTGATTGGAGATTGTGTCCCTGAATGGAGCTGAATGTCCTTTTGAAATGATCTGTTCTTTTCCTCGCTTTTTAAAATTTCTCCTGCTTTCTCCATGTGGTTTAGACTGTCACTGTGTCCCTAACTGTTAGAGGTGGATAATGGGACATCCCGAGGACAGGGATGATCCTTAAACGCAGTCTGCCCTGTGAGGCCAAACTGGGGCGAGTGGTCGGTGAGGGGAGAGACTCCTGGGGGACCAGGCCTGGGAGACGGTTTCTCTCAGGTTGGTGGGATGGGAGGGGGAGGAGCCTTGGCGCGTGGGGCGGGGCGTGACAACCAAAGCAAGGGATGCTGTGGAAGCAGGGGAGCTGGGAACCGTGGTCTGAAAGAAATCCTAGGGGTTGGGGTGGCTGGAGCGGGGCAGCGACTCAAAGAGGCTGAACTGTGCTTGAAAAATCTGGGGAAGAAGCCAGGTGGAGAGAAGGCAGCGTGAACAAGGCCAAGGACTCACTGCGCAGTCACCATCAGCTCCAATCTGCCCTCTGACCTCCCCGAGGGCGGGAAGACACACGTGGTACAGCGCAAACCCCCATCCCCCCGACTAACCCATGCTATGTTTATGGCTCCCTGAAGGGTCAAAGCTTTGCCTTCCTATGGAAAGGAGGAAGTATTGTACAAAAGGAGCCAGGTGAAGGTAGGGCTGTTCTTAAGTGAGAAGTGTTAACTATTCTAGGTAATTCCATTTCCTCTAAGAACCCAGAAACTGTAGTAAATCGCAGAGTTACAGTTCTGTCCTATTTCCGCCCCAGGCCCCACAAAACAACAGAAAACCCAACAGCCATGTTTTTTAAGAATCAATAAATATTTATAGAATGCCTACTGCATACAAAGAAGTATTTCACATATCATATCGTTAATCTTCTCGATAACCTTGTGATCTATTTACCGATAAACAAACAAGACTCAGAGAGGCTAAAAGATAGCCAGGAACCACAGGACCAGAGCGGGCAGTGAACCCAGCCTGTCGACGCTGAGAAGACAGTAGAACTTGGCAACTAGTGAACAATGCCTCCTTGAACACCCGAATGTGTCTACCGGGCTCCAAGATCAGGGCACGTCATTGCTCCTGAACCACGTGCAGGGCCCGGAACACAGGTAGGTCATGCCTACAAATATGCCCCAGGAGTGTTTTCTAAGATTCTATTCTTATTCTCTGTCCTGTGCTCTCTCCCCACGACCCCAGCTGCCATCCTGTCCCCTTTCCATTTCCAAGAAGGCATAGAATGGAGAGTTTAATTTCATTAGTTGACGTACCAAGTATTTGAGCTTATTATCATGGTGGCAAGCATTATTCTGGATGCTAGAGGTAAGAGAGTGAATAGAACAGACTAAAATCTCTGTCCTTACAGAGCTTACATTCTAGCTAGGGCATAGATATTTGTCTGAGAAATCAGGTTCTGACTGAGACATGTCAGTCCACGCATGGATCAGGGAGGACTTGGGGGAGAAAGGTAAGATTCTGGGACTCCTTGGACTGCAACAGACACGTGCTGGGTTGTCTGCCAACCCCCGCTCCCCAACATTGCCCACTCCCTTCTCCGTGGTTACAGGTGTGAGCTCCGCAGCTCCATCTACCTGCTGTGACCCCCTTCCTTGGCCATGGTTTTCATCCCAGGATGGGCTTCTAGACCAAGCCGAGCTAGTTAGCGTCTTTGTCACAGGACCTGGACTCAATTTAGTCTGGGCCGATCTCTTAAACACGTAAAAAACCGGGAGCTAAGGCATGACATTTTGTTTAGTTTTTATTATTTTATTGCCATGTGGACTGGAGAGCATTAAAGTCCATCACAGAGCAAGTGGACATAGACCAAGAATGAGACATGGCAAGACGCTCGTGATACCTTTTAGTCCCAGATTTTGGCGTTGTCCCGGGGCACAGCTACTTTCCCGCCAGTGGTGCAAAAACAAAACCTCTACCCATTTCGGTGACATACCCTCTGTGATTAATCTGGCCGACTTGGTTTCTGTTGCTTACAACCAATTCAGTCTCATCTTTAATGTAAACAAAAACTTTGAACTTCTGTTCAAGGCACAGGCACAGACCTAGAGCTGCCTCCATATCCTCAGCTCTGGGAGTGACAATCAAACTGGGTTCCTAGAGACCATTGATCACTGGAGATGCTCCCTGCCCCGCACCACCTCTCTTACAAGGCCAAGGCCCAAAAGCACAGTGAATGTGCAAATTTATTTGGATACAACCAGAGTAGGCCTTTCCCCCAGATCTACTCTCAATATAGGATCAGACTTCCTTATCCACATTCATTTTTTCCCTCTTACTCTACGCCCTAGAAAGGAGTAAAGATTGTGGTAAAAGAAAAAGAAGTAAAAAAGATGAACTGCCTTCTATACTGTGGGTAGAGAAATGCAGTGGCTGTCAGTATCGGTCACTACAAGATCATTGCAAGCTTAGCAAGAATCAGCTGCCGAGTCATGGCCTGTTTGGAAAGACAGTGCGGTCCACTGAGAGGGTTTGTGTATCGGCAATAGGAAGCTCCTCATTTGACTCCCATTACGCTATACCTGACAGCTCCCACTTGTCCCATAGGCCCCAGGTTTTCCTGAGAAGCCTTCACCAAGGTTAGGTTAGGGAACTCCTGTCTGTCATAGCACTTCCTTACAATACACATCTCATTCTGTTTAAATTGTCTGTAAGTTTTCTAAGAATAGAGACCATGCATCCGACTCGGCACCTGGCACGTGGTAGATGTTTCATGTCTATTACTTCAACAAAGGACCGAGTTCGGGCATTAATTTAGTCGATTAATAATTTCTTCCTTAAAGAATCTCCATACCTAAACTTTTACAGATGACCATATACTCTGTGCTTCATCAGACTTGCAAAGCAGACTTAGGTACGTGTGTTTAGGAGACAGAGTAGATAGGGCTCAAGCGCCCTTGGCTAGCTAGAAATTCCAGGAACTTCTATCAATTAGGATCTATCAGTTAGGATTGAGCAAGACTATATACAACAGAAAGCAAGGGTTCATTTTTTCATGTAAAAGAAGAACAGAGGTATTCATCCGGGCAGGCATGGTGGCTCCAGGAAGTTATCAGGGACCCCAAGCTGCTCTGGCTTTCTCCAGCACCAGCCTTAGGACTGGCTTCCATCTCCAAGGTCACCTCAGGGTCCCAAAGCGCTGTGCTAGCCGTCACATCCACAATCCAGGCAGCGGGACAGGAAGAGAAGTGTAAATAGGCAGCAAAAGCAAACTTCTCGAAAACGGCATATATAACATCCTCTTATATCTCATTGGCCAGGAAAGCTCGGAAATGTAGACGTTAGCTGGGCACATTACTGCCCCCAATGAACTTGGAGTTTTATGACGCCGGGGGAAGAAGAGAACAGATATTATGCAATAGATCCCTAGGCAGCTCTACATCTCAGCTCCCTCCCTGCGGTAGAGGGTCTAGTAATCGACACCTCTATCCCTACATTGAAATCTAAGAGAAGCACCAAAAGGGGCATCTCTCATGCGGTTTTTAGTTTGCACTCGTCGCTCGCCCTCGCTGCAAGATGGGACCACGTGAAGCCTTCACGGCAAACAAGAAGGACTCTAGCAAGCGGGCATCTCTTACGAGTCTGGACGATTAAGCCGAAATGGGTGCTGACAATGACGCCGGACGGAACACAGTACGCCGGGGGCCCTGCTGTAGAATTAACAGCCTGGATGCTCCGCGCGTCGGAGCCGCAGCTCGTCGGCCTGCGCGCTGGTCTCCGGGACTAGGAAGAGAAAGAGCGACCCCTCTCCCTTCCCCCTCACCCCCCAAGGCAGATGGTCCCCTACGGCCACACCGATGGCACCTTCCCCATGATATGGCCGAAGCACCCATTGCCTCGGGTGTTCTCATCAGCGATTTCTTAAAAGGCAGCTCCGTTTTCTCTTACACTGGAAATGTCTCCGTGGAGAGCGACTATGCTAAAGGAAAAGTAGCAGAGGAACAACCAGCTCTGGCCCGGCCCGGCCCGGCCCGGGTCGTCCGTGTTGCCCTGCTCAGTCCCGAGCGTCCATTTCCTCAGGTGAGATAGGACTGGAAATGACGCCTACCTCACGGAGCTGCTCAGAGGGTTAAACAAGATAATGTTGGTGGCTACGTTGAGCATAGTGCCCGGAGTACAAGAGACGCTCAGTAAAAGATAGTCAAGTTTACATCTGAGAAAACAGAATGGACATAGATGGCCAAAGCCATTGTGAGGACTCAAGCCCTAAACAAAGCTTCCTCTGAAGTTAGAGAAATTTGCAACCCTGGCATCTTGGCTGGAATCCCAGGAAGGGATGGGCGCTTGACCCGGCGAAGGCTGAGACACCAGGCCCCGGCGGGCAGGGCCGCTCCCGGTGGGAGGGCAGGTCCATTCCCATCTTGTCCTAGCGACACGGCCCTATCTATCGATTCTGTGGTTCCGGTTGGGAAGGGAGGAAGCAAGACCGAATTTTATTCCATAAAGGCATTTACACCCGCTGTACTTGCTCTCTAGAGAGGCACTTGGCATTCATTTTCATTAGTGTTTCTTCACAAAACAATCTCAGAGATAGCTCATTCCCATTTTGTAAAGGCAGAACGTAGAAGGAACTGGCCGGAGAGCGTACGGCCAAGTAGCAAGAGTGAAGAGTTAATGACTCCCAAGTTTCTAGCCTGTGGCTTCACGAAGCAAGCTCCTCAGTCATGCGCCTCCTGCTCAAATCAGTCCCTCTTAGTCACTGGAGAAATGCAGACGCGTAAATCTAGAGTACATGACTGTTTTCCTTCACGGCTTAAGACAAGAGGTGAAAAGTGACTTTTCCAACAAAATCACACGTGGGCGTGACTGCCGGCAACTCCTGGAGCAGGGCCATCGGAACTCTTCCAGGACAAACGTCACGCTACAGGGCTCTGGAGGAGGGGAAGGGGATGCAGGGTAAAGAGCCATATGCATGCACACCATGCTTCAGCACCTGAAAAAAATCATCACTGGAGTGTGGCACGTTGCAGCACGGAACCGAGGTGAATTCAGGGGTCACGCTCACATCGTACGTGCCGTGTGCCAGGCCCTCGTTGAAGATTTTACGTGTATTAGCTCGTTTCTTCTTTGCAATGACTCAGCGAGGTGAATAAGATCACTGCCCCCCTTTACAGAGGCTGGGACTTGAGCTCAGACAACTCCTGATTCCAGATTCTCCATTGTTTTCCCTGAGCCGCCTCTCAGGACAGCGTTCGCTGTGGGTCCCCTGAGCTGAGCGTGGGGCCCAGGACTCGTGCTCCTCACAGAGGTGGGCTGGCCTGCTCCCAGCCGTGGCCGGGCTGCCCCTCACCCGGGGACCTCACGCCTTTGATCACAGCAGTATCATAATCCATCCCGGCTACCAAGAGGAGAAAGACTCTTGGGCACGTGTCCTCCTGGACGGGTCAGTTTTCACAGGACAGGAAGTTTAGCGGGCTTGTCTCCAGCCATGCCAAGGTCATGGTGAACCTCCTGGGCTCGACGGGTGAGAGGAATGAGTGGGAACAGGCTGCATGCTTTTCTGCCTTTGCTAGAGCCACGGGACACGTGAGATCCCCGCTAAAGCTCAGGCCTGACTTCACGCCTTCCTCACCCTGGGGACGGGGTCGATCAGTTCCCAAGAACCATTTCATTGCGTTTTGATTCCAATACTAAAGTGGGTCCCCGTGCCCACTGAGGCAGAGCCCCTCACCTCTCTGTCAGAAAAATCCTGACTTCCAACTATCTGGGGTTATTTAGCTGACAGGGGTG
>NW_011888841.1:1463490-1465726 GCF_000151845.1 Pteropus vampyrus
TTTTTTTTTTTTTCAGTTCATCAAACTCCTACTCACTGGGAAACTAAACCCGCGACATGAAACCTTGCCGGAGTTGTGACACTCTATTGTCACTCATTTTATTTCATCAAACACCCACCCCTCTTAAAAATGCCATGAGGCATGTATTTATTTTTAAGATTAAGGGGAATTAAAATTGGAAAATTACTTGAGAATTTTCTGGCGCTCTAGCAAAGAGATTTATCCGAGGTGTTTGGAAATCGGGACCAGAACCCTACACGGGGAACGTGTCCGACCACACTGAGAAGTAGGAGGGATTTTTCTTTGCCGTCCACCCCGCTCCAACCACACCGTTCATGTCCTCTGTGGACGCCCCCTCCCCTGGCACCAGCACCCTCTTGCTTCCCCGTACATTCCTTCATGGTACCTCGCATAGGACCGGCCCTTACCAACCCTCACATCCCCTGCTCTGGACCTGTCCCTTCCAACGCTCCTAGTAACAGTTATCCAATGCCAGCTCCTCTGCAGGTGGCTCTTATAGGCTTGTTGTCGCTTTGGAAAGAAGCTAAGACCTTCTAAGTTCCCTTCCGGTGTGAGAATTTTAGTAGGGTTAACTGCGATAAAAATCAAGCCCTCCCAGAGATGTTTGTAATTTAACTAGATTTATATTGTACGCAATTTAAATGGACTTTAAATACATTTAATGGGATTTGAATAATTTGTAAATAAACTAATTTAATACCCGAAAGAATTCATTTCCACTGAAATTTCAATGGGAGACAGAAATGGCTGGAAGATAGTCGGGGGATAGTCCATTTTGCCTTCTGATGTCCACAGAAGCTATACCAGCCTTTGCTTTGGGATGGCATAAGGGCGCTGGATAAGTCAGGTGACCTGATTCTATTTCTGACTCAATCCAATTCGACCAATATTTACTAAGCACCCGGCACTGGGCTGGATCCTAGGAATCAATCCAAAGATGAACGAGGCATATTCTGTGTCCTCAGTGAACTCTTAGAATATTAGGAGGAAACTAATACCATGACGAATGCTTTCCCAGCAGCATAGACAAAATGCATTGAGCCTTCAAGAATGAGAAGGACTTCAGCAGACTGAGAAGAAGAGTGAGGACGATGGGTGGGGGGGCGGGGGGAAGGAAGCTCTGGAACGAAAGCTTGATGAGGCAGTTACCGAGGAGATTCAAAAACCTTGGACACAAGCAGGGAAGTGGCAGGGACGAAGCTGAATGGCAAGGCTGAGGCCAGATTCTGGAAGGGCTGTCAGTGCCTTACTCGGGGATGGAAATGTTCTTCCACAGACCGTGTGGAGCCATGAGATGTTTTCCGACCTTCATGGAAAGACACATTCAGGAGACGGCCAGCTTCTCACAGGCAGAAGGCAGTGGAGGTTTCACCCAGGGCTGTGAGGGTGGCAGGGAGGGGATGGACAGGAGAGATGCTCAGAGGTAGAATAGATGCAAACAATGGGCGGCTTAGATGTTGGAGGTCAGGGAGAGGGAGAGGTCGTGAGTTTTCATGCATGGCTGCGTGGTGGCGGTGGTGCCAGTAATTGAAGATAAGAGCAAGAGCTCATGGGAAATAATACTGAGCTGGGTTTGGGGCCCGTTGGGTTGTTAAGAGACTGGAGCGTGAAGCGAAGGTGGTTGTCGATGTTCCCACAGAATTCTTCTGTTAACTGGTCATCGCCTGAGAGCTACATGGAGCCAGAGGAGAGAGCCGAGGGAGAGGAGTTGGTGCAGCAGTGATGGATGGCATGAGGGTCTGGGCTACCAGCTCATGCAGATCACTTATGCCCCTCAGCCCTGCTTGTGGTCGATCCCAGATGTACCATTTCGACCTGCTGATGGGACCATCTGACCTTATGTTTCCATAACCTTTACAGTTCTGGCTGTCTGGTCACTCGATGTTCTATGGTCAGGTGCTCTGTTAGGGCCTAATAGCCTGCCAGGAGCTTCCTGGAAGGGTATTGAATTCTCTGCTGCAGTCGGCATGGCCTTGCTCTAGAACCCTGGGGGTCTGCATTGCGTTTCTCCCGCTGAGGCTTGTCATAAATTCCACATGACGCCCTCTCCCACCGCTGATACCTCTAGTAACAGAGGGTCCGCCAGAAGATGTGGGCCACGTGGCAGGACCGCTCACACGGCAGCCCGGACATTCTCTGCAGAGCCCTTTTCTGCTCTCGGCTCTGCTTAAAGTTGACAAGGTTTTACATACCTGGTATGTGGGCTGAAGTCATA
>NW_011888841.1:1465776-1469359 GCF_000151845.1 Pteropus vampyrus
GGAGTTGGTGCAGCAGTGATGGATGGCATGAGGGTCTGGGCTACCAGCTCATGCAGATCACTTATGCCCCTCAGCCCTGCTTGTGGTCGATCCCAGATGTACCATTTCGACCTGCTGATGGGACCATCTGACCTTATGTTTCCATAACCTTTACAGTTCTGGCTGTCTGGTCACTCGATGTTCCATGGTCAGGTGCTCTGTTAGGGCCTAATAGCCTGCCAGGAGCTTCCTGGAAGGGTATTGAATTCTCTGCTGCAGTCGGCATGGCCTTGCTCTAGAACCCTGGGGGTCTGCATTGCGTTTCTCCCGCTGAGGCTTGTCATAAATTCCACATGACGCCCTCTCCCACCGCTGATACCTCTAGTAACAGAGGGTCCGCCAGAAGATGTGGGCCACGTGGCAGGACCGCTCACACGGCAGCCCGGACATTCTCTGCAGAGCCCTTTTCTGCTCTCGGCTCTGCTTAAAGTTGACAAGGTTTTACATACCTGGTATGTGGGCTGAAGTCATACGCCCAAATTTGGAATACGCTGTCTCTAGAACTCAAAGGTGCCTTCTAGGTGTTGAGCTTCCTTCTTTGTGAGGGGAAGCGGAAGAGCCAATAATTTATCCCCTCCTTTGGGGGATGTCTCAGCATGCTCTAGACTACCGGACCCCTAAACTTGTTACTGACATGGCAGACCTCTGAATCGTCATGGAGCTTTTCCTCCCACTCTCTGGACCGCATGCATCATGGAGGTCCCCAATGCCCTAATCACTTCTTGCTCAGCTGGTCCCATTAGCATGATGTCATCAATATGCAGCCAGACCAGTTCTCTTGGGATTATATTATACCAAGAGCGGGAGCATTACCACAGCCTCGGTGCGGGACTGCAAGCGTGTATGTCTCTGTTCCAAGTGAATCAACTGTTCTTCTCTTTTTGTTAGACGGAATAGAAAAGAAAGCACTCGTTGGCTCAGCGGCCACGTGCTATGTACCTGAGGATATGCTGATTTGCTCTAACGAAGATATCACATCTGGCATAGCAGCTGCCAAGGGGGCTGCTGTTTGGTGGACCACAGTAATCTATTTTCGTCTTCCAGGATCTGTCTGACCAGGGTGATTCATGGAGACTTGATAGGGACCACCAGCCCTATACCCCTTAGGATTCTGAATTACATTTGTAATTACTTTCTATACATGGCTGTCATCCTGCCTATTGGTTTTGATTTACTGTCTTGGCTCATAAGTGGTGTAAGAAAGGGAGTTTCAAAGGCTTTTCCATTTAATAGCTTTTACTCCAGAGGCTAAGAAACCAAGAAACGTCCATTCTAATTATATATTCAAGAACTGGGGAGATGACCACCTGGTGGGCCCGTGGATTCAGTGGGCACGTGGGGGCCACGCCTAGGCCAGCCTCCACTTGCTAACCGGCCCCATATGTACCTACTCTGACAGAGGTCTCACGATGATACTTCGGGTCTCAGAGGCTCAACTCAGACCTCACGCCCAACAGTCCTTGAAAGAGCATTCCCTTTCCTCAGTATGTGGCTACCCAAATAAATGGCCACGGTTCCCTTTAGGGAAAGACTTGAGAAATGCCAGCCATGTATATCATCGTGGCGTCACAGGGTACTTCCTACTGGGACCTGACCTCTTCTTCGGTCCATGGATTCTGGGTCCGAGAACTAGTTTCTTTCCGGAAACTGAACAAGGAACCACGACATTTTATTGGCGTGGCTGTTCTTGGCTTACTGATCATTTATTCTTGATTTTGTTGTTGTACAGACTGAGCAGGATCCTTTTGCTGTGTTCTCTCATCATCTCCACAGCTCCCTGAGGGCCAGAGTCCCCTGGCTGCCTCTCTATGGGGACTTTGCTGCTCATGTATCACACCTACTTGTACATTCTTTTCCACAAGAATATGATTCTGGTTCACTATTAGTGAAAGTTTTAACAATTTCAGTGCTACCTTGTGGTGGAACCTATCTGTACTCCAATCAATGGCATCAGCAGAGTCTTCACTGCCAGCCGGATGGTGGGTAATTTAATCTCCAAATCCCATTTCAGCATCTTCTTTCATGGACCACTGCTGGTACCAACAGTCATAGGCTGAATTCCCAGGGAAGCAGACAATAAGGCTGATATTAGCACAGAAGAAGTCCATTAGGACGTGCTCTTGATATCAGCACCTGTTGAAGGGAAAGGAAGTGGGCAGAACTGTGTACGAAGGGAAGTTGGTTGGGCCACAGTGCTGTGTTCTCAGTGAGGCCTCAGCCATGCCCATGGGAAGATTTAAAACTGGGGTGACCTTTTGGAGTAAGGGGGCAGGCCTTTGAATCCCAATGTTAATCAATCAGAGGGGCGGGCTGCCCCGGAAGCCAGAGTGATCTTGGATAAGGTGCCTTCTTCATCTAAGGCAATTCCCAAAAAGGATTGACAGCTGAAGGCTGTCCACATTCCCAGCAGCTGGGGGAATGGTCTTCTGTTCTGAAGGGATATCTGGCCAGCATCAGAGTATCTGCTATGATTGTGATAAACAGATAAGTAGACTTGGCTTTTATATATACATATATGTCCTATATATCCTAGTGGATCATAGACCTAAACGTAAGAGCTAAACTATAAAACTCTTAGAAGAAAACAAATCTTCATGACCTTGGATTAGGTAATATTTTCTTAAATATGACATCGCAAGCACAAGAGATCCCCCGAAATAGATAAATTTGACTTCATCAATATTAAAAATGTTTCCGCTTCAAAAGATGCCAAGAAAGTGAAAAAACAACCCAAGGAGTGGGGGAACCTATTTATAGATCACACATCTTATCTGATACCTAGAAAATATGAAGGACTCTTCAATTCAACAATAAAAAGATAACTCGATTTAAAAATGGGCATAGGATTTGAATTTCTTCAAAGAAGATCTACAGATGGCCAATAAGCATCTGAAAAGATGCACAACAACATCATTAGTCACAAAAAAGATGCAAATCGAAGCCACACGAGGTACCACTTCACCCACTAAGATAGCGGTAATGATAACAAGGAACAAACACAAAGGTTGGGGAGAATGTGGAGAAATCAGAACCCTCCCACCCTGCTGGTGGGAATGTAAAATGGGGCAGCTGCTTTGGAAAACAACGTGGCAGTTCCTCAGAGTTAAACACCGAGTTACCATGTGGCCTAGAAATTCTACTCCTGCATATACACCCAAGAAAGCTGAAAACTCATGTTTACACAAAAACTTTTGTTCACAGCAGCATTATTCCTAATATCCAAAAGGTGGAAACAACCCAAACATCCACCAATTGACAAATGGATAAACAAAATGGAGAAACTAATTTCATACACTGGAATATTATTAAGCCATCAAAAAGAATGAAATGCTAATACGTACTACCGCACGGATGAACCTTGAAAACATGCTGAGTGACAGAAGCCAGACGTGGGAGCCACATATGATATGGCTCCACTTATATGAAATATCCAGAATAGACAAGTTTATGGGGATGGAAAGCAGATTAGCAGTTGCTAATGGACGGAGAAAAGG
Organism: Pteropus vampyrus; assembly: GCF_000151845.1. NCBI lineage: Eukaryota > Metazoa > Chordata > Mammalia > Chiroptera > Pteropodidae > Pteropus > Pteropus vampyrus. The sequence continues at coordinate 1,469,310 of NW_011888841.1, forward strand.
TTTAAAGATAGGGGTGGGGGCAATGGAAGGTGACTCCAAACTGGTTCAAG
>NW_011888841.1:1470289-1473522 GCF_000151845.1 Pteropus vampyrus
TGACTTGCCCGAGGTAGGTGCCTCACCCAAGAGCTTTGCAAAAACGCTGCGCTCATCACCATCCCCCAGTCTTAGTCCAGATCGGGGATTGTCATCGCCTGTTTAAACGTCTCATTCCCTCACTCGACTAAAAGCTCTTTGAAGAAAGGGTCTGTGCCTCGTGTAATGTTTTACCCCCCAATGACCCCGCTCCTAGTAAGGACTCGATATGTTTGTTGAATGAATGAACAAACATTACCAGAAATCTACTAATATAGTCATTATCTAAAGTGTAACGATTGCATTTGTAAAGCATCTGGTACAAAGAATTTGGCAGTGACAATATTTATTTGGATATTATCTAAAGGGAATAAGAATTTGATGGATGTATCAGCTCTGAAGACCTACGGGAAGTTAGCTGCCCTTTGGAGAGGCTGGTCCAGCTGTTCTTATAAGAGCATCATAAAGGACAATGGACCATTTCCTAGAAGGATTTGATGTATTTCCGAGGACTAAGAACCAGCTTTGAACTAGTCTTTATGCCAGAGAAAAGTAAAGTAGGAGCTGGTGATTTCTCCACCCCAAGAAGACTTAGAGTCATCCATTCATCCAGCCAAGGGCAGATTCACCTTGTGAGGGGCCTGAACCTTACAAAATTTTGGAGAGCATCTTTAAGCAAGATCTTTTTCTCTCGAACACCCACAAACTTCCTGTGTCAGGAGACTAGGATATACTCATGTTTGTGACACCACACCTGACTGTCCTCACTCCTTTGTGATGTGCTGGGTGAGTCTTCACAGAGGATGGTAAGAGCGTTTCTGAAAGTCATTCCCCTGGTAGGACAGCTAATGATAACTGTGTGACTTAAATATGTCCCCCACATCCCATACATGTACTCCCAGTGTAACTTCCTCTTTGCTGGATCTCTAAATACCTATGGCCACTTCAATGTCACTTGACATGGGGGGCGGGTGATGATGGGAATGTTGGGATAGAAACAGAAGTCTTAAATGGTTTAAATATCTTACTTTTGAAATTTTTATAAAAATATGTAACCATGAGAGCACGTAGTAGGCCCCATCCCAGAGCCTTAGAAAGCAGAAAGAATACAGCAATAGGCAAAATAATCTGTCTCTAACCTCATGGGACTTACATTCTAGTCTAGTTAAAATCCATATATTCTCCTGGCTTTGGAGGGCAGGGACGATGGATGTATTGGCTACCACTGCCTGACTCTCAATACATATTTGTGGAATGAATATTGATGGAATTAATGAAATATTTTGGAACTAAAAACTGTTACGCTACTGAGATTTGATACATCAAAAATAAACTTCAAAATAAATTACAAAGTTGATCCGATAGCCAACGAAAAATGGTAAGTCTGATAATGACTTGGGTATTACACCACAATTTCCCAGGACCCAGCAGGAACATTGTTCTGACATGTGTTAGCATTGGCAGGTTCCTCCTCCTTTTTGGAACTAAATTGGCACTCTGGCTAGTACACCTCCAAGGTCTGTAACACCTCCTCCCTGTCTGAAAGAGGGAGAGACAAGTGGAAACCAGTCCCCAGTCCTAGGTCCCGCCTCTTCTCTGATCCCTGGCTGCCAGGAGCTGCTGGAGCTGTGACCCTGTCAGGAGCTCATCTGTCGTACTGTTCACCACTCGGGGACCTTCTCCTTCCCCTCAGGCACCCTCCACTGCCACCTCTAGCCCATCTCCAACTTCACAGAGAGATAGAAGACACCAGATGACAATGCCCACAGTTCCCTGCCACCAAACTGCAAAGTTCCCTGCATCTGAATCCATCCTCTCCTCTTCCATTCCTGTAAAGATAGAAAAGTCCCGGCTCCACCACTTACTAGCTCAGTGACATACAGCAATCAAGGCACTCGTGTGAGCCTCAGTTAAAAATTGGTACCCATTTAAAAATGGGGATAATGATAGTACTTATTTTATTGGATTGTTGTGGCCGTTAAATGAGATGGTGGCCCGACGCAGTGCCTGCCACAAGAAAATTTCTGCAATCGTGAGTATAACTATTATCATTTCTGTCCAAGGCCTTCCTCGGTGTTCTGAATTCTATCCCATCTTGCATCCTCAGGAAATCCGTTCTTATCAGTTATTCACTCTCCCTATTTCTTCAACCTTTGTTTTACAGGCTCCTACACGTCAACGTTTAAACAAATTCAATTTACTTCCATTTTTAAAAATGACAATGAAATTTAAAACTTTCCTTGACCTGTGTCCCCTCCATCTGTCATTCTATTGTCTCCTTTACTCGATCCTCTCCAAAGAGCGGTCCGCTGTCACCGCCTGTCCTCCTCCCTTCCTTTAGCCAGTTTTACCAAGACCACGAGATCTCGCTGACACTGGAGCCAACGACAGTCTGCAGTCTTCCCTGACTTCTCAGCAGCTTCCGATGTCGTCGATTGTCCCTTCTGTGAAATGCTTTTTCTTCCCTTGACTTCCATAATAACATCGCACCCTTTAGTCTTTAATGCCTATTTTTTTGGAACCGCCCCCCTCCTCAGTCTCCTGTGCGAGCCCCTCTTCCTCTGTGGGTCCTTCAGCCTCTCCCTTCCCTAAGCGGTTGTGTTCTGTCTCATCCTGGCCTCAGTCTCGTTCTCTTCTTCCTTCCCTCTCTCCCTCGGTTCGTACCAATGACCGTGGCTTCCGTTATCGTCCAGTGCTGATGACCAATAATTCAGCGCCTCTAGCCCCGATCCCCCATCTGGGCTCCAGATGTAAACAGCCCTGTGCACTTAATTCTCCACAGGCCCCTCAAAGTCGACAAGTCCAAAATAAGCGCATCTTCCCACGTAGCTAGTTCTTCCTTCTGTTTTCTCGTTTCGGTGAACGGCACCACCCTCTACCCAGTCGCCCAAGCTGCAAACTTGAGAATCCGCTGTCATTTCTCCCTTATCCAATCAACTGACAGTTATGCCTCCTATAAATCCCCCAAATCTATTCACTTCTGTTTATTTCCACTGTCACTACTTGTAACTGGCCTTTTGGTTTCCAAACTCCCTCCTTCCCACAGGATAAAAACCAGACTCTGGAGCATGTTGGGGTGGGGGGTGGGGACAGATTCGGCTCCCTGTGATCTGCTCCCCCCACTTCCCCCTCCAGCCTCCAGTCTTTCCCCCTCGTCGCCACCACCTCTTCATCCAGCCACACTGCTCCACTTTTAATTTCCAAAAATGCCAGGTTCTTTCTTGCCTTTGGCCCTCTGATGCTGCCGCTCATTC
>NW_011888841.1:1475160-1485058 GCF_000151845.1 Pteropus vampyrus
GTAAAGAAGGAGGGAGCGAAAAAGAGGAGAAAAAAGGACTTCCTGTTATACTTTTGATCTCCATTGTTTTCACCCACGTCTTGCTCTTTTCTCTCTGGCCTGTCTTCAATTCCCCACTGAAAATGCTCTCTTTAAGGTCACGAATGACCTCGTACACCCCGAAATCCAAGGCTTCCCCCGATGCTCTACGAACACAGACGTCCTGGGTTTTCTGCTTCACCTTCCCCACCATCCAGGAAGAGTTTCTTGTGCAGCCCTGTGCTGGGGAAGGAGGGGTGACTGAAAAGGGTAAGATGTAGTCCCTGAACTCAGACATGCACTTAAGATAAACACACATGAAACCGTACAGAAAGGTGGATGGGAGAAAATAAGTAAGTGTTGAATTACGTGGCATAGTTTATACTTCCTATCAGGGAAGGGGCAGAAGAGAGAAGCTGGACGGCCAAAGAAGTGTTCCGGTTGAAGGCATGAGCTAAGCTAAACTGTGTATAATGGGCAAAATTTGCAACAGAGGGAGTGGCGTTAGGGAGCAAGTGTCAGAGTAAGATAGAACAGAGGGCCCCTGTCTGAGCTCTCTTCAGATTTTTTTATTCACACTAAAGTGTAAATGACTATCAGGAGCTTAAACTGTAACCTACAGGCTGTACTTGGAGTTTACATTAAAGCTTTCAACTCAGAAGATACAGCTCTACTTGGTAGAATTTCAGGCATCTACTCTGAGTTGGAGAAGAGTAATAAAGTAAAAAAAATCCATCATCCTCCTTTCTGACTGTTGGGTTTGCAAGTTTTCCTATATAGGAACCATGCACGAATATGCCAGCTCTGCTGTGCAAATATTTTCCTTGATCTGAGGTCAGAGCCAGGTCTCAGCCTGCCCCAGGCACACACAAGCTTACGTCCACCCAGCGGGCAGTTTGTTCTGTGTCTTTTGATATCAATCTCTGTGCAGTATGCTTTTATATCCCAAATGTTATTTTAATCAAAACCATGTTCTATTTTTTTTTTCAAAATCCTCTCTTATTTTGTGCAAAATGGTTCTCTCATGTATTGCAGGTAATAATAATAACGTCAGATACTCATATAGTGAAAATGCTTTGCATCCAATTTCCAGATCAACCTTTCTCAACAGCACTGCCAAATAGGCCTTATTATTATCCCCACTTACACTTGGGCACCAATGAATTAAATAACGTTAAATAACTTGCTATGGAATCAAGGAGACAGGATTCTACTTGGGAGGTGGAGGGGTCTGTAAGGCCTCCCTCTTGCAGGAGCTTCATGCGACCTGCCAGCTTCTGACCACTGCTGGCATTGGCTTCGGAGCTCTCATAGCTTTAGAAATGTTTACATTTATCAGTGGAGTGACAGTTTGTAAGATCTAACCAACCAATAGCAGTGCTTCTCTACTGATCTGTGTCAAGGGACTAGGTTTCCTTTATTTTTAAAAATTTCCAAACCATTGACTGACAATGTTTTAAAAATTGCTAGAAAAGTCTCTACATGCTGACTTTCAATTTCCATGCTTTGCAGATTAACAATGAACAATCTGCAGACTAGCACCAGTTAAAAGGTTCCATTCTGAGTAGCGCAAACACATGTTAACGGCAAAGTGATTTTGGTGCTTTTACAATTTTTTTCATTCGTTTGATAAACGTTTGTTAAGTGCTTACGGCACAACAGGCAATAAGGCAGGTGCGGTAGACAAGACTATTAGGACCTTCACAAAGCTAACATTCTCGCAGGGGAAGTACGCTTGAAACAATTCACAGCAAATTAATTAATTTTTTAGATAAATGCCAGGAAGATTAGAATACTTAGAGTTTATATCAGGGTGCCCTAAGCTAGCCCGACAGGTCTTGGGGTTGCTTTTCTAGGAACTCTTTTTATCCTGGAGCTGAACAATAAGCAGAGGGTGCTAGGCCCAGAGTTGGGGAACAGGCTTCTGGGCAGCAGGAAGGGCATATGCAAAGGTCCTGAGGCAGAGAGACAGATAAGAGGCTGCCGAAATGAATGGAGACTGTGTCCTTCAGGACTCTAAAGGCCATGCCAAGGACTCTACATTTTATCTTAAGAGCTATGGAAGGGTTTTAAGCCCCCAAAGGGTTTTAAGCAGGGCGGAGATATGGTCAGACTTAGCTTTTAAAATAACATTCTTCCTTTCCCATTAATTTAAGCATGGTAAGGTCTCATAATAACCGTAATGAGAAATTCACAATGTGGTACAGAAATTTTCACATATGAACAAGAAGTTTGGGACTCGCTCACAGAGCAAGGGCTGTTTGTGACGCCCGGGCCTGTAAGAACACAGCATGTGGACAGTCACTTACATCTCCAAAGAGGTCACATGTTCTTCCAGGCCATTCTCTCGGCTCTGCCATGCTCTACGTAGTGTCTTAAGGACTAAATTATACCCATTCCTTCCTCTTCTGCACTCACGCTTTCGTTTAAGCCAGCCGTTCTCCCGGCAAAAACTCATTTTTCAAGCTTATTGAGAGTAACGATGCAACACAGTTCTGGCCAACGAGAAGACAGCAGAAATCTGCTCCGGGTTCGGAGAAACCTTTTGCTTTTCAGATGAAAGGAGGCTGTCTGGCTAGTTTGGCCCTGTCCCCTTCTTCCCACCTTCAGAATAAGTCCTGGTGGTGTTGCAGCTACCTTGCCACCACCAGGTGACAAACACAAGGAGGAAATTCGACATGGTACGGTTGGTAGAACAGAAAGGAGAACTCGAGTCCTTTATGACCTGGCCTGGGCTGCCCACATCCACTTTTCTCATTAAGTGAGAAAAATAAATCTCTCTATGTTGAAGCAACTATAAGTCCGGTCTTCTGATTCTTGCAGTTGAAAATAATTGAGTTTTCCAAGTGGAAACGGATGGTCCACAAAATCAGATCAAACTGCAGAGCACAGTATTCTCCCCCCTGTGGCTGTTCCCATCTTTGGACATTGAGATATTTCAAAGGATAAAGGCTTTTCTTTTATTTCTGACATCCTGTAACCCTTCTCCTCGGGAGCTGTAACAGGATAAGTAGTTATGCGCTGTGTCCTTTGTTTCCTAAAAGGGGAAGGACAGGCAATGAACGAGGCTTCGGGTGGAAAGCGCTGATACACTACACCACATCAGAATGTGCTGTTCTCATTTATTTTTTAATACAAACCCATCTTTGCATGTGGGCACTGGCAAAGAATTGACGGTTATGAAATATTGGGCGACAGTGGTAATATAGGAGGTAAGTGACACACAGCTAAGGAATCTTGTCTTCGAATTACGCAGAACGCAAAACCGTTGTGGTTCATGACATAGCTCCCACATTTTTCCCATATTTATCCAGCAGGGCTCCAGCGAACTAGATCGTACATTCCATCTTTCAGCGAATATGTGAAAATAGTGGACAGGGTTGTGTAAGGCAGTGGAGAGCCGTGGGAAGGTACACACGGCTGGCCTCGACTGCCGCCTGCTCATCAGTTCCCTCAACACTGTCGAATTCTGTTGAGAACCAATAAAAATGGTTTGAACACCGTTCAGGGATGAAGTTCAGGAAGTGGCTGTCAAAAATGATGCATGCTGCAGTTACTATATTCGGCACCAAAGCCGTTCATTTATCTTTTAGGACATACATGAGCAGAAAGGGTGAATTCGAAGGTAGTCAGTCTTCTGGGCAGAGAAGACACTGAAATTCTAGACACACACTGTCAAGAGGCCCGCATGGCTACAATATAAAGGGCTTTTTAAGATTATAAGCTGCCTTTCAAGCAAAGCAGCCTCTACTAAAAATAATTCCATTTGATCAGACAAAGTAGGAAGAATGCTACTGGTTGGTATCTCAGGAGCAAAGATAGAATCAAAACAGTATAATCTCTCACCCCTGCAAAAGGACCCCATGAAGGGCCACCTATCAAAGGAAAGATGTTTTAAAGGGACACGTACACCATTGGGATGGGCCGACTGAAAATACAAAATGCTAAAATATATGCGTAATGAAGACTCTTTGGTTTATAATGAGGATGGAATCCCACTGACGGGGGTCTGGCTGAGGCTCCGAATTAAGAGAAGGAAGCTGACATACCCATGACCTTGAGGCAGCAGCTGAAGACTTTAATGTATGTTCATTTTCAGTCGCTAAATTTTTATAACATCTGGAGCATGATTAATGCCTAAAGAGGTTTAAGAACTACTAATGACACTAAGAGCCATTGGTTACCACTGAAAAGTGGTCCCCCAGCCAGAGAAACAAATGACTGGGCACTTAGATGCCCTGTCAGGGTTGAGAAAGGCATTTTGCCAAATTTAGTCCCCTCTTTTAAACTGTATGGGCAGTTTTCTGAACTATATTGGAACTTTAGAAGTCCATTCGAACTTTACTGGGTAAAATGGGCTTTCTCGTATTTCAAGGAAATTTAAAAATCTTTGGAAAGTCTGAAAAGTTTTCAGATTCCAATTTCGAGAAAAAAAGAATATTAAAAATATAGGCACAGAAAAATTCACTGGGAAAAATTTTAAGTTAATGACAGTTATACAGGGTAGTAAGATTACTGCTTTTTTATGCATCTCGTATTTTTTGAATTTTCTAATATGAATAGACATGATTTTTATAACCAGAAAACTTTATAAACCATTTTTAAGAAAAAAAAAAAAAAAGGCTTCGAGAGGGTCTTTGTAAAACTAGGCAGCTTTCTATAGACGAGAAAAGTGAGTTGATTCCGCCTTTGCTACTCACTAGCTGTGTAAACTTGGTATTAGAATATACTTGTAAGATGAAACACAATAATATTATAAAGGTCCCATAATACTGCCAGGCATATAGTATATGTTTAATAAATGGCAGTTTGCATCGTTATTCCTGCTCAAATGATATTCAGTGTTCAAAACCTTGTTCAGATAGTCCCAGGTGTCAAATTCTATTTTAGATATTTACCTGAATTTCAAAGTGAAAACAAGATAAAAGAACAATTCTCTCGTAGCTCCAAAGCGTGGACGTTCTCCCTTTCCCCCTCAAACTCCGTAAATTCCGTGGCAAGAAGAGGGATGACAGGGATGGGGCGGTGGGATACGGCCGTGTTGACAGGGTGCCATTGTAGGGGAATAGAATCTTGCTCCCTTTCACCTCCCATTGGCTTCCAGACGAATGAAAAATGTGGGGCTCTCACGACCGTTTGTCAGGGATTCCCCATGCTTGGGGTCAGGCGCAGTGACGTGGGTCACAGCAGCTGCCATTGCCACAGCTGTCGGCCATCGACCCTGGCGGGGGCCTATCCCAGCCTTCATTCCTTGCCCCACTAGCAAAGCTTCGAGAAATGCTTTGAACTATTCAAGGACGGAGAGGCCCTGACGGCCTCCACTCCCAGGAAGCCTGACTTCTGCTTGCGTAGCTACAGCAACGGTAGGCCTCTCTCTCCTGGGTAGGGAGAAAATGGCGATGCCCCAGGCCAGAGCTCTCAGAAAAAAGAACCACAAACAGCCTTCCTCCACATCAAAGCCCTTTGCGAAGGTCGTCCGCTCAATCTTTCTGGTTGTTCCAGCTAAATAAGTTCAGTACGAAACTCTTTCCTTGTAGTGCAGGTAGTGAGGCAGTGTCTCAAAGGTTGGGTAATAATAATAATAATAATAATAATAATAATAATAATAATAGTAGCGAATGTTGATTACCACCTACTTTGCGCCTGACATCGTGCAAAGCAACTTCTGTATTGTGTTTATTTCTCACAACCTTGTGAGGTAACTACAGATACGATTATCTTATAGATCACTGATTTATTTGAAATACGATGATGGAGGAGAGCTCAGTGGGGACCCTGGGCCCCCAGAAAGATAGACCAATGGGTCTTAGAGCAAATTAAACCTGAAACATGGCTGGAGGCAAAAACGGCAAAACTGAAGCTGTCCGACTTTGGTCACATCGTGAGGAGGCAGGTTCTCTGGAAAAGACAATAATGCATGTTCAAATAGAAGGCAGCGGGAAAGGAGGAAGACCAAATAGGGATGGATCGACTCCATGAAAGAGGCCATAAGCGTGAGTCTATAGGGGCCGAGCAGGGCCATTGAGGACAGGACACCGTGGACGTCACTCATTCATATGGCAGCGAAGAGTCAGAGCCAACTCAACGGCACCTAACACACACAGAGATCCTTGGCCCCAAATTACACCACCTCGTAATGCACACACGGCCAGGAGCATCTTTTGCTTACTGCTTCTCTCTCTCATCCAATTTCTCAAATGATTTCCGGTTTAAAATGCGCACCTGGGGGTCTTTATGTATTCGAAGGAACGACCCTTGCTAGAGTCTTCTTTTTCTTCACCTTCTACCTCACTGGCCCCGATTACTTCTCTAGATGACCAGCTTCCAGGTTTCAGACATGATTTCTTTATGTCATGCTCCTAAAGACTGAATCTCTAAGTTTTGGCCTCAGTTCTGTCTTCAAAGCTGCCATATTCTTTTCTTACGGCCTGGGGGAACACATGTACTTCCAATATTGACCATAAGATAGGATGGGATAGAGAACTGGCCAGAACCATATGCACTGAATTTTTTAGTGTAAGAAGAGCCCCATGGAGCCTATTATTCATTTATTATGCAGGTGTCCGCCGGGCAACAGCTGACAAGTGCAAAATGATGCTCCCTCTGCACGTTACCAGACCGTCGGGACACTCAGTGAAGACCAGCCATGGCGGCCCTCCTCCCTTCAAAGTCTGCTCGCAGCAAACATATGGGAGCCATTCCAGCTTACCCCTTTCCTTCCGATGTCCAAGTCACGTTGACAACTGGAGATTTACAACTGCCCCAAATGGGGTGTTTGGTTTTCTTTTGGAGTCTTCCAAGTTTGGGGCCCGTTAAAAGTTTTGTAACTGCATAAATATTTATCTGGAGTTTGGGTTACTATATAAACATAACAAACATGACACAGGACCCAAATGCTGTAAGTCACATAGTCTTCCAGTTAAAAAAGGGAGAAACTAATCAAGGACTTTGGAACTGATTATTTTTATCTTGAAATATTTGTAGTGCTATTTTTATGCCAGGCTTTCAAAGTACTGAATCTGTTCATCCTTGACTCTATATAAATATTCAGACCTCACTTACTGTCTATCAGCCAACTTGCTGAATTGAAGGGTGGCTCTGGAACACAGACACGAGAGAGAATGTGGATGGTGCAATACAAGGCTTCACCTTTATAAATAAACTCAGGCTAGCAGTGGGAAGCTGAGGATGAAAAATGCTACTCTGGGCTCTATCACCTGTGAAGGCAAGAGATGTTACTTTCTGTTCACATGTCACATGTTTACATTTGTTAGTGGGTTCCGGCCAACACTTAAGAACGCTAGGTAGAAAGAGCTGGACCGTTTAATGCCCGGATAGTACATACGTATTAAAGGTAGGCCCTGGAGTTCTTAGGCCCAGAAAGGCACATGTCGTTCATGAATAACTGTGAGAGAAACAGTATTGTGCATTCTTCTCTTAAGCCCTCTGCTCGCCATGAAGTTGACCCTCCACATCCAAGGAGCGAGGTTTGTGAAGTTTGTGTTTTATGTTCTTCAGAGCTGTGGTCTCGGGAAGAGGCGGCTGGCAGGGATCGATTCACCCCCACTTCTGTAGAAAGTGGTTGGTCCAGAGGGAGAGCATCTGCTTGGGTCAGACCCTGCGATCCTCACCCTGGCCTGGGTCCATCTCTTACGTTTTTCTTCGACTCCCTGTCACCATTTCAGGTAGATGGAGCAAGATAGGTCTCCCTTTATCGCTTTGCAGATGATTAGATTGTAACCAGGAAACAAATGTTTTTCCGTGTTTGTTGGTACATCCTTAAAGGAAGCAAACGCTGTAGCTCCAGCGTAAGGTGAAATGGGGCAGGTTTGCTGGCTTAGGAAATTCTGGCGTAATCTTATCTATCGTCTCAAGAAGGAGATAGCAAAGTGAGCCCTGGAAATGAAGCTCATAACCTCTCTGCCCGGCCTCCATTTCTTTGAGGGGCTCAGCTAGTACAGGGAAATTACTGTTGCTGGATAGTTATTATCTTTTTTTCTGTACATGAATATATGTTGACAGCAAACGGTTTAATGACTTGCTCCAAATTTCATAGCACACCAAGATTAGAGTTAGAGAAAAAATAGCTGGAATTTCTGATTTTCAAACCCATGCTTTAGCCAGGAGACAGCTCTAAATAGACATGCTTTAAATGCACACTAGGAAAATCTGAGCGGAATAATGTTGCAGAATCTAGCATCTTTTAGAATCTTTGGGTAGAAGTTATCGAAGCACACTGCTAACATTTTAACTCCCTCACCTCTGCATGGACCTTCTGGGATGTGGTGTTACCTCCTGAGGACCTGCGGTGCGGAGAAATTAAGCAACTCAGCCAAGGACACGTTTTTAGAGGTAGAACCATGACCAGGATTCCTAGATCTCCTAACTCCAATCAGAGTCTTTCCCATGATGCTAGAAACTGAGCTGAGTGACTATTACAAACCTGTGATGTACTCATACTGCATCGTATCGACTTGGTTCAACTGGAATTATGTTTCCCAGAATCCCCTTCTCTTTACGATTAGAGTTAGAGTTGGTAGAGAAAATGGGACAAGATTTGGAAAGTGGAAGTAAAGCAACAGCCACTATTCTGTGACTGTCACTGTGGTCTGATGTGGTGGCGGACGATGCAGGTGGTCTCCAGCTTGTTCTTGCTTTTCCGCATTCCACGTACAGAAGTTCTTTCCTTCCTTCCTTCCTTCCTTCCTTCCTTCCTTCCTTCCTTCCTTCCTTCCTTCCTTCCTTCTTTCTTCCTTTTTTTAAAACCACTTTATTGAGATATGATTGACATACAAAAAGCTGTGCATTTTTAATGTATGCAACTTGATGAGTTTGGAGATAAGTATACATCCATGAAATCATCACCGCAATCTACGCCATATAAATATCCATCACCTCCAAGTTTCCTCCCACTTTGTTTACTATTATTATTATTATTTGTGTGGGACAAAAATACTAAACTGAGATCTTAGCAAATTTCTAAGTACACAATATAGTTCCTATCACTACTGGCGCCGTGCTGCGCAGGGCATCTCTAGGACTTACTCATCTCGTTTAATGAAACTTTGTACCCTTTGACTAATACCTCCCTATTTTACCCTTCCCCCAGCCCCTGGCAACCACCATTCTACTTTCCCCAGCAATTCTTTCTGCCTGCTGGCCCTGTGACCACCTGTGGCCCCAGGCCCGCCACCAGCAAAGGCAATAGTTTCCCGTGGACTTCTCCGCCTGCTCTGCTTTCCCAGGCCCACTCCAGCAGCTGCATGTGCCTGGCTGTCCATACTCCTTGGCGAACTCTGACGGGTCCATTCACAGCAGTGCTTTGGGAGAGCTGGTTAGTGACTGATCCTCTAACTTGCCATCAGGCACCCCTACTTCCCCGGTGTCTCCCACAATTGCCTAACATGTCCTGTAATACTTAACGGTGGTTCTGCTTCCCAAGTTGACCCCTGGCTGATATAATAACTGACGTGGTGCATCATGGGAGTCACAGAAGAACTGTAAGGGAGTCCCTGCCCTCCAGGGACTTCCAGCTCACCGGAGAGATGGAGCATTTAACACAGCCAGCTGGGGACTCATGACAGCTTATGGATCAAGTGACAAATGTATGATGTGGTCATTGCTTTGCCGTCCTTCCAGCCTGAGGTGTCCAGTGTCTTTTAGTGCCAGGCATGAGGAGCTGACTGGAAATAAACAGTCCGCATTCTCCAACTGGTGGCTGCATCTAGTCCCAAGAGGATACAGACTTTTCCCTCCTCCTTTCCATCCAGTCTCTGGGCTCCTTATCAACATAAGAATGGAATGAAGGTTATTTACATATTGTGTAAAAATGTTGAGTACAGTTGAACAGGAATGCTGACATTGAAGATCTCCCATCCAA
>NW_011888841.1:1486358-1494978 GCF_000151845.1 Pteropus vampyrus
ATCGTAGAGCATGTCGGGCGATGGAGAAGGTGGGCCCCCAGGCGAGGCCTGGGCTCTGGGAAAGAGGCTCAAGAAAACCGGGCATCTGTGCAAGGGCACAAGGATAAACACGAAGCCAAGATCAAGAGACGTAACTATTCATTTCTGCACCAACGTGGTTGACTTAGACTATGTGGTACAACGGGGGCGAACATTTTGTTGGGTTGCATCGACTTAGCTTACGCCTCAAGGGTACCAGGACTCCAGTTCCAGCTTCGCCATGAAATCACCATGAGACCCAGACAAGTTACTTGGGTTCAGTGTCCTCTCTAAGCAAAGGAGGTTGGACCACGTCAAGGGTCCCCAAAGAAGAGATTCCAGTCAGAAGAGTCAGAAGAGACAGACTTGCTGGAGACCCCAAGCAGGTTGCTTCCAGCAAACTGAGCCTGGCTCGGGCCCCTCCTTCCGCCCCGTCCTGTCCCATGTCGCCTGCTGTGCATCCTGGCGGGGAGGGCGGCTCTCTCCACAGCAGTACGCCTCCTCTGTCTCTGTAAAATGAGTTCCCACCCCACGTTGCAACTCACTGTGACCTCAGGACTTCAGAAATCCGGAAGCATGTCCTTACCCAAATTCCAGAACGGGTTTCAAAGCCCCGAGACTTCTCTCAACTCAGATTCCCAGATTTACTGATTCAATTACAGAACGAGGTTGCAGGCCACTTACTGGCATTCAGCTCTAGACCCTTAGAGAAACCTGGAGGTGCGCTGTCCCCACCTGTGGAACAACCGAGCTTCGTGCAGTCCCTCGGAGACTCAGGCCTTTTCTGTCTGCTTCTCTACCATCCCCCAGAGTTGTCCTTGTCTGCATGAGGGGTACAGGGTCCCCACCGCGTGAGCGCTCAGCCTGTGAGAGAGTGAAAGCGTGAAAGAGAAGCCCTGGATAAGCTGTTTCTTTTTAAGCAAGTGGTGTGGGAATTACACACATCACTGGCGCTCACAGTCCATTGGTGAGAACATTGTCCTATAGCCATTTTGAACCCTAGGGGGGCTGGGAAATGAAGCCTCTAGCTGCCTGCGGGGGGGTGAGGGCTGAAACTCCATTACTATGGAGAAGGGGGACACAGATTTGGGGAGACAACCACAGTCTACTACAATAAAGAGCCAGAAGACTAAACCAGGTGGGACAGAGGGAATCGTGGGTCCTTCAACGGCCATCAGAAATGTCATGGGAAGGAGGAAAAAAAAGTAATTGTTAAGAGTTATATGTCTATTTGAAAGAAAACGAACTATCGGCAAACAGCAGCCTGGCCTTCCTCTCTGAACTTCAGGAGTATCGGGATTCTAGTCCTAGCTTTGCCACTAATCACTGTGACCTTAGACTAGTCACCTTAGACCAGTCACTTGGGCTCAGTTTTCTGAGCCGCTATGACGGCCCACTGTTCTCAGGACCTTTGCTTCCAGGTGAACCGCTGCAGTGGTTTTCAAATTTTAAAAAAAGAAGTTGCATTTATAACAATGATTCCCTACATGGGTTTCTATTTTAAAAAAATAAAACAGAAAGGCTGCTCCGGCTGAAACAGGGGAGCAGGCCCGGAACTCTGGCTGTCCATTCACCCCGCTTGCTCTCGTGGGCTCGGTTTGATGTCAACTCGAAAGTTTTTCTCCAGAACAGCGGGACTCCAAGAAACCCAATTTGAGAAGCCCTGAGCTAAGGGAAGCAGCGCCCACAGCTACTTCCAAGGACAATGTCATCAAAGCCACACTAGAACCACTATGAACCTTGTAACAATGAAGTCATGCTCCAGATCATGTAGGTGGTAGATATGAACTTGACTCATCTCATGGGTCATAACTTTATTATTACCGAGTCTTGTGTATTATTTGATTTTTGTTTTTATGATATTGGGTGGCTATATTTATGACTGATTTAGTTAACGGCGCAGACTCCAATTATAGCATGGTTACCACGGGAAAATACATCATCCACTTTATAAAGTGGTTTCACGGACTGCTGGGCTACAAAAACCCTCCTAGGACAAGGTCCGCCTTTACCCGCAGGCAGCGCAGGACGGCAGCACACAGACCCGGGGCTCCCTGGTCAGAGCACATCACTGCCAGCACCAGTGACCAGCGACTCTCCACTTTCGTGATGAGGTACCAAGGAAGAGAGGGGTGTGTGAAGGAAAAGACCTCGAATTCCAACTCATGCATAACATCAAAAGAAGCCTCTAGAGAGTGCAGGAGCCCATCATCCCGATGACAGAGGGCCAAGGCGTTCAAGGGGCGTGGAAGAGAAATGTGGGGGCGGGGAGGCGGGCTGCGGTCTCTCAAGCAGTGTCAGTGAGAAATGACTGACATCTCCCAGGCTGCCTTCAGCAGCTATTACACGTTCAAGAAAGGGGGAGAAAGGGCCCTGGACCGAGCCCAAAGAAGAGTGTTCTTGATGCTGGTAAACTGAGGCTTCGATAGTAAAAACAAAAAACGAAATACCAATTTTTCTCTTATAGCCTCCTCAAACCAGATCAAGTTCTTTGATTCTCAACCCACTCCAAACGCAGTCATCTTCCCATTGGAGCCCCGGATTAAATGAACAAAACACCCGTAGAGTGTGATGTAAATTGTTCAATGGCTGCCTTGTTTTAAAAAAAAAAAAAAATGGGCAAAAGATATGAATAGACATTTCACAGACAAGCTGAATAACCAAAAGCTATGCCAGGGATTATTCCTCATGGAATTGAAAACGCAGGCGGCGGTGAGATACCACTTTACACCTACCGGATTAGCAAAACTTAAGAATTCTGGCAATATCAAGTCAGAGAGGATGGGAAACTGCAAGAATTCTTTCACATTTACACCAGTGGGATGTAAGTTGGTATAATCCCTTTGGGAAACAGTGCGGCATCTTGTTGTAGCGTTGACTATGCCTATAACTACGACTTCTCAGTTTTACTCTTGGATGTGTATTCTAGATCAGGTGTTTTCAAACAGGTATCTATCAGTGAGTCAAGAAATCAATTAAGTGGTACACAACCAACATTTTTAACAAACAGAATACAATAGAGCAGGGAAAAAGGACATTATCTATAAGTGAGGATAAGTTTTGTTTCTTGAATCATTTCGTATATGTGTGTGCTCCCATGTGTATATGGATTGTGACGTGAACTTTTTATCGTACGTGTAAAATAAATACGTTTATTCTAGGTGTATAACATATTATACGTATTTTTACGTATAATAAAACCTATGTCCTAGAGTACCTTTTTTGACGTATGTACCGAGAGACATGTAGAATGTTCATTATTCACAAGAGCAAAAGACTGCGGACAACACAAATGTGCATGGCCAGGAAGATGGATAATTAAATTGTAGAGCATTAGCACAGTGGACTACGACGTAGGAAGGAAAAGGAACGAACAACAGCCACATGCGACATGATGGGCAAACCTCAGAAACTCAGCCTTGCGAGAAAAGAGCTGGGCGGAGAAGACTTCATATACTATGCTGTTTTTATAAAGCCCTCAAACAGCAAAATGGAACAAAACAACAGATTACGTACATGGCAGCATTTGTTTCTTAAAGCAAAGAAATGCCAAATTTAGGGTAGTGATTACAACCCTGGAGGGAAGGAAAGTTACCGGTAATGATCAGGTTTTTACGTTGGTTGGTGAGTTTCACGTGTACTTGTTTTATCGTTATAGTTCGTGATTTACAGATAGGTATCGTACATGTTTACATGTTTGAAATATTTGAATGTGTGCAATATTACATGACACCAACATAGCCATAAAATCAATATGAATATAACTTTTTTTTAGTGCCCTGAGTCATAAATATATCTTTATCTTATATATTTTTATATATTATTTTATATGTTATTTTATATTATCATAAAATCTATATAACTGTAAATCTACATAAATGTAAAATTTAAAAAATCAATATAGCCATAAAAATATCTAATCTGCCGAGTCAAAAAACATCTGTTTCCGGGAAGCAAATATCTCTTCCTCCTCAAAATAGAGATTTCCATCAAATCCAACAAAAATGGACTAAACAAAAGAAGAAAAGAACAACCCTTTTAGGCTGTCCTCACTGACGGCTTTAAAGCGTTGACCATTCAGATCAGTAGTTATTTTCACAGTCGGTAAATGAATCAGGCAAGACTCGCATTGAAGAATATAGCATTTTCTCCTAGAATTAGCCTTTGAATGTTAAAGCAGGACAGGTTTCCAGAATAAATTCACTCAAGTTAGTAACAGGCCATGTTCCCTGTCAACTTTTCTTGACTAAAAGAGATTGTTTTCTTTAAACTGTATTTTTGCGCAGACCCATTTTTATCAGTGGGAGTACATGAGCCAGACCAGAGCACACATTCATTTACTGCTCTCACTCTCTGGATGCAATCGAAATGGATGTATCCTTTAAACCGAGTATGAATAATGGCTCCCAGGCATGCATTTGGCTCGATAATTCGTGAACTATTCATGATTACTTATTACCGAGAATAAAGTTAAATTATCTGCATAGCAGCCCAGGAAATGTATCTGCCCTAAGGTAGAAAGTGTCATTACACCACGGCAAACTTGACCGTCTTGAAAACCATCCCTAGTCCCAAGGACTTACTGGAATAAAAGCATCAATTGTTAATGGTTGAGCTTGCAAAGATGGAACAAACTTTCACATCTTTGTGTTATGAGTTGAATTGTTTCTCCTCAAAATTCATATGCTAACCCCCAGTACCTCAGAATGTGACCTCGTTTGGAAAGAGAGTCACTGGAATGGTGGGAACAACGAGGCAAAGATTTTGAGACAGAATTTCAAAGAGTCTTTGGGCATAAACTGTTGATACTTTCTATTGAAAGTGTTGGAATTTCCTGTAAGGAACAATCAGGTTATTTGCTGGTCAAAGTGTCGCCTGGAAGAGTAAAGCAATTCTGCTAACACAACGGAATGATGAAGTTGTGCCAATGTAGACAGTAGGGGGTGGTTTGTTCCTATTCTCCTAGCTGTGCAGGGATGAGGAGAGATGGTTTCAATCCTCGATTCATAAGATATGGGTGAAGTGCCTGAGTTAGCAGTTGGTGTCTGCCCCTTCCCGCTTTCACGGGCAGGCACATCTTGCTGTTCTCCATCCGAATTCTTTCTCTCAAGGCCAGCTCTTCATTCAAACTGGCTTTCTGCCAGAACTGTCTCTAGTCATCCCAAAACTCATCTCTTCCTACCTTAAAATGCACAGCTAATTTTGGTTAATAAGGTTCTATAATATTATGGATTTCTCCTTGCTACAAGAGCTTCCCAAACAGAGTTATTTTAAGGAGAATTCAATCCAGATGAACAATGCTGTGTAGACAATTCTGTGCTCCGTCTCCACCATGGCTTCAAGACAGAAGGCAGGTCACTGGGCCCCCTCCTGCTGCACTGGTCATATAAAGTCTCCATTAGTATAAGCTATGTTCAGTGAAATGATGGTTTATCTGCATTAAAAACAGAAGTAAGGGCCACCAGTTTATAACTTAGATAATAGACTTCAATTCAGAACTGGCTTTTAGGACCTGGGTGGCCCATGTTGAATTAATCTAGATCCAATTTCCAACCCCAGTACCTGTTCCAAGCCTTCCTCACCCTCCCCCCCTCTCACCCCGCCCAAGGCTAATTTCTTGCTTTAAAAAGCGACTCTCCTTCTGGCGCAATCACAAGTGAATGAATGGTTCATTGTTAAAGAAGTCCACTGAACAAGGCAACCTCTCCTTCAAACAAGGTTAGGCGTGTTGGACCAAATGTTATAATTAAGTCAAGTATTTGCTTCCATTGCTTGTTCTGCAGCCCAATGTGTACAGGCGTTTTAAATAATGGAATTTTGGGGGTTCCATCAATGTTATTTGCCTTCGAAGACAAATGAATCTATAGATGGGCATGTAGTACAATGTATGATACTTTTATAAAAGAGTTTGAAGACGCCTGAGAATTTTGAAAACTTAGACATTTTACAAGGAGTGAAAAAAGTAACTAGCAGTTTCCTGAATTGTTAAAGAGTGTTCACTAGAGTTCAGGTGACCCGTGCATTATACTTTCTCTAAATGTCCAAAACCTACTTCTCTGCTTATAATTCCCAATGATTTGTGAGTGAGAAATAAAGATATAATTTACTGGCTAAGCCAGTCTTATAATCAGTGGAACAAACCAGGATATTCCAGAGAACTAGTAAGCACTTGTCTTTGATTTCTAACGCTCTGGTCAGAATTTGAATCGGTCATGAGTTAGACCTTTTGAAACAAAAAACAAATGTCACTAGGGGTCTCTAACCTTTCTATTAGCAGACATTACTTTTGTGTGTGTGTGTGTGTGGTAATATATACATAATATAAAATTTACCATCTTAACTATTTTAAAGCATAAACATGTTTGTATTTTTGTTTCTGAGTTTACAAAGAAATGTGTACTTAATTTAAAACCAATGAAGCAAAGCTGCTCTGATTGAAGGGAGTGAGTTGTCCGGAAGCGCCCGCCCCAGGAGAGCTGTCCACAGGCTGACTGGAGGAATCAACTGCCTGTCAGTTTGAACACAACTTTCCAAACCTTACGAGCTATATTGAAGTACACCTTGATGTTCTCCCCCGCCATCTCTCTCTCTCTCTCTCTCTATCTCCCCTCTCCCTCCCTGTCTCCCTCTCTCTCCTCCAGCCAGACTGTGCCATTACATTTTGCGAAGTAAAGCTGGTCATTTCGCCCCAGCGCTTGAAAACTGATTACTCTAAGAAGGTCGCCCAGTCCCAAATGGGGTTATATCTCTCTGCTTCTGGTGATCGCTGAGGGACCAGTCCAAAGTGATGTTTAGCTCTTCTTAAAAGATGATGCGTAGAATGCACTTAATGATCTGTGGCCCAAACAGAGAGGAAGGGGAAAAGGACAGGATTCCCTGTCAATGTCAGGGCTGAGTGACAAGTGTGTGATCTCAACGTGTCCATGACTTCCTCCCTTAAGGACCACCCATGCTGCTCCCAAGAAGCCCCAAGGCTCCGAAGAGCCCAGCACTTGGGCTGTACCCTCCTGCCCCTCCAGTGGGGCAGGGTTGTTGCGGGAGGGGTAACAGGTGTGTCACAGGTGGGAGGCCAAGGTCTGGAGTGCAGAGGCACCTGCCTGGGAAGGAAGCCCAGGAGCGAGCGTTAATGAGTTAAGCCTTGTGGGAGAGATTGTAACCAAGGCGAGGGCTCTGGCCTCTGGGTGGGGTTACTCAAATGACTGCAAGCATGTGGACGCATAAGGCCGCCTTTGTCTAGGGCGGGCAGGAGAATGAACTTCTCAGTGTGAGTGAATACTGGTGAATTTTCCAGGTAACTGAAACTGATTCCTTTAAGAATCCAAAGTGCAAATGTTAAAGATTTGTTCTTGTTTTTCAAACTTTCTAAATGTATTCTCTTTAACTTACCTGGATGTGGCTCTAGGTTCTCACTACTGAAACTCCGTTCATATTCCGTGTTGAACACTTCTACCATTTGTGGGGACCTATCCTGCCCCACAAGCCTCTATCACCCCCACCTCTATTTATAGGTGCAGATTTGCCAAGCTGTCGCACTCATAGCTGCCTCTTGAAGCCTTTCTCTTTTTATCTTGCTGACTTTAATTTGTATAGAGCCGGGGAGCAGAATGTCAAACTTCTCAGAACTGGCTCATAAATAAGACTGAACACATTCTCAGGGCTAGCCCGAGCCCTTATATGGATTCCGTGCTTGAGCTTTTTGTACACTGATTTTTAAAACAACACAAATGACTCTTTTTTTATTACTCTTTTTAATTGTAGTAATATACATGACATACAATTTACCATCTTACTCATGTTTAAGTGTACAGTTTAGTGGCATTAGGTACAGTCACACTATTGAGCGACCATCATCATCATCTATCTGCAGAACTCTTTCGTCTTGCAGACCTGAAACTCTATACCCATTAAACAATAACTCCCCATTTCCTCCTCCCTCCAGCCCTGGAATCACCATTCTACTTTCTGTCTCTATGAGTTTGACTACTCTAGGTCCCTCATGTAAGTGAATCATACAATATTTGGCCTTTCGTGACTGGCTTATTTCACTTAACACTATATCCTCAAAGTTCATGCTGAAGCATGTGTCTGAATTTTCATCCTTTTTAAGACTGGATAATATGTATAGACCACATTTTGTTCATCCATTCATCTGTTGATGGACATCTGTTGTTGGGCTGCTTCTACCTTTTGGCTATTGTGAATAATGCTGCTATGAATACGGGTGTATAACTATCTCTTTGACACCTTGCTTTTAATTCTTTTGACTATATACCCAGAAGTGGAATTACTGGATTATGTAGTAATTCTATTATGATTTTTTTTGAGAAACTTCTATAATGTTTCCCACAGTAGCAACACCATTTTATATTCCCACCATCAATGCATAAAGATTCCAATTTCTCCATATCCTCGCCAAAATTTGCTATTTTTTGTTTGTCAAATGCATTATTTTGCTTACTTATCGGTTCTTGGTTGTCTTTTAGGTAGTGAAAACTATCAGCTCTCAAACCTCTAGATGAGAGGGGTGATTCCAATAACAAGTTGAGAAGGTACGTTTAAAAAAAAAAAAGACAGTATGTCTCACTTTGCACAGTAGTTGGAT
>NW_011888841.1:1495858-1507291 GCF_000151845.1 Pteropus vampyrus
TATTTTTAACTTGATATATTTGAGTAAACAACTTTTTTTTTAGATTCTAAATAACTACTACAAGTTACAATTTAAGTAATAATTACTAGATTGCTTTAATTGTGACTACACAGCTAAATAATGGACTGTATTTTCCTAAGTATTATCATTCTTCTTCTTTTGTCCTCCCTTAAATTGTAAAAAAAAAAAAGAAAGAAAAAAACATGATGGATAGAAACATAAAGACACAAACTTATAGGAAAATGTGAGAATGTGCTATTGCTGCTACATTGTAGATTTAGACTAAAATGGTGCAGTTCTTCATGATCACATCTGCTGGCAAAGTTAATTGAGAAGAATCCTATCATCTTCATCTTATCACTTCATGGTGGGTAAGATGCTGCCACTAAAAGCATCAAAGTCAACAGTCATCCGGCATTATTGACAGCACCATTTGATCCGTCATCCAGTTTGGAGATATGTTAAAATATACTGCCTTACTAGATTTCCGAGAATAAATATAGACTATAAAAAAAGTTAGAAATAGAAAGATATTATAAATCAGCTATTTTAACTCAATTTACAGGTAAGGAAACAGAGGCTTAAGTTAAACAACTGGCCTAAAGGCAGATTGAAAAAGGAAATGTATTCACAGTCCTCCATCTCCATGGTCAGTCAACCAACATGACCAGGCAGGAGTTAATGCAAGGCCCTCAGAATGCAAAAGGGAGTAAGACACCATCACTGTTCTTACGGAGTTAAACTCCCGTGAGGAGAGGCCAGCAGCCCCACAGCCAACCACTACAGCCGAAGGGGGTGTGGATCTGGTGGCACCCTGGGCTAGGTGCCAACGAAGCACAGAGATAGCTGTTAACCTGAAGAGGTCAGGAACGCTTCCCAGAAGAGACTTTTGAGCTGGGCCTTATGGAATGAACATTTTATATATTCGTGCGGAGAAAAGCATAGGGCAACCCAAATAGAATACGCAGCATGAGCAAAGCCACAATCCCATGAGCATGGATGGCAGGAGGAAGGAATGGTCAGCAGTCTAAGATGCCAGTGTGGGGAGGGTATGGGGGTTGGGGAGAAAAGAGAGGGAAAAGAAATGGCAGGAAATTGGTTTTCAAGAATCTTGTGTGGCTAAATTGATAAAAACTTTGAATGTCATCCTAAGAAGTATGAATTTTATTCTGTAAGGCTTCATGGAAGGCTTACAAGGAGGGAAAGGACATGATCAGACCTTGGTTTATACTGGTGATGAGTTAGAAATTTACGTTCTAAACAGGAGATGATGAGAGCCTAAACGTGGAACAGTAGCAATAATGAGAAACCAAGAAATATGTGGACGGTCAATAAACACATGAAAAGATACTCAGCATCATTAATCATCAGGGAAACGCAAATTTAAACCACTGAGACAACGTAAGAGATATGACATATGAGAGAACACTGCATATCCACTAGAATGGTTAAAATTAAAAAGGCTGACCATACTAAGTGTTGGCGAGAATGTGGAGCAAATAGACCTTTCATATACTGCTGGTAGATTGTAAAACGATACTACATTTGTTTTGGAAACCAGCTTGGCAGTTTTCTATAAAGTTAAATATATACTAACCATATGATCCAGCCATTCCGAATCTAATTATTTACCTGAGAGAAATGAAAATGTATGTCCACACAAAGACTCGTACATGAATGTTACTATCAGTTATATGCATAATAGCCTAAAAACTGGAAACAACCCAAATGTCTATCAATAAAAAGGAATTATACTGGTACATATGACAACACAGAGGCATCACAAATACATTATGCTGAGCGAAGGAAGTGACACAATAATACATGCTGCATGATCACCTTTACCTAAAATTCTATAATGACATAACGTAGACCAGTAGCTGCCTGGGGCTGAGGGTGAGGGAAGGATTGACTAGGAAGAGTTACCAGGGAACTTCCGGGGATGATGGAGATGCTCTATGCCTCGATTCTGATGGTAGTTACACGGGTATAAAACTCATTGAAATAATGTGCACTTAATGTGGACATATTTTATTACATGTAAATTACACCACAATAAATTTCATTTAAAAATGATAAATTGAACTCCGATGGTAAATTTATAAAATCAACTAAAAACATGGTAGTCGATCTGATTTTATAAGCTTTGTATATCTGATTTAATTATGAGTTAATACCTTAATACAATTCAAGAAGACACAGGTAGAAGCAAATACTTCCTACTCCATCCATCCAGCCAAAGGGAGAGACTTATACAGTAAAAGTCAGTAACCAGTGTAATACGGAGCCTCAGTTCCACTCATTAGTGAAAAGCAACTGGATGTTAATGTGGTATTAATAAACTCCACTAGAACTGGAAATAATTTAAGGATTTATGTGCCACTTTTCACCTATTCGAAAAGTTATTTTTCTATTTTTCTATGTTTTAAATGTATCTCTGCATTTAGATAGGCTTAATAAAATAGGTTATCTTTAATACTGCTGGTTTTAAAGAATTTCTTTATTCCTTTGTATTTTTATTTTTATTCTCATGTCACAACTTTGATTATACATCCAAGGGGAAAGAAAGGAAGAAAAGTAAAATATAGAGGTAGAGTGAAAAAATAAAAAATAATAAAGCCAGAGAGACATTGCCCAGAACTTAATCTAAAACCACTACACCATTATTTAGACTTTGCTCTATTTTTCATCTTACTCCTTAAGGGAACGATCTACTAGGAAGCAGCAGAACTTGGTAAGGAAGCCAGAGAATTTGGAACTGTTTTATCTCTATCTTCAGGGAAAATTTCCTCCCTTCTTTTGAGAAGCCTCTCTCCCTTCTTCCATGGTTCTAGGAGAGCCCGCGGACTGGGCATGGAACTCAAGTTAGATCAACTGAAGTACTTCATCCCCTGGCCAGTGTTTGGGTCAGGTCACATGACCCAAGCTCAATTCCTTTTCCCCATTTACAGTTTATTGGGATAGAGCACACCTCTCTCTGGGGGCCAAGTAAGAGGTGAGCCAGTAGCTGCTGGTAGCTGTGGTTACAGCTTTGTGAAGAAGCCTGAGAGGAAGAAGCTAATACTCAGAGAGAAGTAAAAATGAAAGTCAGAGAGAGTGTTGCCAGTCATCCTTGCCTTTCCTGAGGTTTCGTTACATGAGAATTAATTCCCTTATTTTAGGGAAGTGAGCTTTCTGTTCATTACGATCTTTTAAAAGAGAGCGATTAATAGGTCTCTCGTCCTCTGGCAATGACCACAATACAGTCAATCTTTCCAGGGTAGCCGAGAGTGGTTTGGGACCCTAATGAAAAAGAAAATGGAGTGGTCCTCTAGGGAGGGCATATGTATATTGATTCGCGATCTAGCTGGTTTCCGGACCCCTTCCAGACCACTGACCCCCAGACATTTGTAAAGGGCTCCCCGCCCCTCCCATCTGCCCTGATTCTTCCCTCTTCCTGACCCAAAGGTCCACTTCTGTCCAGACCTAAATGTCTTGAGCTCTAAGTTTCCTTCTTCCAGCCTTGTCAGATCTCGCAGTTATTCCATTGGCTGGCTGCCTCGTTGGCCTGGAGGCCAAGATCCAAAATATTGCTCTGAGACCTCCAGGAAAGTCTGCTTCCTGCCCTCTTCCCTCCTCTGAGAGAAACGGCCTTCTTGAACTTTTCTGAGGGATGACCTCAGTGTTTTCTTCGAATTGGAGAGAAATATGGATTTATCTCAACTCACGCCTGGTTCCTTAGCCATGACATATAGTCCTTCGCTGAGAACTTTGCCGAGCGCAGTGGAATAGAAGCTGATTCCTACGAGCATGGTGGGTTAGGAAGAGGATCTTCCTCATAGTCACCTCTGCCACCAACCTGTCAGCCTCAGAGAGTGCTCTCTCTCCCTCCCCCCAGAAACTTGAACTTGCACAAGAACAAAGACCTTTCTTTTAATATCTTGTGGACCCACTGAGAGCACTTTGGAACATTCAAACAAGACTTCCCTAAAGGTTTGTGGATAACAAGAATAAATAAGCAAAGAGAAAAACAAGAAGCTAGATCATCGGGCATACAAGTTGACGGTTATTGCTGATGACCACAAAAGCTCCTGTCCTGTCTGCATGTAATTTGGTACCCTAAGAGGTCCTGCCTTTTTATCATTAGGCTCATCCTTCCCCATCTTGTATTTCTTGACCTCTTCTGGAGGAAGGACTCCAAAGTATAGCAACCAACCAATCAGTGAGGAGTTGTGGTACATCAAGGCACACAGACTCCGATAAATCTTCAGAGCATCCCTTGACATGAGAATCTGGGCAAAGGAGCTTCCACCACAATTTTCTCCTCTGTACAGAAGCCATTGCTCTACTCAGAGACCGTGGCAACCTCTCGAAGACGAGAATTGGCATACCAGTTAATTTTGCCATCTAACGAACTACCCCATATCTTTAGTGGCATTAAAATGGCCACTAAAATTTCATGATTCTATGGATTGCCTGGGCAGTTATTTTGGTCTGGATCAGCTCAGCTGAAGTTGGATGGTCTAGAGCCTTCATTTGCCATCAGCAGGTTGACAAGCAATTGGTCTAGGACCTCAACCTGGACAATTCTCTTTTATCCATTTGGGCTCTCATTCTTCAGCAAGCCAGCACAGGCTTCTTTACATGTCCATCTGATTTTTGGTTTTCAAAGAGCAGTAAGCAAGGACAGGCCACAGGCACAAGCTTTTACAAGTCTCTGCTTGTGTCACAATTGCTATCATCTCATTGGCCAAAACAGGTCACGCAACCAAGCTCAGAGTCAGTGTGAGAGAGTCTAACCCAAAAGCATGGATATTGAGAGAGTATTTATTATGATCATTTTTGTAAAAAATCTGACTATAGGATGGGTCCATGACTTGTTCTCAGCCAATTAGAGAACCTCTTCACCCTGACCTCAGTGATTGGTTCATCAGGATGGTCATGTGGCTTAAGCTGGTCCAATCCTTGCTGATTGGACGGATTGTTCAATCCGTCCAATCCGCTTTGAGATCACAGTGCTGGTAGAATGTGAAATTGGAACTCTGCACAGTAGGAGAGAATAGGTCAAAACACAAAGACAAAGGTAACCAGAGCTGTGAGATGGAGATGGTGACGTTGCTTGAGCCCCCGGATCTAGCTAGCCTGAAGATCGTACTTAAAATATACAAAGACATGCCCCAGCCTTTTTTTTCTTAAGCTTTCAATTGGGTTTCCATTACTTGCAACCAAAATCCTAACAAAAAGATCTGACCAGAAGGTCAAAGCTGAGAAGCTCCTTTTCTTTGATCGGCTGATGGTAATGCTGAGAGTAGTTATATTAGATTTAGCATCAGGGCTCCTTGTTACTATACTCCATTTAGTATCCTCTCACTAAAAACCCTGACATTAGGAGAGGGTTAAATGCCTTATATTCTATGGGTTGATGCCAAATGAGCAGAAGTTAGCCAAGAGATCAAATTGCACCATGTCAATAACTCTTATGTATTTACGCTCACCACCTAGATTGCTTTCATTCTTCCTTCTCTATTTGTATTCCTTCAAACAATCTTAGAACAGAGTTACTCTGGAAAACACCCGTTGAATCAAATTTGACATTAAGTATGAACTTAGCTAGTTACATCCACTCTCAAAATTAAACAGACTGTCCAGTGTTTGGGATACCAAATGAACATGAAAAATCACAGGCCAGTGTTCTCAGGAATTGTTCCTTAATTTGGGCATCATTCAGTAGGAAAAGAATGCCAAACCAGACTTGATAATAAACAGAGGCCTGAAGATATAAATAACTCAAATAAAGAAATTCAGTATCACCATCTTATTAGTAATAGGAGACAAAGTAAAGTGAAAAATAAGAAGGAAAAGACCAGACTGTGAATTTCTGAAGGGAAATATCATTTGCAAGTGAGAAACGCAGAATAAAATCAAGTACAATGAGATGCTTCATAAAGGCGATGTTATAAAAAAC
Organism: Pteropus vampyrus; assembly: GCF_000151845.1. Lineage (NCBI taxonomy): Eukaryota > Metazoa > Chordata > Mammalia > Chiroptera > Pteropodidae > Pteropus > Pteropus vampyrus. Next base: position 1,501,803 of record NW_011888841.1, read on the forward strand.
ACACAAAACAAGAAATATTTAAGGAAAAATTAATTATGAGATGCTTGACAGATATAAAATGCCACTTGAGTTAGTTAGACAAGAAAGCCCGAATGGGAAGCTAAAATAAGGATTCCATTCAAGGCCTTTTCCTTAAATACTATAACCATGTGCATTGGTGATAGATTTTCAATGAGTACCTAAGTCCTAAAAATGTCTTTCACAAGATAAATGAAGAAATAGATAACACCTTTTCAAAGATTTTGTCAAGTTTCATCCTAGACTACGACTTTTATGTCCAATTCCTTTGCAAACAACCGAAGCCTAAGATAGCAATGGGGTCACCTAAGAGGTATGGTATTCCCATCTAGTCTCTCTGATACTAATTAGAATATTAATAAAGAAAATGTAGACACTTCTCTAAACACCTTTAAACATACACTTGGGCTTGGCTTAAGTTCTGCTTATTTCCCTGTATTCAACACGAAATGTTAACCAATACACTCCCAGCATTTCTATGAGTTTTTGGTTCACGGAGTTGGTTTAAGAAATTTTACCCCTATAAGCTCTATAAAACTCTGCTAGTTGTATACCAGAGCTATCTAAGGTGAAGGACTAGTGAATGAGTTAATTATCATTGCTAACTTCTCAGTGGCATTATTATTCTGGGAAAAAAACCATTAACTTGGAGTTGTCTAATTCGGAGATTCATTTAAGTCATTAACTTAGCCTCTACATTACACAAGGTACATTGCACTGGGATACAAGTCTCTGCCTAAAGGAGAGGTTTGTTTATAGCTTGGGTGATCAGAATGTCACGATTTACTGAACGTGGCAGAATCAGGAGTTAAGTGACTTGAGAGTGTTTTGTTCGTTTTGTTTTTAACTCTTCTAGTTCCGTATCCAAAGTGGACCTCGACTTTTTTTTCTTCTTATTTTCTTTCTTCTTTTAATCAGAGGAAGTAAAGTGACATAGAAGAGGCCACCTGGTGCAGAGGTTAACAGCGTGACTTGTGAAACAACTGGCCTTTCTGGCTTTCTCATTTACTAGCCCTGCGGCTTCAGGCAAGTGTCTTAACCTTTTTGTGCCTCCCCTGCATGAGCTACACATATAGCAAGGATGACCGTAACGGTACTCACTTCCTAGGAATCTTGTGAGGATTAATTGAAGTGCCCAGCAGGTTAGCAAATGTCATTACTGGCTAGCCAGTCACTTAGCTACATTAATCTCTTATATCCTTGTGACTCAGAGAATACTACTTTACTCAAATGCAAAGCCTATCTATGTTGGCTTCTATCTATAGCAGGAATGCAAACTGTACAGAGAGGAGATGGGAATAAGACTAAATTCTGCCCTTCATTGTCTTAATTTCTGATTTGTAATTGAATTCATTTATGACTAAATAGAGAATTTCCCCGCTGGCTACTTTGATCAAAGCACTCAACCTTTTCATATACAAAATCAGTACTCTATCATCATTTTACTTCATCGTAAATCAGTATGAATGATGAACGAGTTAAGTGTGTTAAAATGTTTGGAGGCCAAAGGAAACCATTGTGACCAATGACACATAAGGAAATTATTTTTTTCTGATAATTGCTACTCTTTCAACTTTACTAAGACTTGACTAGAGATCGAATTTTGACATTAAATCTAGAAAATAAAGGTTCAAAGATAACTTCTCCAGCTAGAACTTGGCCATGTCACCCTGCGTAGTGAGAGTCTCGAAGAGAAAGATAACTAGGATTTTTAAATGAGCTTTGAAACTTACCTGAAAGATGGGATAAAAGCTACAAAAGATGTGGTGTTAAGTAACGTGAGTTAATTTTAAACAGTTTGTTCAGAATACATCCTAGCGGTAACAACTTTCTTCTCTACTGAGATTACCCAGAAAATAATCTTTATTAACTCTTCGGATCTCCTTTGAGAAACTACTCCGAGGCCAGCTGTCACTTGATCGTAATGTCCATAAAATAATTGACTAGTATTCTCAAGTTTAATTACAGTTAATGGGACAAGTAAATCAATTCAAAGAAAGAAAGAAAGCTACCCCTTGTTTTACTTCCCAGGTTATCAGTTAGATTTTATAAGAGATAGGAGTTCAGAATTAGATTACGGAGGTGCTACTTATCAATCCAATTTCTAAAGCACCATATTTAATTGTTATCTAGAAACAAAGCCCACCTGCCATATTCTTTAAATGGCAGCCATGGCTGAATCGTGTGGAAACAAAGCATTGCATTTTATAGACTATAACCTCTATCAATTCATGTTACTCCAATACCATTCCTGCCCTAAAGCAGATTCCTAAAAATCATCTGCAAGATTTAAACAGTGTAAGCACTAAGAAAGAGACTCTGGGGAAGAGGAAATGAAATTAACTGGGTAAATCTTAATTTAGAAAAGAGAGAAATGACAAATGGAAGAACAATGCAAATGGCAGAGAGTGAAATAGTTTCCTTTAATGCCTATATCTCCTGATAATATTTTAGAACTCAGATTATAGATGGGCATCTAAAGCTAGAAGACGAGTAATAAAAATATCTCGAATCCTACTGGACTATCACATTCTACATTATTTTTTCCCCATTCTCAGGGTAATGAACAAAAATTGCACTAATTGCCAACAAAGAAAACAATACTGTTACATATAGGTGGAAAATGTACAATCACGTTCACTCCAAACTGTCTTCTCTTCCTCACTCATCCTTCAGTAATTCCTAATTTTTCAAGAGAGAACCCTTTTTTGGGTGATGAGGGAGACCGTGCCTACAATCCTTAGCAATGATTTTCTGACTGCTGGGTACCATTAGTCATACATCCTCCTCATGCCCATAAATGGAGGCCAAGCCCACACTGATGCCATCAGACAGATTTAAACAAGGCATGTTCTAAGAGAGCCCTCAGAGCCAGACTGACAACACCCCTGCAGCAGAACCCTCTTCAACATAAGCATGTTTTGTTTCATCTTACGCCGGGGTGCACACTGCTAACAGCTTTGTAGGCAACTTGCGATGGCTGTGTACACTTAGGACTTAGAGCGGTCTCCCCACTGGAATATTAAGCTGGGATGTTGTTCTGTGAGGGAAAGTTGAGATCCACATACTTAAGGTTAAGAAGAGAGTCTATTGCTTTTGACATACAGTTTCCTTTTCATCTTAGATTGGAGCAGTCATTCATTCACTCATTCATTTATCCATTTCTTCACCTTTCAAACAGCCAGATGCCTACACGAGGCCCAGGCATTGGGCTTCAGGCTGGGCAACTTCTATGAGAGAAAAATTCAAGTGATATTCACGAAGCTAACACAATCTCATTCAACAAGATTTATGAGAAGAAAATCAACTTTAATTTTTACTGCTTTAATCCACTCTTACTTATGCCACGGGAAAGTAGTATGAAATAATAGAAAGAGCAATGGACCAATAATTGGAAATCCTGGGTTTAGGTTCTAGTTCTACCACAAAGAGACTGCATGACTCCGGGTAATTTACTCAATCTCTCTGGGCCTCGCTTTTTTGAAAAACGAGTGGGTTGGACCTAAGATTCCTCTCATCGCTAAAATTCTTTTATTCTATATGGTACCACATTCCACAAAATTTCCTTTGCGACCAGAATCAGTCTGTGATTTCCTCGCACAAGTTTCCCCTTCGCCTTCTTTGATTGTTAAACCAAATATGAACAAGAAGCAATAACATTTTGTCACAGCCAACAAATTGCCCTTCCACAGAAAGAACTTTGGAGGTCAGGCCACCCGTCGCAATAACTAAATCCAAAGGCAAGGGCATGACCAACTTGTGAGCTGGAGAGCTGCCATCCCAAAAGATGGAAATGGTCGTAGGCAGCCAAAATTCTTGGCTGGTACATTTTTAATAAACATAGAAAATAAGAACAGCATTTTCCAATTGGATTGCTTAATTTGGTACCCATACCACTGGAACATTTGCTGTTAGGATAAAGATGATGTGATATATCACTTATTTAGCGCAGGATGGATTAACTTTCACAAATGAGAAGTAGGTTATGGAGTCATCTGTAAGGAATTTTTATCCTTGCCTCTTGTCTCTGGCAGGAGATAGTTGGAGTCATTACAGCAAAATCTCCACCCCTTTTGGCCCTTTGTAAGACTTTTCCCTGAAACATAAGCTCTGCTGGATTTACTGTATTGCTATGAATGGACTAAGGCAAATTGGTGCGAATTCTTTGTGGTTGAATATGTCTTATTAATACTTTTCCAAGATGGTTCAATATGTCTTATTATTACTTTTCCAAGGGGGGATAAAAAGTCTCCACAGCAAACGTTCTTTGGTTAATTGGAGAATAATATTTGAGGTGCATGTGTTTTAATTACATCAATTATAGTGAGTATTTATGAGAAGACAATGAACCTCAGAGTTAGTAGCTATGATTTTTAATTGCACCTATTGCATGAACTCATCCAGTTCTTGAGTTCTGTATTTCCTTGTCTCTACTTGTAATATGCCAACAAGGATATTTGACTGGCAAGCGTGTTTTCTCCCCAGTGCTTGGAGATCCTTGAATAAAATACTCTCTGTGATGGTAAGCTGTAATTAGGTATGTGGGTGGAAATTAGTGTTCTTCAAGTACACCATGTTTAAGCAGAGGCACTGTGCTTTTTAGTACTTGAGGCCACTCTGTTCCTGAGCCATAGCTGCAGGTCACTGCTTCTATAGGACTGTTGGTCTGAGGCTGCAGGTTCCAAAAAGACAATAACTTGGTATTGAGTCTAAAACCAGGAAGCTTTTTATAGTTAAAACTGGGCCACACAGTTCTATTATAGACAAGTCAGGCATTGACCAAGTCTGACTATAACTTGCTCACTTTTCTTTTGGATGTATAAATGATCTCAACTGTCATAACTATAATTTGAATTGTACCTCCATCTTAAAATAAAGCACTCAAACTTTTGCCTAGATTTCTTGGAGTCAGGGTAAGGCCTCCATTTTGGGTTAGATCCTCCAGTAATACGAATCAAGCAGCAAACAGACCTTTCCCGTTCTAGTCATCTTTTTATTGAAAATACTGTTCCTTCCTTCCTCGGGACTACAAGAGGACTGCAATTTGTCCAGTTTAAATTTTTATTTGATTGGCTTTCGGATACCAAAAAACTCCCACAACTATACATTCTGGCTCCCTAGACGACACCCCCCCCACCCCCCCTCCGCCGTCCCGTCTCCATCAGCTTTAAGAGTTCGCTTTGCGAGCATTTTACAGCTACCTTTTAAAAAAGGTGATTTTAACACATAACGTGAATGACGGAAAATTTAAAACGGTCGTTGGTTCTCATCCCCCATCCCCCACGCCGGGCTGGAATTCCCTTTCTGCTAATGACGAGAGAAAGAGGTTTCACTGGCTGCCTTTCTTCCACTCCCGCCGCTGCGCACGGTGCGGAGCGCGTCTCCCGGCGACTGCGTTTCCCCGAGAGTTGGCTGCGTTCGTTTGGGGATGAAGTCATCCCTATACATAGTGTGCATATCAGCTCGTTAAA
>NW_011888841.1:1509411-1521553 GCF_000151845.1 Pteropus vampyrus
TTTTTTTTTTCCAGCCTTTCCTAAGCCTGTTTTGTGTCCATAACCTTCTCTTTCGGATTGGTGCAAGACTTCGTGAGAAAGGGGACTTGGTAGACTGAAGGCTGATCTTTTCTGCGTTATCATCCTTATGGGCCTTCCTTTTGGGTTAAACAATTGTGGATAAAGTAAATTACTTCATTTCTGTGTCCTGGAAGAGATAGTCTTACAGTTCGTTTGGATTTGAATCTCCTTTGTGTTAAAGATTAATGGCCAACCGTTGCCAAGACCTTTATGATGTGATACAATGAGATATGAATGATATAATCTCCAAATTCCTTTGTTTTGGCAAGAAAATGTCATGTCATTGGAATTCTTTCTCAATTTAAGTAGTTTCCACTTTAAACTTTAGTTTTCTTCTTTTTCCCTATCACAGTTGAACGCTTGCCCATTTTTTATGCCTTTTTTTGGTGATATAACTTGTACTTCAGTTTACTGTGAATTTGAATGAATGTTTTTCTCTGGTTCCTAGTTACAGACCTTTACTGTGATGGCCTTAAAAATGGTTTAACACTGTATCTGTTTAATGCTGTATCTGTTTAACACTGTCTGTAAGTGACCCCTTTTCCTTTATGATTTCACGCGAGTTACTTTCAAATGTAATGAATCAGTTTAAGATATGATGGCATGCAAACCAAAAGACATAATCTACATAAGAGTGACTTGAAAAAAACTCGAGCCATGGGGGTGAGCTTTTTTTTTTTTTTTAATCAAGTTCCTAATGTCCTTGTAAACTCAGGAACTATAATCAAATATATGTAATGTTGTATCTTGTAATACTATATATTATTGATTTCTCCTTTAAAGATTTAATACTGTAGGGGTCTTATAGACCAGAAATTATCATTTTTCCCCCAAAACTTTGGGTAAACTTATCTTAACGTAGAGCAATGTAAAACAGTGAAACTGAGAAATTTTTAAATGATCATAGTTTTCTGATTCAGAGGTTGTGAACCAATTAAAAAAAAGTTAACATTTTGGATATTCAGCAAAGTTTGATCCCTCATGTATCGTTGTCAGTCTGTCACAGGTAAATGATGTCTTCACTTAAAAGTTCCTTTTCTGATGAAAAGTATTTTGTACTTTTAAAAGCTCTTTTCCTGCTCTGTTACTTATTAAATGTAGAGAGGGGGGAATCACATGATGCTTTCCAGTAGCATAAATATAGAATGTGGTACACAGATCTGAAAAGTTTGTTCAGGCAGCCTACAAAGTAGTTCTTTGTAGGCTAATTTTGAATAATTTAAGAGCAGAAAGGAGGATCAGCTTTTCACTTTGGAAGGCATTGGATTATTAGGTGGTTTGTGCATCTCGTGTATACACATTTCCTTAGATACCTGTAAAAGTAGGATGTCTGATTTGGGGAGTAAAAGGTTCTTGTGCTAGTTGCAAAAAGCTTTGGAATATTTTGGTGCTTAAGATAGGGCTTTTCGGGTTATATTAATATTTGACTTAGTCTCAATGATGCTTTCAAGTACTGTAGGACAAAAATGTTATACTATTAAGTCAGGTTTTTTTTTTTTTTTTAGTTTTATTTTAAGGAGCCGTTCTGATGTTTTAAAGGCCATCCAGAAATAGGAATGCCTGGGTAGAAATTTCCACTTAAATTGGTCAGAATTCTGGAGAGGATATGATAAATATGTTGCTGTTTAAGAATTTGTGGTAAGATATCTCAGATGACTTTAATTTTAGGAATAGCATGCCTACTGTGATATAATGTAATAATCCCTATATAAAAGAGAACTGAGTAATACTTTACATTCCAGAAACAATCTTAAAGGCATTCTACATGCGTTAAAAGCTGTATATAGAATTACTTTATTTAAAGTAATACTTAATACTTTAATACTTTATTTAAAGATGAGAATTTAAAAAATGAGGTGTATTTCTTACACAAAACAGTGAGAGGGTTGAGACCCCCGCAAACTGATACTTTTACTGTAACATCCAACTTTTTGGTTCTAATTTTTCATTTTTGTAATGTTTCAGAAGTATAAGATGGTTTGTAATTGAGGTAGGTCTATATATGTAATATTAATATAGTGTATGCCTTTTAAATGATTACTTTTTTTATTAAGTGGTTAGTTCCTCAAGGTTTTTTTTTTTTTTAATGGAGGAGGAGCTTGTCTGATCTAAAATAGTTGCATGTAGCCTAGTGGCTATGAAGAGCTCAGAAGATTTTGAATTGACATTTTTGGATCCATATTAAATAGTTCAGGCTTCCACTCACTACTCTGACTTTCTCATGTAAAAAAGTGTAGTAGAATTGTGAAGATTCATCCAAGACGGTTACTGGTTGGATGACCTTGAGCTAATCACATTATTTCACTGATTCATATTTCAAAATAGATAATGGGGATAATTCTTTACTGGGTAGTGAGGGTCAGATAATAATAATAGAAGAGAAAATTCTTTGTATATTTCTAAGCATTATATAATTATGTTACTTCTCTTGTTTTGATGCCTAATTATATAAAACTTTTGAGTAGTTTACTTCACCTTTCTGAGCCTTATCTAGTTCAGGGATGGCGAGTAGGTTACATTTTGTTTACCTTTTCCAGTTGGTAGTGGCTTCCTGTGTTGATGGACATAATAGATACATTTCTGGGCTTGGTGGGAAAGAGTGCCATGATTAGTAGTGTTTAACTGGCACATGGGTCCCAGAGAGTGACAGTGGAGAGTGTTTCCTGGAATGGTACTTATTTACCCATCCGTGGTCTAGTCCAGCCTTCTCATTTTATAGGTGAGGAAATTGATCATTACCGGTTCCTTCCTTGTGTCTACTTAGAATCTTTGGAATACTTCTTGTGATTTTGTTACCTTTATTTATGGTAGTGATAAATGTAATTTACACTTTAGAGTGCGGTACAATCAAGGCTCAGAAGATCCAGCTTTTATATGCTGACTTTTGTTAATTGAGCAAACTGGTAAAAATGGGGATAATTCTGTTATTTCACAGGATGGTTGTGTTAAGTGAGATATAGTAGTCTTTCTGTTCCCATGTTTTCTTTTATACTTATAGCTGTTGGATGTGTGACTTTCCCACAAGGTTTATTTTAGGGGCAAGAGCCAAGTTTGTATTTTTTAAAGAATATCATTGCCTTGTACGTAGGCATTGTTTTGCATTGTAGGTATTTATTAAATGAGTAAGTATTAAGTGAATGTGGATTAATGGAGACAATTTAGTGAAGTTTATATATTATTCAAGGTTTAGGATACCTCAGTCCAGTTGGAATAAGCAAAATAACTAGGCAGGTCCCATTTGGCTGGTGTAGAAAAATTATATACTGGACTGATAGTTTTGGTTACATATTCTACACACAGCTTAAATTTGGGGTGATTGTATAAGTTGTAGAACACCCAGTCTTTATCATAAGTGTAGGGATTTGGAAAAATGCAATTTCAATTTGTATGTGCTTGCAGGGAGGAAAAGGATGTTTAAACTCTTCCGATGCCACCTTTCCTTTCTTTGAAATTGATGGACGGAATTGAGTGGAAGTAAAAGTCAAAAGAATCTGAGCTGAGGCTGTACTCTGTGGGTACTGCCCTAAATGAGGGCTTACGAAGTTTTCTGGAATACAAAGCAAGAAAGGAATTCCTTGTCAGACCTTCTGGGAAGAAGTAGTCTCTGAGTTATCTACCTCCCAGCTATTCCTGTGTGTTCCTGTGCATGCCGCATATTTTTGGCTATAGTATTTTTTACATTTGTTTTTATAATTACCCGGATCTGTCTGTCCCTCTTTATTTGCAAGCTCCTTGAGGGCAGGGACTGCATTTTTATATTCATTGTACCAGCAGAGTATTTGGCACATAGTGGGTGCTCATATAATTTTTGACTTTGACTGGAGTGTTCTTTTTTAGAATCTACTACCAATAGCACCCACCATTTTTAGAGCACCTGTAAGGTTCTGGAAGCTGTATTATGTACTGTGGGGTGTAACATAGTATTTGGCCTATAGTAAATGTGAATAAAGTTATCTAATTCAACCATACAGACAAAAACCAGCATCCCGACCACAAGAATAGGTATAGAATTTGTTTCTAACTCAAACACAAAGCTCAGAGGTGACCAAAAAGAGTCACATTCAGGTTTGCGTGACTCCAAATTCCTTTGAAGGATACCACGTTTCCTTGACTTTCTCATTAAACCCTGAATTAATAGAAGGGCCATCCAGTGTTTTAGTCTCTCTGATCATGAGACTTGTGAATACATTTGAGCGGTAAGTATATACGTGTCTATTGCTTTAGCTTATTTCTATTCCATTTAATTCTTGCTTTGTTTTGAGTCTTATCAGTGCTTAAAATGCCAATACTTTCCCCCCTGTGTTTTGCTGCTATAAGTAAAGCTGCTACAAATGTTTAAAAATATTGGATAGTGTGTGATATTTATGAAGGAAAATGTCTTAGTCAGCTCCGGGAGCCATAACAAAATACCATAGATCGGGTGGCTTAAACCACAGAAATATACTTTCTTAAAGTTTGGGAGGCTGGCAGTCCGAGGTTACGGTGCCAGTGTGGTTCAGCTTGGGCTCACTTTACTGGCTTGCGGACTGCCATCTTCTTGGCTTCCTCCTTGTGTCTGCTAGTGGCAGAGAGGGACAGACAAACAGATTTCTCTTCCTCTTCTGATAAGGTCACCAGTTCTGTCAGATTAGCGTCCCTCTTTATGACTTCCTTTAGCCTTCATTGCCTCCTATAAGCTCTGTCTCCAAATGAAATCACATTGAGAGGGAATAGGCTTCAACTTGAATTTGGGGAGAGGGGTACAATTCTGTCGTTAGCGTAAGATACCCAGATTTTTTTTTTTTTATCAGTGCATACAACTTTGATAGAAGAAGCTAATCTGTGGAACGCTTAGGTGACATAGATAGGTCTTATTTTAAGTAATTACACGTAGAAATCATTACAGAAGAAAAATGAGGTGGATTTATGCAAGAGACCTCATATTTTCTGGAAATTTCTATACCTTGGGAAGCTTGTGTTTTAGGATGATTCTAATAACTTTAATTAACGTGTAACTTATCCAAAGAATGCTTGTGGCGTGAACCTGTATGTGGCATGAAGTGGTGTGTGGTGTGAAGTGGTGTGTGGTGTGAAGCGGTATGTGGTGTGAAGCGGTGTGCATGTATTTAAGTGCAGAGGTCGCATGGTGGAGGGTGGAGTCCAGGCTTTGACGTCAACTCGACGAATGCTGTTTTGACATTTCCTAACTAACTGATTTTTCTAACTAATTGAATTTCTTCTGGAAAATGGTGGTAATTTTTGCATTACAGAGTCGTTAGGAAGGTTGTATCAGAAACTGTACCAAAGCCTGGCATAACACTCGGCACACGAGATGGGCTTGATGAGAGTAAATCACTTCACTGCTACGAAGTTCGACGTCTCCAAAGTTTATGTTAAGAATGTGAACAACCATGGAAAATGGCGTAGCTGCTTTAGAAAATAGTTTGGCAGCTCCTCAGAAAGTTAAATACAGAGTTCCATTATGACCCAGCAGTTCCACTCCCAGATATAGACCCAGGAGAAATGAAAACATAAGTCCACGTCAAAACTTGTTCGCACATGTTTATAGCAGCATTAACCGTAATAGCGAAAAAGTGGAAACAACCCGAGTGTCCATCCACTGATCAGTGGAGATTCTCTCCATACATTGGAATGAGGTTTGACCATGAGGAGTTAAGTGCTGATACGTGCCCCAGCACGATGGAAACACGCTAAATGGAGGAAGTCAGACACAAAGGGCCACATGTCGTGTGATTCCATTAATGTGAACTGTCCAGCACAGGCACATCCATGGAGACAGAAGGGGGATGGGCGGTTGCCAGGGCCTGGGGAAGAGGACAGGAGGGATGCGAAGGGGATGTTTTTATGAAGGATGTGTGTGGGGTTTCTTTCTGGGGTGATGACAATGTTCAGAAATTAAACAGTGATGATGGTTGCACAACCTTGGGAATGTACTAAAAACTACTGAACCTCGACACTTGGTGAATGGTGAATTTTATGGAACGTGAATTCTGTTTCAACTCCCACTCCCCTATCCTTGGATTATGATGGTCACTTTTTCACTAGAATGTATAGTATCAGCAGGGGATCTCATTTACTTTATATTGTTTCTGACATTTTTATTACTTTGGACGAGTATGTTAAATGGACGTCTTCATGTTTTCTAAGGAGGAGAGACCGAGGATGGAGCTGCCTGGCTTTTCCCTGTAGGGGGCCAGGCAGGTGGGAGTGCTGGAGTGGGAATGTCATATTGCTGCCTTGGAGAGGCCCAGATGAATTTTGGAGCCCCGTGTGCATGCTGAGGTAGTGGCCATCTCTCCGGTAGCCTGTCACAAGTAAAGATGACAAGGTCACCGATGAAATCAGTGAGGCAGGTCCAGCAGAACCTTCAGAAAACTGTTTAATCTGGGTGCTGATTTTTCTTGAGTCTCTTTACAACAATGTTAGATACCAAAGCAGGTTTTATCTTTGGAGAACGAAGTAGCCTAGATGACAGTTTTAAAAGAACTGAGTGACTTTCCCAGTGGTAACAGCCTTCTAGAACATTTGGTCTTGGCAACCAGTCCATCGTATGAGATGAAGCCACAATGGCGACCTTTCCCAGTGTTTCTCAGGTCGGCAGTCTCCTGTGTTTTTTGGTATCTGCGTTATATGTGTCAGCTCGGTAGGGAAGAAGCTTTATAAAGAGCCTCAGAACATAAGTGAAATAAAAGGAATGGCTCTTTAGGTCAAATCTCAAGGGAGTCCAAATTGCTCGTTTTATAGTTCAGCGAAGGGATCTTTCCGTGAAGGTTTTATAATGATTAAATATTGGTTTTATTTGAGTGTTTACTTTGTTCTGCAGTCTGAGATGTCCCCTTCTCCTCTCCCAGAGTCCCATCTCATATTAGACTAGTATTACAAGCAAAATTGTGACTTCAGTTTTTAACAATTTAAGATTTATAGGTTTTCATTTAAAACTTAAGAGTTGTTTTTCTTTGTGGTATCTTTAATTGTATTTGCATTATTTTAAGAAAATGAACCAATTGCTATTGTCCAAATGTCTGATCAGTTTTTAAAGTTTTTTAATTACTTTTTTCTTTCATTATAAAGCAGGAAGGATTTTGCATAGGTTTTAGAAAGTATGGAAAGTATAACGATGGTAAAAACTCAGTTCCAAACCATCTAGAATTTTAATATTTTGGTGACATAGATAGGTCTTATAGCTTTTAGACTTTTTGTAATACATACATGCAGCCATAAATGTTGTGTGTATGAGTATGTTTTAAATAAAAGTGAGATGATACTATGCAAAGATAGAATTGTACTGTTATATGTTTTGTAACTGGCTCTTTTCTACCTAATTCTTGTCGCTAAGTACAGGTCTATATTTTTAAGTCACTGCATAGTATTTTCACTATGGTTTGGATGACTTTAATTTTAATCTCTTAGGGATAGACTTTTAGATATTTTTCCTTCATTTTTGTTACAAAAAACACTGCTGTGAACATCTTCGGATATATGTCTTTGTGCACATATGTGATATTTCATATTTGTACATATACTTATATTTTAGGATCAATTCCTGGAAGGAAAGTCAGTTAGTATTTATTTTCCTTCTCTGAACTTGTCTCTGTCAGTAGGCCCTGTCCAGTTGACCTCCATTTGCTTCTTTCCATCTCATGGCCGCCACGCCGGTCCAGGCCACTGTTACTCTCACCTGGACTATTAGCTTCTCCGCATTTCCATTAGTGTCTGCCATTTTTATGCATCAGTTAATGATCTTTAAGTGGAAATCAGATACTGCTAGTCCCTTGCTGAATCCTTCAGTGGCATCCTAGTGCTCTTAGAAGAAAACCCAAATTAATAATAAAACCCAAATTATTAAGGTCCTACCTGGTTTGGCTCTATTCCTAGTTCTTGGTATGCAGTAGTATTTGAGTGAATAATGAAATGAAATTACCAGACCGAAAGGAATTTTATCAGATAGGCAAAAGGTGTTATCTCATTTTAATTTGTAGTTTTTGATTACGAAGAGTGGAACATTTCTTCACGTGTTTATTGGCTATCTCTTTTATGTGAATCACCTGTTCATGTGCTTTGTTTATTTTCCCAATAGGTTGTTTAGTTTTTCTTATAATGATTTATAATATATTTAATCAGTAACTCTGTATGGTGCAGATAAATCGTGTCAGTCATCTAATGTGGTTTAACGAACCACCTCGGAACCTCGTAAAACGTGTATGAGTTGGTTGGGCAGTCCTGCTGGTCTCACCTGGACTCGTGTGTTTTTATTCCTTGGCTGGGTTCATGCGGTTTGTCTGTTTGTCTCTCAGTAATAGCAGCCTACTATGAGATCAGCCCCACTGCACAAGCTGTTATCAGCCCCCTGCCTGAGTTCTGTCCTTTTATGTCGTCTTGGCCAAAGCAAGTCACATGGTTGAGCCCGGATCAGTGTGGGAGGAGACTACACAAGGATATATCAAGAGGTGTGATTCATTGAGGCATGATGTAAAATTACCACATGTATCTTCTAAATTTGCCACTTGGTTTTTGTTTGTTTTGGTGTAGAAGTTTTAAAATTTCCTGTCAAATCTGTCAGTCTACCTTTATAGCTTCTGCCTTTAGTGTCATGCTTTCTCCAACCTAAAATATACATACTTACATTTTTTCTATTATATTTATGGTTTCGTTTATATTTAAATTTAAACCACTTGAAGTTTATTTTGTTGTAAATAAATAAATAGTATCCCAGTTGATACTAACTAAATATCCAGTAATCAGTTATCAGCATCATTTGTTCAACAGTCCATCCTTTACCATTGATTTGCAGTGTTATTCATTGTATACTGAATTCCCATAAATACTTAGTTCTGTTGTTGTACTCATTAATTATCTGTCTAAATCTGTGCTACTACCTCACTATTTTAATTACTCGAACTTTATAATTTTTTAACATCTAGTAAGGGAAGTTACTGTTGGTTTTACTTTTCAAAACTTTATTTGCTCTTTCATTTAACAAATTCTTTAAGATTAGTTTTAGAGTCATTGCATCAACTACAGATGATATAAAAAAGAGAAGTGACATCTCCGAACCTTTCGGAGTGTTTTTAGAATTGTGTTAAACTAATGGATGAATATGGGCGGAGAAAAAATTGACCCTTTAATAAACCGAGTTTTCCATTTTTTTCTGTCCATATATTCAGATTTTTTATTTCATCTTTAGTTAAGTGCAGCAACATATTGGTTTCTAGTTTAATAGATTTGATGTGGTACTTTTAAATACAGACTTAGAAATTAAACTTTTAGCTCATTTTACTATAAGCACATCTGTTCTCACTTCGTATTAATTTTACTTAAAATGTATTGCTGTGTTTTTTAAAAAGTTTTCCTTTGCTAATTCATTCCAGTGTTGTTGGCGTTATAATCCTCAGCGTTCTTAGATTTTGAAATATAACTAATAGCTATTGAGTACTTAACTGCCTGAACTACTTCACATATTAACCATTTGATACTCCTCTAACAACTTGTAAAGTAGGAACTGTTGTCATCCTTATTTTACATAGGAGGAAACTGAGTCACAGAGGGTTGAGTGACGTGCCCGAGGGTCACCAGCTAGTAAGCAGTGGAACGGGGATTCCCTCCCAGGCAGTCTGGTTCTTGAGCCCCTGCTTTTAATCAGTACTCTCTCGGGCCTCTCTAGGATGGATAACTTTGAATCTTCTAAAGGTCGACGTATGAGCAAATAATTTATTTTCCTTTGTAATTTCATCATGTAAAGGTTCTTTATTTTCTGAAAATATTTAGTACAAGAACAAAGCTGTGTAGAATGCATTGACCTAGAATAGGAGCAACATTTCAGAGATAGCAGGGAGAGGGAGAAAAGGCTTTATTAGGGTTTAATCTTGAAAAACGAAACAAAATTATAAACACATTCATGTTATTGTTGCAACTATGTGTTAAATTCTTAGAATGGGAAAACATGAATCAAGTATTGGGTGGTTTTTTGCATAATTTTTCTTTAAAAATTGCAAGATGACACGAAGCTATGTCTTTCATGTTATGATGGACTTTCCCGGATGATCCTAAAGAAAGTCTTTTGCCGAAATGTTCACGGCTTCCTTAGTACAGCGCAGGGGCTTTACTTAGATGTTCAGGTTATTTTCTTTTGAGCCTTCTCCAAGTCTTAGCTGATGGTATTCTGTTTTCAGCTGCAACTAACAGAAATAAAGTGCTTAAACATTAAGAATATTTCCCATCTCGTACAATTGGAAGTCCCGAGGAGACGTGGGCTCCTGCAACTCGTGGCTCACTGAAGTCTTCTGCCATCTTTAGTGTCCACTCGTCTTCATGCTGGTAGCAGGTGGGCCGTGAGATTTCCAGGCTTTCCTTGCAGACCCAGTGATTCTTTGAGGAAGAAGGACCATCTCTTCGTGTGCGCCTTTTCTTTCCCCCTTACGTGTAATTTACATACAGCTAAATGCATAATTCATAAGTGTACGTACAGCTTGATGACTTTTTACTATATGTACACACCTGTGTAGCCACCAACCAGGTCAGGGCACACAGCATACTTATTACCCCCTATTACGTTCCCTCCCAGTCAGTGTCCCTTTCAAACCTTCATTTTTGTCAGCGGCTTTGCCAGTGGTTGGAAATAGTTCTCATCATTTTCAGTGACTTCATAAAGGCCTGCAACTTTTGGAATGTTTACACGTTCACTTCGTAGATGGTTTGCGCTGTGTTGCTTTGTAGTCGAAATAGCTGCCAGTCATTGAGAGACTGGCAGGGCAAAGGTGAAATGGACTGACAGACTAATGTACCCTTGGGATGGATGTCTGGTAGGGACTGATTTTATAAATGGTTAATTTGCAAGTGGATATTTTGGTGTTAAGATTACTTTTGCTTTCCAGGGCAATCTGGCAATGTATGGGAGTCTGGCAGTGAATCGTATTAAGACCCTTGGCCCATTTGGTCCTCTTACATTTTTACAGATCTTTTGGATTCTCTGATTTAATGCTTTGGTCTATTACCTCATCCACTCTTTCATCTATGGAACAGTCAGATCTTTCTGAAATTCAGATTTGATCAGCTCAGTTTCATGTCTAAAACATTTCAGTGGCTTCCCATTTCTTTAAAAATTAAGACCACACTTCTTATCATGGACTACTTCTGGCATGATTCTTTTTGTTTTGTGATTCCAAAGTTAATAAAATGGCCCAATAAGGTAAATCCTTAAAACCACTTATTAAAACGTAAAGACATGCATAGACATGACCCATTCCTTTATAGTTTAGTAGGGGAGGGAGCATTAATCAATTTTCACGCGCTATGAAGAGCTGTACCATGGTATCGTGAAGGTGGAGACTTTCATCTATTTTTATTGGACTCCTTGCTAAATAATGTCTCCTGTAAATAATACTTTAAAAATTTCTCTAGTATGCGTGCTTATTAATTATGGTAGATTGTCTACGTTATTTTGTATTGCTTTAGAAAAGGATTTTGTTCTGTCCATCTATTATTTCGTTCAAATCATCTAAAGGACATCTCTCTTAATGTCATCTTTTTCTGTTACTCTGGATATGGAAGTTTTTCAAGGTGTTTTTGATTTTGGGTGGAGATGGTCAAGTTTAATAGCTGCCTCATTGGTTTCAAAGTTGTTCTGCTATTTATTGGCTGTGAGTCCTTGGCTGTCCCAGATCTCAATTGCTTTCTCTGCAAAATGGGATTAACTAACAATCCATCGGCTTGTTTTACGGTTTGCCATGAGGCATGTAGAGGATTTATGGACTCGGTGTATTCCATTTATTGTTTTCTTTGGGTTGCACCATAACTTTTAAAAAAAAAATGTAGTTCAAGCTCCAAAATGTTCTTTTTTCTTGAACTCATAATACGAAAGACTTTTTTTCTGTTTTTAGGCATTCTAAAAGAATAAAATATATAGGAATAAATTTAACCAGGGAGGTGAGACTCGTACACTGAAAATTATAAAATATTGCTGAAAGAAATTAAAGAAGACCTAAATAAATAAAAAGACCTTCGTAGTCATGGATCGGAAGCCTTGATATTGTTAAGATGATAGAACTACCCAAAGTGATGTGGAGAATCAGTATAATCTCTTGTC